>NW_020940527.1:16011140-16053716 GCF_900497805.2 Vombatus ursinus
AGATAGATAGATAGATAGATAGATAGATAGATAGATAGATAGATAGACAGACAGACAACCAGATAGATCATACATACATACATACATACATACATTGAATCAGTTAATATTTATTAAGCCCATATTATGTGTTAACCACTATCCTAAGGACTGGGGGCACAAAAAAAGGTGAAAGATAGCATATGCACTCCAGGGGCTCAGAGTCTAATGAGGGGGATGCCAGACAACAAGCACACAAATATATACAAACAAGCTACATACAGGATAAATAGGAAATAACAGGGAGAATCTGCTAAGATTAAGAGGGAGAAGAAATGTCTTCTTGTAGAAGACAGGATTTTAATCAGGACTTAAAAGAAGCCAGGAAGACAGAGATGAGGAGCAAAACCATTTCAGGTATGGGAAACAGCCCATGAAAATGCCTTGCACCAAGAAATACAGTATCTTATTCATGAAACAGCAAGGAAGCCAGTGTCAGTGAATTGAAGTGTATATGGTAGGATGTAAGGAGTCAGAAAATTGGAAAGCTAAGGGAAGACTAGAATATAAAGGGCTTTGATATAGATAGTTTCATTAGATATCAGGTAGATACAGATACAGAGTGTCATTAGAAGTGAGCTCCTTGATAGAAAGAGATATTTGATTCTTTGTATCCCCAGTATTTAGTACTCTGCCTGACACATAATGCCGGTGTTGTTGATTGATTAAATTATTTATTATTGGATAGAATTGTTTTGGTGACATAATCCTTACCTTAGTAATATTATTCAATGCATTGCATTAGTTCATTCTGATTTAAATAGTACAAAAGTCAAGGAAAATACATAAGAAATAAAGAGTTATAAATTATTACTTAACAATATACAATATAGGTAGGGCAGCTAGATGGCAAAGTGGATAAAATTCTGGACCTGAAATCAGGAAGATTCATCTTCTTAAGTTCAAATCTGGTCTCAGATATTTACTATCTATGTGACCCTGTGCAAGTCACTTAACCCTGTTTTCCTCAGTTCCTCATCTGTAAATGAGCTAGAGAAGGAAATAACAAACCACTCTAGTATCTTTGCCAGGCAAACTCAAAATGTGATAATGAAGAGTCGGACATGACTGAAAAATAACAAATAAATAAGATAATAGAATACAATCATTGGACCTGGAAGAAGCCATAAGGGTAATAATGATGATGACAATGACAATGATTATAATAATAATTAAAATGTATATAATTATTTATAACCAGAAAAAAAAAAACTCTTTATAACATTTCAAATCATGTATTTTACCCTTCTTTGAATATTAGGCATTGAAACTTCACGGGGATAAGTGACTTACAAATGGTCACATAGCTAGAAAGTGTAGGATACAGAATTTCAACTCGTGTCAATTAAGATCTAAGTTTAGCACTCTATCTCCTCATTAACCCTTATTTAAAGAATGAATCCTTTGTAGAATTTCTACCAACTCATGTAATATTAATGTTGTAGGGACCCCTGAAGATTTTCTAGTCTTGAAACATGACTCTTCTCAATAAATGGCCTGACCCTCAGTTTACTACTTCCCATGGGAAACTTACAACCTTGCCAAGTAGCTCATTCTTTTTTAAAACCACTCTAATTATCAAGTTTTTTTCACTAGACTAAAATTTACCTCCCTTTTGCTTCCATCCATTTGTTCCAGTTCTAGCCTCTCTTGACAAGCAGAACAAGCTTAATCCCTATTTATCATGATAGTCCTTGAAAGACTCTTTTTTCTCTTTTAGGTTCTCTCTCCTTCATCTCCTCTCTTCACTTCTGGTTCTTCTTTCCTATCCATTCCTTCTCACTGCACCCTCTCTCTTTTCCCTTTTATACCCTTTTCCCTTCATCCCTTTTCTACTTTCCCTCCCTTTTCTCCTCTCTGATCTTTCAATAAATTAACATACCTTGATCTATTTTTGTAAATTTTTTTTCATCCCTTCACCCTCCTGGTTATCTTCCTCTGGATCCAATACAGCTTGTCATTGTCCCTCAGAAAATTAAGTAGACAGAGCTGAGTGTAATTTTCCAAATGTTGTCTGACTAGAGCAGAATGTAGTGGGATTATCATTTCTCTCATTCTGGTCACTACCTTGTTCTGAATGCAGCCTTAGATTGCATAACTAATGCTATATTAAGAAGAATAACTTCTCGTGGTTGTGACATTAAAAGCATTCTGCTTCCAATTGAAAAAATAGTTTCGCTACCTTAGTATAATTCACCGAAAATGTAAAAAGGGAAACAATGAAATCATTGACCAGAGAAACATTGTATAGTATGGCTGCCTTCCTGAATTTTTAGCTTGCATATGGAAGAAAAGGAAAGATTTATAATTACTATTCTCTGGCTATCAGATCAAAGGACAGATTTTATCTTCACTGGAGTTACTGGAAAACCAAGATAAAAGATAGCTTGGAAAAAGCTTGTAATATTATTAAACCTGTTGTATTAATAGGTCAATGGGAATCATTATCACTAGGTATAAAATTCCAGAGTCACCTATTTTGATGTGTATATGTATATATGTATAAAGAGTGTATAATTAGGAGTATATGTGTGTATGACACCCCTAATTACACACTCCTGCATACATATACATATCTAATTGCACTCATTACACTAGTGCAATTACATGCTAATTACAAACACATACACACATATATACACACACAAATACATATACATATATTTTAGCTACTATTATTGGTTTACATTACTAGTAACAATAATAAATTTTAGAGGGGTCTACAAAAAGTGAAAATCTGAAATATGGATTACATTATAAAATGCATGCTGGTTATTTTCAGATGCATGATAGTACCTCAGATGGGTCTACCATATCTTATTTGTTCAAATTGTTGCTTAGTATGACATATGGAGAACTCTTAATGAAAAGGTAAGGATAATTTATAACTTTGCATATAAATACTTTATAGATATGGATATTGGAGGGTATTAGGCAATCTGCTTCTTTCAATAGGTGTTAAAATGGTACCTGAAATCCTGTTTATATTATTCACTTATATAGCCACTAATTTGCCCAGTTAAAGGTGCCTATTAAGCAGTAGTCCTGGCCTTTCAGTATGATTTCTAGGATTCTGTCTCACTGCTTTAATCATCATGTCAGGACAAGGAAGGTGTCAGCAAAATTGTGCAAATGTTAGTTCAACCTGCCTATATTAGAGTAGTCTGAATTAATCAGGTTGGGAGTGTCCAAATAATATGATCATTTGATTGAGAGAGATTATGTCTGAAATGACTAAATAATCAATATTCAGTATTATAGGTATTCCCTTTTTGTGATGAGGACTAGGCATTCAAAGAGGATTTAGGAGGTTGTCTCGCCTTGGAGGACTAAATGCGCCAGGGAAAATAAAGCTCAGAAGTGCAAATAAAATAAAGTATTAAAAAAAAAGTATCTGTGTATTTCTCCCCTTCCTAGTTAAATGCTGAAGGCTTGTTTTTGTTTTTGTTTTGGGGTTTTGTTGTTTTCCATTTCACTAGTCATAATTCCCTAGATGCCTCAGGGAGAGTTTCTTGTATAGTTAAGTTACATTGACAGATTAGCTAAGAAAACCAATACCATTTGCTCAGAAGTAAACTGATGCCTGTTGTTTTAGTTCATTTTCAATCTAGTTTATTGGAGTTAAATAGTAAGTTAGATATAGGCATATTTATAATATCAATGTTAGCTGTAGGATATGTTTTGGAATAGTAGGTAGGGGAGTATTTGATAACATTGAAATGGCAATTTGATCTTTGTTATTGTTGGCAGAAAATTCATCCTAGAGAGAAGGAAGAGTAATTTTAGATAGTCATGCATATACAATAATAGAAATTATGGGAGAAAATATAACTTCCTATAACCCTGGTGCAAGGGGGCAAAGATAGTGTACTAGTAGGCTCCATTTCTGCTAGACTGTTTTTCTGCTTCTTTTTTATAAGTAATAGACAGATGCAATGATAAAATTCAATTAGAAAATAAAACAAAATTGTGGTAGGTTTATGTACATTGTTATTTTTAAGTTCTTATATAAAATTTGATTTACATTCTCTATAGTTAAAAATCATGTTTCATTAAATTAAAAGAAGTTGTACTCTGCTATCTCATTCTGATAAAGAAGTGACCCTATGGACTCCAAGGTGTTAGGAATAGAGAAAAAAAAAAAAAAAAACTTCTTGCAGGTCCTAGAGAGAAAGGTATTGAGTAGAGCCTTGATGATGGCATAAATATCTGTCATCCTATGACCATCCTAGCTTTGTCTCAAGATGCTCATAGCTAGATTTGCCAGAGTAGAATGAGGTTTTCATCCTCAGAAACCTCAGAGTCCTAAGTCATAAAGAAATTGTGATAAGCATTAGCGGAGGCAGTAACCAAACTGACATAAGATCTCTGAACTATCGATAGTTAAGCTCTTGCCATATCTAAGCAATATGTATCCCATTAGAAAGTTTTTTTTCCACTGTATTCCTCATTTTAGAGAACATTTAGTTACAATTTCCCACCCCCCGGTTCCTCATTTTGTCTACTGCAGCAAATGCCCAAAGAAATGAGCAGAAAACTGGTCATAGACATCCAAAGCTGGGCACTTCAGCTCACCTGTCTCCTGCTTTCAATCCTTGTGGCCACAGAAATGGACACTGTAGCCCTTAGCTCTTTGCCCAGGCGTGAAATAGAGCCAAAATTATTTTTAAGTCTCTGTTCAGAGTTCTCCATGGCTCTTATTTATAAGCTTTATGCTTATGAACACCGAATCTCAGAATTAACAACCTCAGAGGCTCATAATTGATTAAGAACTACCTCTACTTAGAACAAGTGGTCATCTAGTTCTCACTGGAAGACCTTGGTTGAATGGAATCCTGTTGCCTCCTGAGATACTTTTTAATAGCTCCAGGTGTTAAGGAAGGGAAAAGGGAAAGAAATAAGTATTTATTATATGTCTACTATATTAGGCAAAATGCTAAAAAATTTACAAATATTATCTCATTTGATCCTACAACAACCTTCTCAGGTAGGTGTTATTATTATTATCTCTACTTTACAACTGAGGAAACAGAAGCAACAGAGGTTAAATTCCCATACATTAAGCCTAAATTTGAACTGTTGCATTTTCTGCTCATTTGTGATTGGTTCTGTGGATAGAGTACTGGGGCTTAGAATCAGGAGGACTCATTTTGAGTTCAAATCCTGTCTCAGACACTTACTAGCTGTGTGACTCTGAGCAAATCACTTAATCCTATTTGCTTCAGTTCCTCATCGATAAAATAATCTGGAGAAGAAAATGGCAAACCACTCCACTATCTTTGCCAAGAAAACCTCAAATAGGGTCATGAAGAGTTGGACATGGCCAAAACGACTGAACAACAACAAAAAAGATCAGACAGAACAATTGTATTCCTTTTTGATTGAACAGCCATTCACATACTCAAAGATAGCTATCATGTCTTCCCCAAATCTCCTTTCCTGTGTGGTAAACCTTTTCCTCTCAATAGAAATATTCTTGGCCTGCAAGGTGGTCCAAGGAGGCTTGCCTCCCAGCACTGGGGAGTAGACAGAGTTATGAGAGATGGGTCAAAAGGTTAGAGTTCTTTGTTTTTCCTTAAATGGCTCAGGGGACAAGAGATTAAAGATATCTCATCCAAAGGTCAGCCTGGCAATGGAGAAGATCCTGGAGTAGATTCCATTCAAAAGGAGGCAGTAAGCTCCAAAGGGAAGAACTATTTGGAGCAGACTGGCCAAGAGTCATCAGCCCTAGACTGTTATAACTGCTCAGGGCTTGGAAAGGAACTGACAAGGGCCAATGACTGAGATCTTCTCCCCCATCCACTCCATGTATCACTATTGAGTGATTCACTCTGTCCAGAAATTGCTGTGTTATAAATACAAGATGCATAAATAAAACAAACAAAAATGCAGATGAGTCCCCCATCACGGCCAAATTCTGCTTGAGTTGACAATAGTGGCTCTTCTAACCTAGAATGTCTTGTCAGCTCTGTTACTAAAATAAGAAGGCAAGAAGAAACAATTTGGATTTCCACATCATCCATATGCAAGAATTAAAACTATGGAAGGGCATGTCATTGAGCAGAATATCAATGCAAAGCTGTGAAGAGAGGGCCATGGGAGATACAACTTCAATTGTCAGAGGAAACCACTTTGACACAAGTGGGAAATTGATCTTGAGAATTTTAGGATTTGAAAAACATGTTTGAATTTAAATAAAAAATTAGCATTTCTTTTTAATATGACATTTAATCTTCTAGAAGAAGCTGAGGCATGTGTTGTTTGAAGTTAATTTTGTTATAGCAGTATATTTGTTTTTCTTCCTTTGGGCATGTTAATAAACGATTCTTTGCAATATATTCTGAAAGCGCATTTTTTCTTCCCCTCATCTATAGCAGCAGAGAAGTTTTGTTGTTTAGGGGATTCAATTAGGCCTGTTGCACCATTTCAAGACTGTTCAATAAGCAACAGCCAGCAGAGGGCAGCACTGTGTCATCTGAACCAATAATACAGGGCCAGGCCTAGCAGTTACAGATGTTAGGTCTCTCAAATGGTCGTGTTGAGGAAACACAGGTCTCAGCAAGAAGCAAACAAGATTCCATGTGCAAGAACCTTAACCAAGAATGCTAGCTAACAGAAGGCTATCAGATGAGATTTTTTTTTAATTGAAGGCACAGCAGGATCTTGACATTCTTGCATTGCAACATTATTAGGATTTTGGCAGTGGTTCATGATGCTGAGAAAGAGGATGTCCAGCTGAGACAAGCAAATCTGAGTGGGGTGAAACGAGATGAGGTTTGGCGGTCAGATATCTGAATAAAAAAACAGGCCAAAGCCAAGAAAGTGGGATAACTGTAGTCCAATGACAAAGATGCAGCATCCATGGAAAGGACATCTGAGTCTGTTTGGTACTTTAATCTACTGGTATTAGTAGGTTTGCCACTTTCTTAAGACAAAAAGGAAATTTTTGAAAATATTGTCAAATCGTATAAGGAGACTAGCTGCTTTCCTACAAAGCCATTATTTTGATGGATGGTCTTTGAAACACTGGTTATTGAGAGTCTGGGCTTTTCAAAGCAGTGCTATGAAAATTTGGCCTATCCAGCAGGGAATTGGGGCAAGGAAGTTCCATTAGAAAGAGATTACTCTAAATAGGAAACATCATAAGTGGGTTCAGTAGATGTGCCTATGAAAGATCGCTATCTTGAAAGAGATAACATTATAGGAATTTCATTGTATTTCTGCCTGTTATTTGTATTTAGTGTCTTTCATCAAAAACACTCAAAATACAATATTTTGAATACAAAACAAAAATAGCAAGATGGGTTCAGTTTATATTTACGAGTATATAATGCAGGAAAATATTGTTTTACTTGGGAGATTTGAAGTAGTGGAGGTAAAATTAAAGATTTCAACCAACTGGAATAGCTGAAAGGTAAACGATTATAATTTTTGATGATTGGTAGAAAAATGGGGAAAAGATCATCTTTTTCAAACTCAAAATACTATTGTTTCTTCTCCCCCCTCCACCTCCATGAATTTAGATAGATTATTAAAATCCAGACAATTGATTTAAGTCAAATCTTTCGGGCTTTCTTTTTCACCAAGGCTCTATGTTGCTTAAAACATATAATTGCAAGTTAAATCAAAATAAGTTTTAGATTCTTTAGTTTTCCCTAGTTGAGAAACAACTCTGAGGGAGTTGTAGATAAACAGGGGAATTCTCCAAAATTAGGCAGCAGAAAAAAGGAGAAAAAGTCACCATAACTGTTAGAAACTGACCAGTATAATGTACATCACTATTACCCAAACTGTATAGTAAGCTCAATATCATCAATGGTTGACTATTTAGCCAAAGTATTTCTGAGTTAATTCTAATTGCTGTCTAACCAATTCCATGACAAAATTTGCCTTATGCCTATCAATTCTGCAGCAATGCTGGGATAGGGACTATATAGTGATTGCACCTGTGATTTCACTTGTGTGAGGAGTTTCTGGGTGAGGGAAACTTAGAAAACTTTGAGATTTGAATAGATCATTAAGAAATTAACTGACTTGCTTAAGGTCATACAAGTGAAAATTTCAGAGGAAAGACTTGAACCCAGGTCTTAAAAATCTACTCTTTAGTTGTTAAACAATGCTAGGTTATGACACATACGTAACCATGTGTGTATGTATGTGGATGCTTTTGCAAAAGTTTTAGTGTAGTTTTAAGCTATATTTATGTGCACAAATGAATACTCACAGGCATATATGTATATATATATATATATATATATATATTCATGTGTATGTGGGTATGTATGCATAAATAGATTTACCATTCAGTATAAAATTACCTTTGCTGAAAAATGTAATGTCTGCTTTTCCATTTATCACAAATGTCTTAAAAATTACTTTCTGTTCAGTGCCCTTTGATTGTGGACCTAGAATTATAAAACTATCCAGTATCCTTTGCATGGAGTCATGCAAATTTAATTTTTTACCTTATCAGTTGCCTTTGCTAGAATACCAAAAGAATCCAGGACTTCTTTTCTATGCTTTCTTAATCCTCTCTGAAAAGTAAAATATATCATTCTTGAA
The DNA here is from genome assembly GCF_900497805.2 of Vombatus ursinus. NCBI lineage: Eukaryota > Metazoa > Chordata > Mammalia > Diprotodontia > Vombatidae > Vombatus > Vombatus ursinus. Next base: position 16,019,742 of record NW_020940527.1, read on the forward strand.
CAGTCAGTAGAGTCATACACAATGACATAGCCTGTTGGAGTTGGAGGAGAGATGAGAAATGGTTTAGGTTCTTTCACCATTTTACATGATGAAACCAAGGTTCATAGAGATTAAACAACTCTCATGAAGTTGTTAAGTGTCAGAGCTTGTCAGAGAACCCAGGCATCTTGACTTCTAGTCTTAGCTTTGAATTCCATTTCTTATTATGTTTAAATATATTTTTGCCTTTCTTTGTATCTGCAACATAGTTCCTGGCACATAGTAAGGCTTTGATATCTTTTGGACTTCCAGGTCTTTTTATCTACCCTGTCCTTTCTTTCAAGAGTTGTCTCCAACCATTAGGGTGAGAGATCTTTGAGAGACAACAAGGGTTGTCTCTTTTTCCATTTGCATTCCCACTGTCTTGATAAGTCAGATCAAGACAACAATCATATAGTAAGCGTCTACTAGGTGTTAGGCACTCTGAGAAGCACTTGGGATTCAAAGAAAGGCCAAAAAAATTTCAAGAAGCTTATAGACTAGTGGGGTAGACAACAAGCTTCTTGCAAAAGGTGGGATTTCTGTTGACACTTGCAGGAAGTCAGGAAAGGTAGGAAGTTGATGTGAGGAAGGAGTTTCAGCCATGAGGCAAAGCCAGTGAAATTGCTCAAACTCAGAATATGGTGTGTCACGTGAAAGGGATGGCAAGGAGGCCAGTGGCACTGGATTGAACATTATGTGGATGGGAATACATGTCACAAAACTGGAAAGAGAGAGAGGGGCAAGGTTATGAAGAGATTTAAAAGTACTTTACAAATGCTTATTTGATTGATTGACTGGTAGATTGATGGTGGGCCTACAAAAGGCTAAGTATGTTACCAACAATGGCCTATGTGCCAACAACAACATTATCAAGGACATGTATGACTAATAATAATAATAATAATAATAACTAATCATTGAATAAGAGTGTGGGGTAACAACTATGCAGTTAAAAAAGAATGATGGTGATGATGATGATGATATGGAGAGAAAGAGGTAAAAAGGAGGGATAGGAAGGAGGTATACAAGGTATAAAAAGAGGATAATTTGCTAGTTTTTTTTTTTGCCTTGGTATCTGTAGCATCTAGTAGGGTACCTTGAACATTTAGCTTATATAGGGACTGGTCCTATAATTTCATTGGTCTAGATAGTTCATACTGAGTAGTTTCCTGTACCAATGTAGGATGGCACCTCTTATTCAGCTTACAACCTTAAAAAGATTCCTAAAGCACTGAGAGTTTAAGTAACTTGCCCAAGATCACACATTCAGGATCGATAGGGGATAAAACTTGATCCCGTGTCTTCCTGGCTCAGCTTTCTATCTGCTACACCATGGTGCTTTGTGCATCATCATCATCATCATCATCATCATCGCTTAATATTTATTTAGTGCTTATTATGTGCCAGGAATGATACTAAGCACTTTAAAATTATTATTTCATTTTATCCTCATTATAACCCTGGGAGAAACTGCTATTATAAGACAAATTATTACAGATAAAATAACTGAGGCAAACAAACATTAAGTTACTTGCCCAGAGTCACCTGCCCATAGTAAAGAATAGATATTTATTGAATGAATGAATGATAATTCAAATTAATATAGCTGTTTGAGATTTGCAAAATGCTTTTCCTACAATGCTGTAAGCTAGGTAATGTATTTAATATTATGCCCATTTTATAGATGAGGGAACTTGAAACTCAGACTTTGAGATGAACACACATTTACATTTTACCAAATGCTCCACTGATATCCACAACATATTTAAATAAATAGGAAGTTCTCCAATGCCTATGGTAGATTTTTCACTGATGATTTATAGAAATACTTCAGAAAGAATCATAAACATTAAGGACTTGGAGAGGGTGTCTTTCTACCTTCAGCAGAAAGGTACAATTGGTTCCTACCTAATTGAAATCATTGATCCAACAAAGTGTGTAGCATGTTCCCAGTCTTCTGTATATGATGGAAGCTTTGTACATCTCTCATTAGCTTCTCATAAATAAACATTAAAAACCCAAATCAAACATTCACAATCATTCATTTTGGCAGGCTATTGGAAAGACATGTAAAATAGGTTTGAAAAAGCATCCTCCTTGTATCTTCCCTGAAGAAAGATAAGCAGTCAAAGCAAAAAAAAATTTGTACACTTCAGACACTTAAGGAAAAAATCACCAGAGGAAGTGATGATTCTGAAAAGCCAAACTTTCTATCTTTCTACTAATTTATCACTAAGGTAAAGCAAAACAGCTTCATACTCATAACAATTTAATAAATATCACTGAAATATGGCAACAGCTACAATGGATCATTACCAATCTGGTATTGTATTATAAAGTAATCTGGGATTGTCTTTTGGAGTCAGTTTGCAGTTGTAATATGTACAGCAATCTCTAAAGAAAGCAAGAAACATATGGTTTACTCTCATTATCCAACCCCAGGGGACTGCACCAAAAGCTCTTTTCTTATAACTACATGACATTGAGAGGAGAGACAGGGAGGAGGTATTTCGAAAAGTGAGGAATGGAGAGAAAAGAAGAAAAGCTATCACTATTAGAAAAAAAAATGCTGGAACAGCATGTCAAGAGACATGAAGTTAATATCCTCCAAGAATGTGATATGATCAGGTTGGATCAATGTTCTAGGTTTAAAAGAACATAAATTCCTAACCTCTGTACACATCTAAAATTAATAATCTCTGTAATAGCTCTAAAAAGATGACATTTAGACTACTGCTTGATAATATACTTCAAAATTCAAGGACCTGTGGTTTCATTAGTGTTGATTCTCCCCCCATTGACAATCACAATCCTCCCTCCCCATTTTTTTTAGTTTATTTGCTCCCCTCTTCCTCTCACAAAAAAAAAAAACAAAACCTGTCACTTGGCAGCCAACCCTCTTGTCAAAATCCATTTCCAAGTTAGCTAGGCACCTGCTGTAACAGGCACATACAGTTCGTCACTAGGACCACCCAGAAACATTTCTAGCTTTCAAGAATCCAACAGTTCTTTCATTCCACAGTGTGACATCTGAGTAGAACCCCAGATATATTATTAGTAGACTACTATAATCAGATTGTGATCTGTTTATTAAAATTAATGTCATACAGTTGCTAAGATCACTATGCTTATGCCCACTGATGTGAATCTACCTTATATATAAAAGGTATCCCAAAAGTCTCAATTCAGTTTTAAACTCCTAAAGTTTAAAACGGTCAAAAGTCTCAGTGCAGTTCATATGTTTATACTTTCTCTCTCGCTCTCTCTTTGTATATGTATATGCATGTATATATATACACACACACGTACATACATACTCACATATATACATCCATATGTATACATATATGTGTGTGTGTGTGTGTGTGTGTGTGTGTGTGTGTGTGTGTAGTTTCCTTTAGGCCAAGGACTGCTTCATTCTATTTTTATGTCTCCCAAACCCAGCATAGTGTCTGGCACATGGGAGATACTTCCATCCATTTTTTTTGTTTTCTTAATTCTTCTCAGTTTATGATAATCTAATTTTGCTAGACCTAATGCTAAGCTTTATGCAACTTTGTTTTATCCTTGACTACTTTTTGTTTTTTTGCTGTGTTGAGGCACCAGTGGTTGTGTTCTTTCTCCCTCACAGAATTGTAGAAGTGTTGCTTTTGACCGCTGTATCTCTCTGCTTGGTAATGTGGTAAAATGTTTGAAAGGAGATGCAACTTCTGGTTTCTTTCAACTTCATTATTATGGCAACTGTTTTACACTGGTTTAAAAGTTTGTTTGTTTGTTTGTTTTTCATTGTTAAGGAGAAAAAAAGCAGGAATGCTTTTATTTTTGTTGATTTTCCTTTTGAAGGGTACCAACTACTTATTTGAATGGATTTTAATTTGAGGAGCTGTTAAGATCTTATTCACTTTCTTCTCATTTTTATCTTTTCATCTGTTTTAATGTGTACTTTTACCTTGTATTTAACCCCCTTGTGAATTGGAAACTGAGAAAAAAAATTTATTTTCTAAATGACTGCTATAATCAGATTCAATCATTTTGTTTTCATCGTTTAAGAAATGGCCAATTGCAGTGATTGTGATAAGCAAATTGATCCAATAATTTCTGATTGTCTCTCTTTTTTGTATTTATATTAGTAGATATTTTGACAATTTTTAACCTTCATATTGTCTTGGTAGCTAGTGGGTAGAGTGGATAAACTGAAGAAGTTAGAATCAGTAAGACCTAAGTTGAAATTTTTCTTTTTAAATGTACTAGTTGTTTGAACCTAGATAAATCAAGTAATTTCCCCCTGTCTTAGTTAACTCATCTGTAAAATGGGGATAATCATAGTAACTACATAACAAGCTTGTTGTGAGGAAAAGTGAAACAAAACACAGAAAAGTGATTTTCTATCTTTAAAGTGCTATATCAATTCTAGCTCTTATTATCATAATTGTTACATTCCCCCATAGCATCCCTTCCAGAAAGTGATTCCTCAATAACCAATCATTTTTCAAAGAAAGAAAACAGGAAAAAGAGAAAAAAATCAGTCAAAATCAATCAATATATTTGAAATAAATATGCCATCATATGTAATATTCCACACTCATGGATCCACCTTCCACTCCTTCCTTCCCTGCAAAGGAGTGGGGTGAGATGTCTTATTCTTTTCTTGAAGAAAGTTTTCATGACATCTAAGTGTGATATTTCTGAGTATCTATACATATTATGTCTGAATGGTTGTCTTATTGATTTGAGTTATCTGCAGTTCTTTATTCCCTTTCATTTCTTTACCCTAAGCTAAAATTTCCATTATAGATTTTTTTAAACTCTCTGTTGGCCTGGTTTTGCATGGAAGTTGAGTATCAAAGTATCAACTAACTTTATAAGGAGGATCTTGACAAGTTCCTTATATCACTGCAAAAGATGATAAAACATAACATCTAAAAATCTTCCTTAGTTCTTCACTTACGCACACTATGCTCAAGACAAAATTGCAAAATTTTTTTTAATTGCATTTTCCCACCCTTTTTGGTATACAATAGAAACAAATTCCAACAACCTGGGGAGGTAGATTGGTGTAATGGAAAGATCTTTGACTCCAAAGTTAGAAAACCTGGATTCAAATACTACCATTGATGCTTGATATCTGTGTGACTTTAGAAAAAAAAAACAATCATTCAAACTCTCTAGATCATAATTTCCTCATCTGTTAAAAAAAAAGATTTACACTTGATGGCCTCTGACATTCTCTCAGCTCTAGTTTTAGGAACTATTTTTCTTGATTCTTGGAAGAGAGTCTCCTAATTTTATTTCTATTTATCTGCAACTTCTTTATGTCTTTTGATTTCATTTATAGTAAAAATGCTAGGATGAATATGGTCTACATCCTCTAATAATGTAAACCTAAGTTACTGGACCTTGGTTAAATAACATGCAGCTAAAAGTATCTGAAGTTAAATTGATGCTTATAGATACTATTTTTATTGTTGTAGTTGAGTCATCCCAGTCTTGTTCAACTCTTCATAACCCCATTTGGGTTTTTCTTGGCAAAGATATGGGAGTGGTTTGCCATTTCCTTCTCCAGCTCATTTTACGGGTGAGGAAACCGAGACAAACAGGCTTATGTGATTTTCCCAGGTTCACACAGATAGTAAGTGTCTGAGGCTGGATTTGAACTCAGGGAGATGAGTCTTCCTGACTTCAGGCAGAATACTCTATCCCTGAGCCACCTAGCTACCCTCATATAGTATCTGTAGTACCTCTTCTTTCTTTATAACTGCCACATCATTATCATTTGATTGTTGAAAGGGGTCCCATGGGACTCAAAATCATTTTGATTTGGGGGGGCCATTTCCTTCATTTACTTTGAAGATATAATTCAACACCTGTTAACATTCTGGAGAAGAACTTCCCACTGTTACACTATGCTGGTTCTCATCTGAAAAGTAGGATTTTTTGTTTGTTTATTTATTTTTGTTGTTGTTTCTCCTAGACTATAAAAAGCTGGAAAAGAGCTGGCAGAAATTGCTTTCTGTTGTCATGGACACGAAGCATGCCAAGTCACCTAAAAGACAATGAAAAATTGGAAAGGAATGCTAGAATAATTTGATAAATAATGCTTTCAAATAATTTAGAATTATGAAATTCATTCTCTCTATTAAGAGGAATAGAGTTTGTCCTAAGTCTAATTTTGAGCAAAATGCAATTTAATGACATATTTGATAATCAACATTTATGTACCTGTAAACATATATATTTGAAATAATATTAATTTGGTAACTATTTTTTCTTAGATTTAAGTTACATTTTATAATAGTATAAAATGATTGCTTTCCTAGAGATCTTATCAATTTTACATATTTAAGTTAAAACATATTTATAAAAGTAGAAGTAATAGTTAAAGCAATAAAGCTAGAAAATGTTTTAAATTATAGAGCTCTTCTTAAATTATATGATGAGCCAAATAATAAATTAAATCAATAACATTCAATAGAAGAGCTTCAGAATAGAAGACAATTAAATACAATGCTGGACTTGAAGTCAGATGACCTGAATTCAAATCCTACCTCAAATTTTTACTAGTTTACAGCCCTGGACAAGTTACTTAGAATGTCTCAGCCTCAATTTTCTCATCTGTAAAATGGTGGCAATAGCACTTACCTCACCTAATTGTTGTGAGGATAAAATGAGATAAAATATGGAAAATTCTTTGTAAACCTAAATGTGCTATATAAATGTTAATTCTTATAACTGTGGTTTTGAGATACTGACTATAACCTCATATTGACATTTCTTTCACAGTAGAGTTTAAGTTAAAAAAAAATCAATTTATTTGATTTTAAACAATGAGATTAGAAAGTTAGTCACCCTGTTGACTTATAGACATTTGCTGAGCCAGTTCCTTATTGAAAGAATCACAAAATATCAGTCACAGGTGCCATTTGAGATAGCTGACAAGTAGCCATCTAGACTTTGTTTACAGAAAATGTCACTTTTGAAGAGCTCTGATTGCCAGCAACTTGCCTTTGCATTGAGCCAGAATCTACATTTATGTAATTTTTTGCAATATAAATTTTCATTGATTTCTTTTTTTTTACATTGAATCTCCCTTCCCCTCTCTGCTCCCATAGAGCTCTCTCTGATAACAAAGAATTTTTCATTTTTGTTGCTTTGACCTTTTGCTCCTCATTTTACCTCCTGAAGCCAGCTAAATTCTATCATTTTATTCTTTTTTTTTTGTTAATCAATTAAACCATAGATTCAGTTATACAATTGTTTCCACCATAACACATAGCACTATATATGTTGCCTCAGGCCTTACATCTTATGGGCACTTAATAAATATCTATATGATTGATTTAAATTTAATCTCTTCATTGAAGCATAGAAAGCCTATACATTGTAAGGATTGCTTTCAGTTCCAAATACAAGACTCATAACATTTTTATAAATATATATTTTAGATGAAAAATAGGTTTTATTTATTTTTTTCTTACACAATGAGATTTCATTTATTTAGAATGTGGGGTATTTCAAAAAGGGTTGAAATAATCTTGTTCATTGAAAACAACAGTTTTCTCCAGCACAGTGGAGAAAAAGGAGCTCTGAAGGCAGGAGACTGCTGGGACCTCCCCCACCCCCTGCTCATTCCCTGACTCCCCCACCTCGCCCTTGGGCTGGCTATCTCAGAGCCTATCGCTGGGGAAGTGGTTGAAGAGCATACCCTTTGGGCGGCTTGCCTTGCATGTCCCTTGGCACGTGTGCTGCTCACTGCCTCTTCCCCTTGGGCAGCACAAAGTGCCAGGCTGTCCCAAAGGTCAGGGAGATAGGATCCTGGGAGTCACCTGGACTTGAGGGCATGAAGAGGCACCCCACCCAGAGGCCCCTGGGGCAGTATACTCAAACTAGTGACCAGTCTTCCTCATTGTCATGAAATCTTGAACCCACTGGCCTTGGTATATTGAGTCCCAATGCAACATAGAGACCCTTTGGACAAACTGGGAGAGTGGAGGGGGCAAGCCTCCCCCCACCTGCTCCATCCTATCAAGTTTCCAAAAAAACTTCGAGCACTTTTTTCCAAGCTAAAGTACTTTCCAGTAAACCCAAGATGGAGAAATCCTCCCGGTTCCCCCACCCCCCCAAAAAAAAACCAGTTCATTGGGAGAAGGAGCATGAATGGATGGCTAGCTTAGGAGTCCAGAAAACCTGGGTTCAATTCCTGCTTCTGACTCATAATGTATGAAGATACATAGGTCATTTATACTCTAGGACATTCAAGCGATTCTCTTAGAGCATAAATTACTTACTTCTTGTCAATTTGCATTGGAGCAGAAACATTCCAAACTGATTATTCCCTATATGGATGAGACCATAGGTCTGAACTCTCCCTTTCAGCTCCCAGAGAGAGAGAGAGACAGACAGAGAGACAGAGAGACAGCGAGAGAGAGAGAGAGAGAGAGAGAGAGAGAGAGAGAGAGAGAGAGAGAGAGAGAGAGTGCTTGACTTGGCATTTGTTGGTATAGTTAAAGAACCAACCTCCTGGTGTAAAAAAGAACTTGATGGTGGTATAGGTGGACTAAAATATAATTTAAACCCATAGGAAAAGTTTGAAAGTAGCCAGATAAAAATGAAATAAGGTATTTGATTACAGAGATCACCAGAACAAGAAAAACAAAGAAGAGTTTATTATTAACGTAAGCCTGAAAACATATTCATTAGTTTCATCTAAGCCAAAAATGTATATATTTTACTTAATTTAGTTTAAGGTAAAATTATACATGACAAGTTCATGTCTCATCACACTTGCTGAACATGACTTATATGGGGAAATTTGGCTTATGTGACTGCACTCTGAAGGGCTCCATTTAAAACATAGTAATCTCAATATGTAAATATAAAATGAATCAGTCTGATGACATGGCCCCAGGGGAGTGTTCTGCCTTTTGGGATGGAAGGCCTTGACGTGTAGAAAGGAGCAAGATCTCTGATGGAATATTCCCTGATGTAGTACTAATTCTGATTCTGGATGAAATTGGTTTTGCACTGTGCCAGAAGCTAGGTGGTAGAGTCAAATCAAAGACAGAGTTAAAAAGAATGGGAGTGGGGAGGCCTAGGGGGTTTGGAGGGTACACAAGCAGAAAACTGATGCAATAAAATTTATGACCTTGGTGTATGCTACAGGATAGGTGGGTATTTCTTTGTAAACACTAATCAGAAGGGAGAATTCAGATTTCCACAATTATGAAAATGGTGAAGTATCACTATATAAATATTTTCGGAAATAGTTCCTTCAGGGGCAGCTAGGTGGTGCAGCGGATAGAGCACCAGCCCTGAAGTCAGGAGGACCTGAGTTCAAATCCAGCCTCAGACCAAACACTTGACATATACTAGCTGTGTGACCTTGAGCAAGTCACTTAACTCCGATTGCCTCACCAAAAAAAAAGAGAAATAGTTCCTTCAGATTAATGTGCAACAGAGAAGTTATTTTCAATTTGTAAGACATGGAACATTTTTTGAAATCTTGTAAAGTCCTATTAAATATGAAACATAATTTTTGTGAGTTGTGACAAAGTCATCATGATCTAAGAAGATTCTATGGATATCAAAATGGCCTTAGAAGCAAATTAACACAATATTCACATGTGTCTACAATTTATATATATATGTATATATATAAATTTCAGTTCCAAATTCTCTCCCTTCCTCTCTCCAACCCAGTCCCCACCCATTGAGAAGCAAAAAATATGATACCCATTAAAGATATGAAGTTATGCAAAACATATTTCCACATTAGCCATATTCTTAAAAAAAATAAAGGAAAAGTATCCTTCAATATGCACTGATTCTATCATTTCTCTATCTGGAAGTGGATAGCATAAAGTGAGAAATATTACTATTATTTTTGGGATCAGAATATTCAGAGGGAATTAACCTTATCTAGCTGATATTCTTAAAACAACAGTCTTTAGTCTCCATCATGTGGTGTTGTATCCTTCAGATAAATTAAAAATTACATGAAAGGTAAAATGCCATTAAAAAAAATCATAGACTAAAAGTAGTTACTTATCCAAACACTGAAAATAGAGAATCATAGCATGAGGGGAGAAAGAAGAAGAGTTTATTGCCATAAAACTTTGTTTTGAGTCCTGACTTCATTCATTGTTAGCTCTATGTTGCTGACTGAGATATTTAGATTCTGTGAGACTGTTTCCTCATCTGTAAAAAAGGGATACTAATATTTGAACAATCTAACAATGTTGTGAGTCGAAGTGCTATATGAATTTTCTAGTTTTCTTGTTTTCCTTTAATGCTTGAAGGAACTCTGGAAGAAAATTAGGCAGTGCATTAATTAGAGGAAAAATGAGTTTTCAATAAATTATAATATTAGAATTCAGTGGCTGCTTTTCTCTTTTAAAACTTTCAAACAACACAGAAAATCTAAGGACAAGAAGATTTGAAAAGACTTATGTGAATAAAATATTTTGGTTGCATTGGAGCCTGGAATATGAAGCAAAGATAACATGCTTCACAAAAGATTTAAACCTACTAAATTGTGGATTTATTTTCAGTGCCATTCTCATCCTGCTCTCTCAGTTCTGTGCCTTTGTTTACAACATCTCTCTTTTTTAAATGATCTCTAACCCTACCTTATATCTTGTCCCATTCTGTTGATGCTCTTCCTTCCTTCAAGTTTGAACTCACATTTCACTTCCTAAAAAGAGAGGCTTCTAAAGCCTAGTGTCTACTTATATTTTCATTAAAGACCTAAGTTTTCAACTCCTATAAGTAGTTATAGTTTTTTTTAATTTTGTGATCAATTTTTTGTTTCTTATTTTAAGTCCCTTCATATTTCTCCATGAAGGAGAACATGGCACACTGGGTAAAGGGTTGACCTTGGAGTCAGGAAGACTTTAGTTTAAATTCTACCTTAAATATACCTTACCTGTTTGCTCAGCGCCTGCTTAATCTTTCAGTGCCCTGGAGAGCTTTGTTAAAATCTTGACTGTTATTGTCAGGAAAATGATCTAGTTGCCAATGGGTATCAGTAGGGGGAGTTTACACCTCTGGAAATCCCCACACCAATGAAATCACAGGTCTAGACAATGTTGCTTTACATTTTTTTTTATATTATTCACCATGCTGCCATTTCATGAGGGACCCTGGCCATGCTTACTTCACTTTTAGCTCAGCTTACTTTCTATACTTTTCCACCTCCTCATAAGAAGTCTTGCTCCCTATCAGAGTACCTTGTCCTTTCCTACTGTCCCTTATAAGCTTACATTTCAAACACCTTACTTTTTAGAATACAAACTCCTTAATGTAGGGACTATCTTGAAGTGAATTTGTATATCCAGCTCTTATCTTAGAACAGTGCTTAGAATATTGTAAACAATGAATAAATGCTACTGTGTCTCATCTATCTATCTGTCTGACTATCTATCTATCTATCTATCTATCTATCTATGTCTGTCTGTCTGTATGTCTGTCTGTCTGTCTATCTATCTATCTGTCTGTAAAACGGGAGCTATAACATATACAGTTTGGAAGATGGAAACTTGTAGTTCATTCTGGTGGAGAAAGCTAGAGAAATACAAGCCAGGCAAAAGAAGGGGAGGAAGCATAAATAATAGCAAACTTCGAGATAGATGAAAATGAGGTGGTTGGTAGGTACAGAGAGCAACCCTAAAGTGACTTGGGAAATGAAACACTCAGATGTCTTGTGGCAAGCTCTCTCAATGTGCCAAACACTCACAGAGTAGCTAAAGTTAGTTTCTAGGTACTGTTTGATTATGTTATTTAACAAAAAAAATCCTTTATTTTCAGTGGCCTCTTCATAGTTTTCTACAGCTGCCATTCCAGATAGCAAGACAAGTTGAGTACCAAATTGAAGTTTTCTATTCATTCCCATGGATTCTATCATTTTAGTTATCCATCTAACTAAAGTTTACCTATTTTCACTGTACTTCCCATCAATGATAGTATCAGCAAAGCGCTTATATGAAGAGTTCTCCTTAATTAGTATCAAGTTAATTAAGAGCATGTTCATTTTCAATTATTTCTTTGGAATTCATAGTCTCTCTGTGTCTCTCTCACTGTCTCTCTGTTTCTTTCTCTCTCTGTCTCTCTGTGTCTCTGTGTGTCTCTTTGTCTCTGTCTCTTTCTGTCTCTCTGTCTCTGTGTGTGTGTGTATGTGTATGTGTGTGTGTTCGTCTGTCTGTCTCTGTCTCTCTCTTCTCTCCCCCAAGAGCAGCAAAACTTCATTGAGTAAAAATGATTTACCTTTACTTAGGGGGTATGTGAAGTAGGATGAGAAAACACCTACTACATTTCTGGAGAAAATACATTTAAAAACATGTAATAGGGCAGTTGTAGCTATAGTGCTGATTAATATTCACTTTTCTAATGGGTATTACACAATTATATTGGACAACCCAACTTAATATATTTAAAACATCTACAACAAGGGTTCTTAACTAAAACTGTGCCATAGTACTCTTTTTGCAGTGCCTGGTGAAGCCTATGGGCTCCTCAGAATTTTTTATAATACATAAAATACATAAACTTACAAAGAAGACCAATTATACTGAAATATAGTTATAAAAATAGTCAAAGTTATGTAGCCATGTTTAAGAATCCTGAACCAGAAGTTACATTATATGGAATAAGGAAGTAAATGGGAAAAGGATTTTTATTTCTATTAGTCTATGGAACTCCTGGTCATAAATCTTCCTGAATTAATCCATACTGGCAAATAATCTATAACCTGCCCTCTTAGTTGCCTGGAACACTGAGAAGTAAAATGACTTGCCCATAGTCACACAAATAGTACTTATAAGAGTCAAGACTTAAGCCCAGGTCTTTCTCACTCCAAGGGCAACACTCTATCTACTCTGTGAAGCTGGCGTTAAGACATTAAGTTGTGTGTCTGACCATATCCCAGGAAGGTCTTCTAACACTCATTTAATTTCTTTAGTTTTAATGTTAGTATTCATATTTACAACATATTTCTATTCATTTTTAAAATATTCATAAATGATTCCTATTATTTCTAAGCCTAAGGACTTTTCTTTGAAGAAGAAAAAGGAAGAGGAAAAAGAATGGGTGGGTCAGGATCTGTAATTATATCCATATGGAGTACTCCTGCTGTGGAAACTCCTTCCACTGACACAGATGAGTCTGTAACTTATATATATATATTGGGTTTAAGTGACTTGCCCAGGGTCACACAACGAGTAAGTGTCAAGTGTTTGGTCTGAGGCCGTATTTGAACTCAGGTTCTTCTGACTTCAGGGCCAGTGCTCTATCCACTGTGCTTCTACCTGCCCCTGTAACTTATAATCTTTGAGAGTTATCTGTGGTACTGAGAGGGTTAAGTGATTTCCTCCAGGTCACACAATTTGTATGTGTTTAAGGCAGGACTAGAATCCAGGTCTTTCTGACTCCAAGGCCAGATTTCAATCCACCACCCTACCCTCCTTTGATATTGTACCTTAAACTATATTAATAAGGGACATTTTGTCCTTTTTCTTGTACTTTTAACAAATAGTGTGGAAAAAGCAGAAATAAATGTATTTCCTAGTGGTGTCTTGTCTCTCTCATGATAGACACAAAACATGCATGACTCCATGAGATCATTTTTATATAGAAGACTCGGAAGTGCTGATATACATAAAATAATTTGATACTTCAAAGTTTCTGAGGTTCTCATTTTACTGTCACTGCTTGTTTTGCAGTGTTAAGAGTATGATAAATACATTTTTGAGTGATATGAAAGAATTTAGTCAGCATGTAGGGATTAGGGGGCAAGACACCTACATATCATATTAAAAAAATACTGAATTTGGGATCCTTAAGGCTCATTAATCATTTTTTCTCATTTTATTTTTATTATACTTGCCTTTTGAAGCAAAACCATTTTTTGTAACCTAAAATGAAAAAATTAAAGTTTGTTGAAATTATGAAAGTATGTAGCCTTATTTAAAAAAAACTTTCTGCTATTAATGTTTATTTTACAGAATACTCTAAGGCAGTGGTCTCCAAAGCTTCATGGGATAACTCTAAGGGCCATATGGTCAGCCAGCAGGAGTAGGAAAATGGATTATATCCTACCCTGTCTGTCATAGCCAATCCTGGTTGTTGTCTCCCACACAATCACACTCCCCTAATCCCACACCTAACCTCAACCCAGAAACCCCTAGTCTCTTTAGCTGGATCTGCTGAAATCAATGAATATGAATGAATGGATCTTGTGTGTAATTTACAAGTAAGATATCACCCTTACTTTGTCACACTCACATGGAAAGATAAATATATGCAGTCATTAATACTAATGAAATAAGATAAGTTATGTCAGCACACAGATTTAGTTTCATAAATTTTAACAAGGCAAAATTATATTATGAAACTCTTTAATATAAATATTTTGCCTATTTCATTCTTTTCATAAGTCTTATAAGAATTCTTTTTTAAGAAAAAAATCTGTGCTATGTAAGAAGAGCTGAATTTTAAATATTCTTCATTTGTTCCACAAAATAGCTATACAAAAGGTATAATTTGGGAATGATGGAGACTCAGAACTTAAAATCACATAAATACTGCTTTGAGAGGTTTATAATTCCATTCTGGTTCGTTGTGTTACCCATAGTTTTTCTATATGTAATATGGAATTGGATAATATTGGATATTGAATAATAGGGTTATGAGGGGAAAAAATGTAAGATTGCAAGGGAGCTTTGATGTTAGCAAGACCATTTGGTTTGGGATGCTGAAACCAGTATCACATAGTCATCACACCTCCCTACCCCTTAGTGTACTCATTTTTTGTTCATTATAGGACTGTTGTCTCCCCCATTAGCCTGTAATTTGAGTGTAGTGATATGTCTGCTTTGTATCTCCAGTATTTAACACAGTATCTGGCAGATACTTTTTTGTTGATTGATTGAATAAGTAAACTTCTGTTTGTTACTTTGACTTTCTGAACCTCACTTTTTCCATCTCTATAACTAGAAAAAACAATATTAGTACTATATTCCTTATAAAGGAGTTGTGTAGATCAAATGGCACAGTGTGTGTAAAGCACCTTGTAAACCATGATGTGCTCTATAAATATTATTTTTAATAATATGAACAAGAACTAAAGTCAATATTGAAGGTATCACTTGGTCTCAGGTGCATGTGTGTGTGTGTGTATGGGTGGGTGGGTGGGTGAGTGTGTGTGTTATGAGAGGGTATAAATGAATGAGATATAATGACTTTTTCTTAAAAGAAGAAAAATATTCTGATTGTATGATTCATAGATTTGTCTTTTACAGTGTGAGTTTGGACCACATGAGTCAGGACCTTTCACCTCTATCCTTCTGCCCTTTTTTCTGTATACTTTATGTCTCAGAGATCTAATCTAGACCCATTGTTTCCCCTTTATGGTAAGGATTCCCTCTTTTGTTTTTGTTGCCCTGAAATCCTTTCAGAAAGTCAGTCCCACACTTTTGCCTTGCTGTTGAAAATCTCAACCTGAATGTCCGGCAGACACAGCAAATTCACATTTGCATTAATGTATTTCTTTTTCCAAAGTGTTCTCCTAGTCTCCAATCCCCACCCCAGAGCACATTTCCCTAGTGATCTATCCTACACACAAATACTAGATTAAACTTTCTGCAACACCTATTTGCATATTCCACTCCTTCAATGAGTTCTTATTTAGGATAAAGTCTAAGCTGCTTAGCTAATCTTTTAACTCACTAATTACACATTATTCCTTGAACACACTATGCTCACCTTCACCTTCATAATTTTGTTCCCACAATTCCAATCTGTGTGAAAGGCCCCTCTTCTTTATATTTGAAATTCTTACCTTTTTTTTTTCAAGCCCAGCTCAACTCTCTCCACTTCCATGAAGTCTACGTTCTCTGATGCCAAAATCATGAGTGATCACTTTCTCTGGATTAATGTATTTTTTTTTGTCCTGTGCCATTCATTGGGTACAAATTCCATGCTAGCTCTGAACATTTATTTCTTTATATTTTTGTTCTTCCTCCCCAATGAGATTGTAAATACCTAAAGAACAGAGATCACATTTTACATTGCTTTATTATATCCCTTTCTCATAGCTTTTAGTGTGGGTGTTAATGATGCTAATAATAGTAGAGATAATGAAAAACATTTTTTTACTTGTGATAAAACTGAATTTGTGATACTTTTTTTGTTTTAAATGTCAAAATTTTATTTCTAAATTTTATCCTTTCCTCTACCCCTTTCCTTCCCCATTGAGAAAGCAAGAAATATGATATCCATTATACATATGAAGTCATGCAAAACATATTCACATTAGCCATGTTCTGCAACAAAGTAAAGGTCAAAATATGCTTCAATCTGCACACTGAGACTTTGAGTTGTCTACTTGGAAGTAGTTAGCATTTTACATCATGAGTCCTTTGGCGTTGTGGTGAATCATTATATTGATCAGTTACTGGTCTTTCACAGTTGATTATCTTTGCAATATTGCTGTTACTGTATAGATTTTCTCCTGGTTCTGCTCTTTTAACTTTGTATAAATTCATATGAGTCTTCCCAAGTTTTTTCTGAAACCATCCTCTTCATCATTTTTACAGTACAATAGTATTTTCTGTTTTTTCATCCCTTGGGGTATAACCCTAATAGAAATATTGCTAGGTCAAAAGGTTATGCACATTTTTATAGTACTTTGGGCATAGTTCCAAATTGTTCTCCAAAAGGATTGGACTAGTTCACAGTTCCACCAATAGTGCGTTGGTATACTTATTTTCCTATATTCCATCCAGAATTCATTATTTTCCTTTTCTTTCATATTAGCCAATCTGGTGGATCTAAGGTGGTACCTCAGAGTTTGTTTTATTTATATTTCTCTAATTATTAGTGATTTAGAACATTTTTGCATGAAAATATTCTGCTGTTATTATTTGATCATTTATCAATTGGGGAACAGCTCCTATTTTATGTATTTAGTTCCGTTCTTTATATATTTGAGAACTGGGAACTATATTAGAGAAACTTTCTGGGCATCCTTTCTCCTCTCATTTCCTGGTTTTCTTCTGCTTTGGCAGCACTTGATTTTGTTTATGCAATTTTTAAAAATTATATACTTAAAATTATGCTGCCTATAAACTTCTTTATCCCTTGTTTTGTCATTAACTCCTCCTCCATCTATAGATTTGACAGTTTTTTTTACATCCTCCCTTAATGTGTTTTTGATATCACCTTTGATGTCTAAATGTATGATACTTTATGATGGGTTTTTGAAAATGTAAATATTCCAAAGAATTAAGATGATATGTAATATGTTCACTCCTGTTATATACTGTGATGTTGGGGTTGTATGGCATCATTGATTGAGACCAGTACTAGGTGTCTGGCAGAAATTAGTCTTAGACCATCATTTTATATGATATTCTATAGCACATTCTAAATGAATATGTGACTTTAATATTAAAGATCACACTATGAAAAAAACAGAGAAAGAGATCATACACCCCTTACAGCTATAGGTAGAAGATATATTCTTTAAAAAATAGAGGAAATTACAAAAGATAATAATAGATACCTTTGATTAGTTGAAACTGAAATTCTGCAAAAACAAAATTAATGTACCTAGGATAAGAAGGGAAGTAATAAATTTTGGGAATAAGCTCCAAAAGACATGGGTTTAACTACTGGGTCTGCCATTTACTAGTTTGGTTCCAAGGGATAAAATATGTAATTTCTCTGGGCATTACACATCTTTGTAAAATGGAGACAATACTATTTATTTTACTTAACATATAGCATTGTTGTGAGAATTGTGAGAAAACAATGGAAATTTTATATATCAAAGTATTTTATGAACTATTAAGGCTCACATAAACTTTTTTTTGGGGGGGTGAGAGAATGGGAAAGATTTTTTTTTGTTTTTTTTGTTTTTTGAAAAGTATCCAGACCTATTAATTCATCAGTATGGGAATGTTCTGAACTTAAAATTTCTGATACTGATACAGATCAGAAAGTCATCCATAATTTAGTGTCTCAGAGAATTGCTTGGTACACTGAGGTTTCAAGTAACCTGTCCAGGTTGACACAACAAAGATGTATCAGAGATAGGATTGGATCCCAGGTCTTCCTCATTGTATGGCCAAACTCTATGCCGTGCTAATTCTATTACACACACATAAAATATTGACTTTTTTAAAAAATCATTATTACAAATGAGAAATAATGAAAGTGCTTTAGTAGACAAACACGTCTGTAAGAATCAGATAATCCCACCACATTCCATATGGTTTATGTGCAATTTGAGAAAGGTTCAGCATACCAGTCTAGTAGATGGAAACATGGAGCACAAAAGAAAATAAGATAAGCTAACTTTATGAAAGGGACATTTATAAAATATGAAGGTCAATCAAGAAATATGATGAGTATGTCACGTCCGCTAGGATTTGGAAGTTTTGCTTATTAGTTCTTTTTTTCTCACCTGCTTTTATCTGCTAATATAATTCTTCTCCCAGCCTTTTTTTTTTCCTTCTCAGTCAAGTACATACATCCTTCCTCTCCTCCCCTTCAATTAGTCCTGCTCATTAGATTTTATTTTTTGCTCCCCTTTCCAAGAAGGATTTTACTCACTCTCTTCATTGTCCATCCACCCTTTCTGTCTACTCCACTGTACACTCTGTCTTCTCTGATTCATGGACCTTATTATTTGCTTTCTCTATATTCCTCATGAATTCAAAACTTTCAAGGTATCCATTCTAGGCAGTTTCTGCTGCTGCCTTGTAAAGCTTGCCCTATGTGGATTCCCCTTTTACTTTGTGCTTCATTCCCAGAATAATGTCAGAGAGTGTACTGCCCCATGATGGAGCCCCTCCCCTACCAAATCACTGATCATACAGCCCACCACTGATGTAATCCCTCCACTACTTACCTATTTTCTTAAAAATCTACTCTGTGGATCACTTCTTTCCCATTCCCTATGGGCCAATTGCCCCCAGGACTTCCAACTACCCACCTCACCTACCTAAGATAGGACAAGTAGGCTTTTCAAGTATGACATTCCCTAGTCAAAACTCATCTCTCTTCACAGACCATCTCTCTTCATCCATAGGCATATTCATCAGTGAAATCCCCTTCCCCATCAAAGCAAAGTCTCTTTCCTTTCCCCTTCTTTTCAATCCTTCCTACCTCTTCCTCACCCACTGCCCTATAGTTTTTTTTTATTTTACCCCAGTGATCACTTTCCCCTCATTTCTAGCCTTTGATTTGACCCTGGCACATCACATATTTCTCTTTATTCCCCTACTTCCCACCCCCTTTCATGTATTCTCTCATGTTTTATTGGAGTCTCATTAAAAAAAAAAGTGATTCACTAACCAGGTTCTGTCCATAATGTCCTAGGGCTGCTTATTCAATATTACCTCCACGGAATTTCTACTTTCACCTTTGTCTCCTTATGTTCATTTACACAGGGCCCAGTGGATAGAGTGCTGGGCCTGGAATCAGAAAGACCCACCTTCTTAAATTCATGTCTGGCGTCAGACATGCATCTTGGTGCCCAGCATAATTGTCTTTTAAAGAATCTACAAGTACTCATAGTGAGGGAGGAAAGCTCACTTCAGAAGGAATGTGGATGTTTGACTGGCTTTGAAGGAAAATAGACTAGAGCATGATATGTGGCCAATTAATCCTGCCCATTGGTTAAAGATTGAATAAGTAAGTTGTGTTGCATTGTTGTGTCAGAAGTCATAGTATTAACACTTGTGACTATGAAGATAAAAGACTAGAAGCTGTGTGATATCAGCGAAGTACCAGACCAGTACTCAGATTTCAGGTGTTAAGGACAAACCTCTCAAGTCCGATCGAGATAAGCATCTAACTCTTGGAGTGTCATCATAAACTGAGGAGCCCAAAGTTCATGAGGTTAGAGCTTCATTTCTAAGTGCTCCTTAAAGATGGTCAAGTGTATTGTTTTGGCAACTGAGAGAAAATTAGTTTGAGTTTTGTTTATAATCATTAAATTGTTATTTATTTTGATTAATGAGAGGAGTTACCTCAGAGATGATTCAATTTAGAATAGTCTGCTTTTAAGATTAAAAACTTTTTTTAAAAGCATCAATGATAAAATTTCCCCCACAATGTACACAAAGAATTTATATTTATAACATCCTCTCATAGACTGGCCTACTTGTTCTTCCATGAAAGAGCCTCAATTCTAAAAGCACTATTCTATTTGTAACTTTCTGGGGGCATTTATAAAGCACATAACCATGATCCCTATTTCAGCTCAGTCCCTTTGATATCTGCATTCTGCATTCTCATTTTTAAAACATTTCTCTCACTTTAAATATTACTTTATTTTTGCCATCTATTTCCAGCTCTGCTCTCTATTTGTCAATTTTTATAGGTGTTTGTTTCATGTCCCAATTTAGTACTGAATATAATTAGTTAATGGAACTTAAATTATCTTGGTGCTAATGGTACTAAATTGCTCCAAGACATTGGAATGACCTTCCTTTCAATGGTATTTCATGAGTAATGATGTGCCTTTTGTAACTTGTCACCGAGGCATTCTGATGTGATAGGGAGTTTTTTTTTTTTGTTTTTTTTTTTTTTGAAAATCATCTTTAGGAGTAGTGTCACTGAATTGACTTTGGTGGCAGGAGCAACAATAATAATAGTGCCAAATAACTAGCATTCACATTGATGCAGTAGAAAGTAAATTGTATATGAGCTCAGATCTGGATTCAAACCCCAATGCTGACACTTCCTATCTGGGCCATTGGACTGAGCTGGCATTAAATTCCCTGGGGCTATCTTCTCATCTGCAAAATGAAAGTATTGGACTAGATGATCTTGAAGATTTCAGTCATGTCCAACTCTTTGTGACTTTATTCGGGGTTTTCTCGGTAAAGATGCCAAAGTGGTTTGCCATCTCCTTCAATTTTGTATGATAGCAACTCACTAAAAGCATGGATGATCTTTAAAATTTTAAATGCTTTATGGTAACAAAGGACATTGTATACTTTATTACATTTATTAATCCATTTGACTCTGTAAGGCAAGAAGCACAAGGATTACTAAGGCCCAGAGAAATTGTGATGTGTCAAAGGTCACATAGCCAGGAAGTGAAATAAGCAAAACTCCAACCATTAAAGAAATGTTTCTTAAGGGACACATTTTGCTGATCATTTTTGCTCATGGTACTTCTTGGTACACTATAGGAGTGATGCAACATTGAGATGCTTTAGCATTCCATTCTTATTTAATGTTTTTCAAATAGGCTAGACTCATAAGAGCCAAATGGGCTTGATTTATAAATCATTGCTTTCTGGGTATGTGATTTTATTTAAATTGCTTTATTTCCTTTGCCAAAAAAGGGCAGAAAGTGGCAAAAATAATTAGGTCACTAAATATAAGAGTCAAAATAGTCCCTTTCCATAGATGTGTTTTATGTATTTTACTTGCATTTGCTTTCCTTCATTTTCTCTCTCAACAAATTGCAGTGGTTCGATCATCAATGTTGTTTATGCCTCAGATATAGTCAACAAAATACAGCTGCCCTCTCCATTCCTAATGCATTTTTAAAATCCAAATCCTCCTTAATGATATGTTTCCAGACTGCCCAAACAGGAGCCAGACAAGCTAATATCACCCTCTCCCCCATCCTCTGTCCCAAAATAGCACTAAGAGGGTGTAAAGATGCCTACCTGGCATGCCAGCTAACTATTTTAGATCAGAAAAAGTTGCAAACCACAAAGAGGGCTTATTGAAGTTAGTGTTGAGGGGAAGGGGTTCAGAGGGAAAATAGATTCAGAAAAAGCAAAGAATGATTTTTATTTCAATTTTGTGAAATAAATGAAATTTGTTGTAGACCCTCTTTCATGGTTGCCTAATTGAATAGTATAGTGAAAAAATCTGTAAGTAGAATGTGGCAATCAGTGTGATGCCATAGGGCACCAAATTTAAAGGACATGGACAGTGTTTGCAGCCCTTCACTCATTCATTCAACTAGCATTTATTAAGTACTTGCTATGTACCAGGCAGTATGTGACACAATGTAACATACAAAATGGGGGAGGAGGGGAGAGAGAGAAAACAAAGCAAACCAACAAACAAAATCCACCGCAAAAGAAAAAAAAAACAACAGCAACAGTTTCTATTCTCAAATAGCTCACATTCTAATGGAAGAGACAACAATATAGCAATTATGTGCAAACCAGATATATTCAGTACCAATTAGAAAGGAACTCATTTTAAGGAGGACTAGGAAAGGCTTCTTGAAGAAGATTGGACTTTACCTAAGACAGGAAGGAATCCTTTGAAGCTAGGAGCCAGAAATAAGGGAGGAAATTCCAAATTTAGGGGACAGCCTGCAAAAATACCGAGTTAGGAGATGGTTGTATATGCAGAAGAGCAAAGAATCCAATGTCACTGGAATGCAGTGTTTTTTAAGGGGCGGCAAGGTTGTGCAATGAATATGATGCTGGCCTGGAGTTGGGAAGATTCATCTTCACGAGTTCAAATCTGGCCTCAGACACTTAACAGTTGTGTGACCCTGTTTGCCTCAGTTTCCTCATCTGTAAAATGATATGGAGAAGAAAATGGCAAACCGCTCTAGTATCCTTGCCAAAAAAATTCCAAATGGTTTCATGAAGAGTCAAACATATCTGAAACAACTGAACAACAACAAAAAAGGTATAAGAAAACTGAGAAGATGTAAGGGTGGCCCTCAGTTTATGGAAGGTTTTAAGTACTCAAAAAGGATTTTATATTTCATCTTCCAGATAGTAGAGAACCAATATAGTTTATGGAATATGATGGCAATATGGTCAGATCTGCACTTAAGAAAGATTAATGTGATGTCTGAAGGATGAACTGATGTGGAGAGAGACTTCAATCAGGTGAACCATCTAGAAGGCTATTGTAGAAATCCAGGGGTGAAATGATAAAAGATTTGCACCAGAATAGTGTCAATGCCAGAACATAAACAGGGGTATATATGAGAAATGTTATCAAGGTAGAAATGACAGGATTTGACTAGTGATTGGATATGGATAGAAAGATAGTAAAGAGTTGAGAATGAGTTTGGTTGAATGGGAGAATGGTCATACCTTCAACAGTATTATGAAAGTTAAGGAAGAATGACAAGATTTAAGCTGCGGGGGTGGGGGTGAAGTTAATTAGTTCAGTTTTAGACATGATGAGTTCAAGATGTCTCTCAGACATCCAGTATGAGATGTCTAATAGGCACTTGGGGATGTGAGGCTGGAGGTCAGGAGAGAGGTTGGCATGGCACTAGACTAGTAGATCTGAAAGTCATCTGTATAGGGATGTTTATTGGGATCTAAAGAGATCATCAATTAAAATAGTATAAAAGAAGAGACCCCAGGGCAGAAACTTGGGGAATTCCCATGATTATTCTAGAAACTTTGCATATGTTCAGTGAGAGTAATTATTTAAAAAGGAAGCTACCAAGGTAGGCTGGGTTGATTTCCATTATCTTGCTCTGCACTATGCTTCTGGTAGTCACATCATGGTCTAACTTAATACTACTGTCTGGATTTTCTTTCTTCCTAAACCATTATCCACCATCCTCTCCTCTCCTCTCCCCACCTCACCCATACACAAAGGCATCTGTTCTGGGGTGAGAAAACATTCCTGGCATGGAAAATGGCCCTTAAAAATCATAGAGTCAAGACACAGATCAATGTATAAGAGGAACAGCAAGAAGACTGGTGTCACTGGATTATAAAGTATGAGGAGGGAAATACAAAGTCTTGAACCAAAAGAAAGGGCAAGCTAATAAAATGTTAAAAATCTGACACTGAAAATTTAAAGATCCATTTAAGTTTGCTGAGCACAAGGATAACATGGACCTGTGCTTTAGTCAAGGATAAGACAAAGATTGTAAACCACAGTAAATGGGAAAATGGGGCTGCCTTTGACAATAATAGGGAAATTTGGAAGAGATGAGAGTTGTGGGGGAAAGTTAATGAGATATGTTTTAGACACTTTTATTTTGAGAAGTCTACAAGAAATTTAGTAAAAAGATGTGATGTCCAAGAGAAAGTTGATGACGTAAGATTGGACTTTAGGATAGAGGTTAGGGATGCATAAATATATTTGAAAATCACCTGTATGGGATGTCTATGATGTAAGTGAGATAGTATGGAGAGAGAAGAGTCCCTTACTAGACCCTTGGAATGTACAGCTGACTTCAGTGAGAGGTTAAATGTGGGTGGTGGTAGAAGGTATGCATAACAACAATAAGAACCTAGTACTGCCAAATAATCAAGAAAAGTATCAGTTTGGCCTTAAGACATGACTGATAATAGAGGCATGAGATATGTTTTTGGATACTCACCCTCTTGTCCTCAACAATGCATGAAACATGCCCTTCTAGAGACTCTCATGCCCTGGACATACCTGATGGACACATGTGCTCCCTTACCAGGATGCTACCTTTTGGTGTGGAACCTCCTTAAGAACCCCCTCATCCACCTTAGAGAGATTAGAAAAAGAAGCAAAAATTCTATATGCATGGTGTGTTGCTTTTTGTTATCATCACCAGTGAGGTAACACAAAACCCAGAAGAAAATAATCAATGCCTTTCCCCTTCTGTTTTAACTTGGTTCAGGTCATAAAGTTTCTTGCTTACCCAAAAGTCTGTAATGATGCACAATCTCACAAGAATATTGTGAAGAGATTGTGCATGAGGTACTGAGAAAGAAACCAAGTGCTCAAAGGATCACAAGGTAGATAGTTTATTACTCATAAGAATGCAAACACATACCTCCATAGCCTTTGGTCTCAAGAGTAAACACAAGATGGTGGTGTAGACATAGAGGGCTAAAGGTGGTATGATTGCCTCTGATTGAGAGCCCAGAGCTCTGGGTTTCTACCCTTGTGGCCAACTGTTATTTCTGGGCAGATTCACAGGGTCTGAGTGAGATGATCATCTTAAAGGTAATCAATCAGCTGGTGGCCTATACTACAACTTTGTGCCCCCTTTATTGATCACAAAGGCATTGTGATAAGGAAAGTTTGCTGACAAGGCATACATAGATAAGGAGAATTTGTTAAACTGATTATGATTAGGATGGCCTTGTATTTTTTGCCTGAATGAAACTCAGTAGATCAGTTGTTGAGTGTATGGGAATTTCCCAGTACATAGGCAAGTCAAACATAGTCAAACATGGAGTCACTTCTGTCAGCTAGGGCCAATTCTTACAAATATTTTCATGAAAACTGGAGAAATTGTAGCTTTCGTGAACATATCTAAAAGAACTCCCTCCATGTATAAGATTCAAAATGCAGATTTAATAATAGTTTAGCTCCCTTGATGGAAGAAGTCACTGATCTCACTCTGAAGTCTTTGATGAATACAGGGACAATATTTCCACTTAGATTGGTACACTTATCCAATGAGTATGTTTGCTTTAAGAATTTAACACTAAAATTTGATTATTTAATGTTTAAAGGCATCATGTTTCCAATATAATTAAAGATATCTCTGTGGTTAAATAATTAATGCATTATAGGCCTCAGTGTTTTAAGGACTACCATTACACTATAACTCAATATTTGTTTCATGTTTATATGGATTGCTCCAACAGGCTGCAAAATAGCCAGGGTTGCAAAGCAATTTTTATAGCCTAGGAGCAATCACAACAAACCACACCCAGGACAGGTGGCATTAAATGCACCCTCAATTAAGTAGGTGATGGAAGGTATATTGGCAGTGGAGTCAGAGGCTCCAAGTCACTAGTATGAAGGTAATCCTGGGAAGGCCACCAGGGCCTGTGGTACCTCAGAGTTGTTTTGATTTGCATTTCTCTAATCAATAGTGATTTAGAGCAGTTTTTCATTTGATTATAGATGGCTTTAATTTCTTCATCTGAGAACTGTCTGTTCATATCCTTTGACCATTTATCAATTGGGGAATGGCTTGTATTCTCTGGAAACACTTTTAGGAGTTGGAGGGTATCAATGATTTAATGCCTGATAAAGTAGCTTAGATCTTACAGGTTTACCTGGACTTCTTTTGATGACGATTTTAGGAGACATATTAAAAATGGTTTTGTCATAAAAAAAAAACTTTTTCCACTCTTCAGTACTCCAGTCTTTGTATTGCTTTTCTGTTTCCTAAAGATGTTTTTCTTCATTAAAAGTTCAAACTTCTAGTTAATACTATTGTAAACTAATGTACATTTCATTTTTTTGTTCTTGCATATACAAATTATAATTTTATTTGGTCTCTGTCTACTTATTCATGTACTTGTTTCCTTTCTCATTAATATGCAGGCTCCATATGAGTAGGGACTGTTTTATTCATTCAATTTGTATCCATAGGACCTAGCATACTGTATGATACATTTTACATACTTAATACACGTTTGTTGATTGATTGAATCTGTTATTTGAGGTAACATCTCCAGGGATTTGTTTTGTTTCACATTTCTTATTTTATTTTATTTTATTTATTTTCATTGCTTTGCTAGCTATTCTTCCACCTTCCAGTAACCTCACTATAGAGAAATCAATAACAACTGCTCCATATGCCAGTCCCTCTGCAGAAGGTCTCCCCTTATTTTCTGAGGATTAATTAAGCTGTTTTTGTAGCAATAGTTTGTCAGTTTTGACATTTTTACTTTTCAATTGCTCTTTACACTTCAGTGCAAATGATCCTATTTCACTGTGGGCTTGAATGATCCTTGAAATGTTTGGCTTCCCTCCACCAGCAGCTGAGGCAATATCTCTAACAGTCATTACAATGTACTCTTTAAGAGCGACACATTTGGTACGTATCCTGCCTTCCACTCTTAAAAGATACATAGTTAAAAACCAGCAAATGAAAACAATAAAGAACATGCATATGATATTTAATCTAGCACTTGATTGTTAGAGAACTAGTTAAAGACAAGGAAACCAGCTCAAACTGGTCTCATCTAGGTGAAGTTACACATTCTTAGTCCTTTTAGCATCAGTAGAAGCAACAAACACACGCACAATTATTGCTGTCATAAAGCTAAACTATATTAGAATTATTGCTTGTCCCAAGAAATTTGGACAGCCCTGTCCTGCTGACTCTTGTCTGCAACATGAAATAGGGGTTCTATTATATCCAAAGGGCTATAAAACTATGCATTCCTTTTGACCCAGCAATACCATTAACAGGTCTTAATAGGTCTACCAAAGAGATCAAAGAAAGGGGGGGGGATCTATTTGTATAAAATATCTGTAGCAGCATTTTTTACAGTGGCAAAGAAATATAAACTAAAAGATTGCCTATCAATTTGGAAATGGCTGAAAATATTGTGGTATATGATTGTGATAGAATAGTGTTGTGCGAGGGGCAGCTAGATAAGAGAATGGTTAGAGTGCCAGACTTGAAATCAGGAAAACTCATCTTCCTAAGTTCAAATTTGGCCTCAGACACTTACTAATTGTGTGACCCTGAGAAAGCCACTCAACCCTGTTTGCTTCAGTTCCTGATCTGTAAAATAAGCTGGAGAAGGAAATGGCAAACCACTCAAGTGGCTTTGCCAAAAAACTCCAAATGAGGTCACAGATTTGAACACAATTGAAAGGACTGAACAACAAGAAGAAGACGAAATGATAAACAGGATGGTTTCAGAAAGAAAAGAAAAGAAAACTTGAGAAGTCTTATATGAACTGATGCAAAGTGAAATGAGCAAAACCAGGAGAACATTGCACACAGTAACAACAATATGGTAATAATGATCAATTGTGAAAAACTTAGCTACTCTGATTGAGACAATGATCCAAGACAATTCCAAAGAATTTATGATGAAAAAGTATATTCAAACAAAAATTATATGGGGGTTTTGGTTTAATAGAATTTTTACTGATCATAAAAGTTTTAATTGCCCTTAATATTGTTACTCATATAAAGATAATACTGAAGTGAGACTTTCCATCAAAATTCTCCTTAGTTTTATCATGTATGGTTCTTCTCTCTTTTAGCATGTATAACTCCTTAGCTAAAGTGGTTAGATAAACATACCAATGCATTTGAGGACAAAAGTTCAATGCCTATTTATCTCACTCTCTATATTGATAGGCTCTTTATGTTTCACTCTCCATGTTCACAGGCAGGGACCAGAAAATTTAGAGGGTAGAAATAATGTAGATTACAGACATTATCACAGAGTGTTGATTATGGATACATTGAGTTTAGTCCTTATTTTTCCATTAACTCATTGTGTAATCTTAGGAAAACAATTTTCCCTTTGTTTGAGTACTTACCTTGGAGTTCTAAAATTCTTTGATTCTATGAGATATATGAGCACCTATGTGGCAGAGTAGATAGAATGCCAGGCCTGGAGTCAGAAAGACTCATCTTCCTAAATTCAAATACTAGCTTTGTGACCCTGGGCAAGTCACTTAACCCCATTTGCCTCAGTTTCTTCATGTGGAGAAGAAAATGGCAAACCACACTAGCGATTCTTTGCCAAGAAAACACCAAATGAGGTCATAGAGAGATGGATATAACTGAAATGACTGAATGACAATTTTATACACACAGATACATACACACTTATATGTATATATGTGTATATATATTTGCATTAGAATACATATGTATATTATATGAAATTGCATTATATATATGATACATACATATACATATATGTGAATATGTATGTATTGGTCATGAGTTTAAAAAAAAGCATTAAAACATTTTGCATTAAATGTTTAGGCTAAAGCTAATTATTTCCTTGCCTGGCAATATAACTTAGTTCATATGCCCATCTGATGACATTAGTAATTCCTTCTTTGTGTATCTGAGACACAATTTATTAACTGGTGACTAAGATAAATGCTGCTGAGACTTTATCATAAGCTCCATTTTGCTTAAGAGACAACTAAGATGCAGAGTTGTTGAGCTGACAACTTCTGGGATCACAATTCAAAGGAAAATCCACTAACATAATTGGTTATTGTTTATTTAAGATGTGTTTAGGCTTCACTACCTTCTTCAATGTGAATGGCTATATCCTTATATTATTAATTATGAGATTTTTTAATAGAACATTTCTAATATAGTATCTTTTAATCAAATAACTGAAAAGTCACTTTATGAGGGTACTGTTATACCCAGGGCATTATAAAATAAATCTGATTAAGACATTTCCTTAGCAATGGATACAAATCCCATAATTTGAAAATGATCCAGTGCTTTGCCAAAGACTTGACAATTGAGAAATCAGGCATAATTAAAGAACCTAAATATAGTGTGAAGGCTGGCTGTTTCTGAGGAAACAGGTGGTAGAAAAATGTGAGAAACTTTCAAAGGGTTCCTAAAACAAACAAATATGCATGTGTATGTGTATGTATACATATAGGTATGAATATATGTATCTGTCAAAAAAGATATCATTTGGTGATCTCAGCAGCTCCTAAGGACCTAATTGCCATCTCTATGCTGATGATTCTCAAATCTTCCTAACCTGCCCCAACTTCTCTTCTTACCCCCAATTTCTCATCTCTAACTGCCTTTCAGTCATCTTGAACCAGATGTTTAATACACATCCTAAATGTAATATGTCCAATACAGAACAGTATTGAAGTTACTGTAAAGAGCACCACCACTCTCACAATCCCTCAGGCTCTCTCAATCCAGGAGTCATCCTGGAATTCTCATTACTTCTCCTCCCTCTCCCCACCACCACCATATCCAAACTCTTCCTAATTCTTGTTGATTTCATCTTTGCAACATATATTGGATGTATCCCCTTCTCTCCTAAGACACTGCCATAACTCTATTTCAGGCCCTCATCACCTCATCAATGGATTATGATAGTAGCCGCTGATGTGTCTGCGTGATTCGAGTCTTTCCTCACTCTAGTCTATCCTCTATTCAGACCTGAAAATGACTTCTTTAAAGAGCACATCTAATCACGTCAACCCCACCTATTCAAGAAACTCTAGTGGCTCCCTGTTACCTAATGGATCAAGTACAAAATACTCTCTTTGACATTCAAAGCCCTTCATAACTTAGCTCCCTCTTACCTTTTCAGTCTTCTTACACCTTAGTTTCTATTACATACTCTCTGTTCCAGTGACACTGGCCTCCTGGCTGTTCCACAAAAGAGGCAATCCATCTCTCATCATCAGGCATCTTCTGACCTCCCTGGCTTCCTTTAAGTCCCAACTAAAATCTCATCTTTTACTGCAAGCTTTCTTCAACCCCCCAATTCTAGTTCCTTTACTCTAATTATTTCTTCTTTATTCTGTATATAGTTAACTTTGTTTAGAGTTATTTTTATGTTGTCTCCTCCATTAGATTATAAGCTCCTTGGGTGGGGACCATCTTTGGCCTACATTTGTATTCCCAGAACTTAACACAGTGCCTGTCATATAGTAGACACTTAGTAAATATTTACTGATACACACACACAGTGTGTATGTGTGTATTTATATATGTATATGTATGTATACTTATAGAAATATATGGAGATTATACATATATGTGTACATATATATGTAGATGTAGGAATTATACATAGATATGTGTGTACACATACACATATCTATCTATCTATCTACACAAATATAGTTATTAATGGTAATACTGTAGAGAATATTCAGACTTGCCCTTTCTAGTTCTGGCCTATCCTATGTGCTAACTCACCATTTGGACCCCTCAGTGATAACGAATGTCCTGGATGCTTCTGAATATGTGGTGGTTCAGCACCAAAAGGCATAAACTGCCTTGAAATGGTGAATTGATCCCCTTATTGGTTATTGGACTAGGTAAGTTGGTAATTCAATGGCTCTTTTTAAAAATAAAGCCAGCCTCTTGCTCAAATTACTTAGGTTCTCTCATGTCATAAACAGTGTACTCTTTCTCTACACTCTTCATGTTGGGGTTTGGAGGCATGAGATGTGCTTCTTTTTAAGTGGATTAAGCGAATTCAGCAAAGCAACCTTGTTCCTGGGCTGCTAGCTGCCTTTTTCACTTTTTTTTTTCTTTCCTGGGCAGATGATGAAACATTGTTCTTGAGGTAGATGAGTCTAACATTGGAGATTACCTTATTATATTAAGTTAGAAAGTATTAGGTCTAATGATTGATGCTGAGTAGAGGCAAGGGAGGTTTCTTCATTGGAAAAAAAAATAAGAAACAAAAGGAGGAATGTAAACCTGTAGCCTGGCTTGCCAGAATAAAAGATCTTTGAAGAAGATAATGTAGAAGCAAGGAGAAATATAAAATCCCAAATCAGCAATCCTGCAAACTGCAGGGAATTCTATGTGAAGTTACTTATCTTTTTTGAAATCTTTTGATTAATGCTTTGAGCTTTTGTCTTTTAGCTTTTTTGTGGGTGAGAAATAAATAACTACCCAAGACATGATTCATATTATACAATGAATATCATTTTACTCCTGTCATTAAGGAGGACCTGGACAAGAGCTAAAATATAATCTTTAAGTAAATCAACCCTTCCCTCCACACACACACACACACACACACACACACACACACACACACACACACACACACATTATAAAGATTATCATTTATGAGTCAGAGTATGAAAAAGGGGGGAGGAGCATAACCCCTCTCTTTTTAAGCTAAGGTTTATCTGAGACTGCGCGTAGTCTGCGAAACATGCCTGGATCCAGATAAGAAGGACCACATAACAGAAAAGGGAGATGAAAAGGTGACAAAGCCCCTTTGACCTGGTAGCAATTTCTTCATATTAGATTTTGATGGATTCATTTTAGCTGTGAATATGATTTAATTTACCAACAACAGCTATTCCTATTTTTATAATGCCATGCTTTTGTCAAATATGTTCATCATAATAATCCTTTGAAATATATTGTGAACATCCTCAAATTACACATAAGGAGACTAGGGCTCAGAGACCAGGGGTTTTACATATACATATACATATACATATACATATACATATACATATACATACACATACACATGCACATGCACATACATATATATATACCTATATAAACATACACATATACATAGACACATACATAGACACATATACATATACACATACATATACACATACATATACACATACATATACATGCACACATATACATGCATATGCATATACACATAGACATGCATATATACATACATTCATATACTTATACATATATGCATGTATGTATTATGTGTATAAACATATTGCTATAGCTAGATAGATATATCTAGAGATAGATGGATAGATATAGATAAAGGTATATAGATAGAAATAATCTATATGATCATATGATAGATATAGATAGATAATTTCTGGGTCTCTGGACATATACATACATACATACAAATATTTATGAATATATACATATATGCACATGCATACATACATTATGTATCCTTTTGAAAGAGGAAAAGGATTTGTGTGTTTTATACTTATATGCACATTCATATATATATTAGTATGTGTATGTATATATATACTTATATAAATATTATATATATGTATATGTGTGTGTATACACATTTATGTGCTATATACTAGAATAAAAACAAAGTATTCGGCGCAAGCAATCATAACTACGACAACAGTACTGAAAATACAGAAACTAAATAAGATAGCATTAATCTTCTGATTAAGTTTCAAATCTCCTTGAAGGGGGTGAAGTATGAACAAGACAAGTACATAGATACCTATAATGAAAATTAAACATGACTAACAAATAGGAGAGAAAAGTACATACAACTTGGTATGAGAATTTGAAAAGAGAGAATGCTCAGACAGGTAGCATAGAGAGTGACTAAAGTTCTGGGTTAGTGATGAGCAGACCTGGGTTTAAATCCTACCTATAACATGGTTATTAACTACAGGACCACATAGGACACTCTTACTAGCTAGTGACCCAGGGCAACTCACTTATTCCCTCTAATCTTCATTTTCTTCACTAGTAAAATGAAATGACTGAATTAGATGTTCTCTAATATCCCTTCCAGTTCTAAATACATGATCTGTGACACTTATAGATGGAGAAAATGGGAATGTATTTTTAAAAGTAGGTGGTATTCTCCTGAAAGAAGAAAAAAGATTTCAAATAATCTGTAAGCAGATCTATCATCTCTGTATATACATATATTTTTATATGTTTATTTATAAATATCTATATATAGATCTTTTGAAATCCTTTCCAAAATCTATAATATATTTACATCTATACATCAAGTGTATAGATGTATGTGTATATATGTGTATCAGTCAATGCATAAATAAACACAGATATACATATACACTGCTTAGGCTTTGAAGCATAAAATCAGTCCTGTACATCACAAAAGCAATTCTAGCAATGATGCCAAGAATGCCTAAGAGAAGGGAGAGCCTGGAGAAAGAGATACCAGTTACTAACATACAATATAGTCCAATTGGGGCAACAAACATTGATAAAGACAATTACAAATTAATTAAAATATACTTTAGGGTGTGCAGGTGGCCATATAGGGTTATCATAAGAGATTTATATAAAGAGAGAGCTCTTTAAATTTGAGAAGGAGATATAATTTGGGCCATAAAGCAATAGAAGTATTTCAGCAAGCAGTAATTATAGAAGGATCCTTTCAGGAATGTGTGATGATTTGGACATAAGCAAAGAGGTAGAAGATTGAAAAAACAACAATAACAACAACAACTATGTGACTCAGTGTAGCATGTTATGTTTGAAAAGTCATCATGTGAAGGACATTCATGTTTTTAATTCTTCTAAGATAGTAGATTGTATGATTATACATGACAGTCAAACACTTTCATTCTCAAGTAGCTTTTTTTATGCTTTTCACTTCTATTGTAACTTCTATTGTAATTACATATTCTATATGTAATTCACTTCTATAGGAATTATTTATCCAACTTGCCTTAGGTTAATTTGTGGTCCTGACATATTATAAATGTAAAATCTTATCTCTACAGTGTGTCCCCAAGCTATCAAAACTTAAGACTACACCTAGAATT
>NW_020940527.1:16053726-16161972 GCF_900497805.2 Vombatus ursinus
CACACACACACACACACACACACTCTTTTCAAAGGCACAGAGTCAGAATTTCATGAGGCATCATCAGGAAACCACAAGATCAAATCAAATAGAATGGAGATTGCATATAGGAAAGCATCAAAGATACTTCAACACACAGGTAGGTTTTATCTAAAATTCTCCTCAGTTTCTACCACTTACTAGTCATGTGGCCTTGGGAAAGTTAATTAAGTTCTTTAGGTCTTAGTTTTTTTATCTCTAAAAAGATTGGTTTGGAGTAGATAATCTCTAAAACTCCTTACAGCCATAAATTCTATTGGTCATATTCCTCATCTGTAACATGGGAATGCCAATATACTTGTATTCTCTACATTACACAATTGTTATGATGAATGAAGAAGAATTTGCAAAAAACAGATGTCATTGTTTACATCTGTGTCAGCTCTTTGTCAAGTCTTTGTCAACTGTGTCAACTCTGGTGGATAGTCCTATTGGCTCTAGGTTGAGCCAAAGAATGATGAATTACACTTATCTCCTAACTTCATGAGAACTGTCTTAATTTGAAGGGCAAGGGATGAGAAAGAATAGCCACTTACTTATTGTACCAAAAAAAAATGCAGGAACTATATGTCATTTACACTAGTGCAAACACTCCTGAATCTACAAATAGTTATCTTTATTTAATAATAGTACAGTATAACTCCCGTTGTAACATTTATCCATAAGGAATTAAGCAGACCTTTCCTAAGGCCAAATGCCTTTTGCTTGGGCAGCCTAGGGGGTTGATTATATGTGTTTAATTCAGCACAAAACATCAATTAGTAGTAGCACCAGTAAATGAACCAATAGAATCCAGGAATTTTCGTGTTTTGACCAATTGTAACAGAGAAATCCTATACCATAACATATAGGTTGTGACAGAGCCATAACTGAGAATTCTTACATCTGGCACAAGTAGGATGTAGAATTTTTACATTTAGGACAAGTAGGAAATAAACCTGGGACAAGAAAGTTGAAATATTCCCTCATTTCAAACGTGGAGGCAAGTGAGGAATTAGCTTTGTAGAGAGACAACCTTGGGGTTGCTGCTGGGGCTAGTGGGGGGAGGGGGGAAAGGGAAGTGGAGGAGGTGGTACAAGAGAGCTCACCTAGGACAGCTGCCAAGGGAAATAAAATGTGGTATAGTAAATAGCTTCCAATTTTAGCTAGTTATTTTTGGGTTTTTTTGCTAATTAGATGCTAAATTCAGATGCTTCTATGCTGCTAAAGGACTGAAAGTCTTATCTCTAAATTTCACTGCCGAAGGGCAAAGCCCTGATTGCCCTGTGGGAGTTTAAGCTCCGGGTTGTTTAAGTTATCCCTAGAATTCAAAGTGGGGCAAGGAAATGAATAATTCAAAGGCTCTAAACTGCAAAATAGTCTGTATAGGGTCCTCTCCCCTCTCAGTCTATTCTACTGAAGTACCTTGGACCAAAGTGATGACCTTGAATCAAAACAAAACATTTAAAATATGTTTCTAATTTTATTAATAGAGTGTTTTATATCTACATTTCTATGGTGAAAAGAATATTGTTACATTGTTGCTCTTTTTTAATAATAATTGCTTCCCCCCATATAATGGCCTTTTTCCCTCAAATGCCCCCCAAAAAACCTTACCACAAAATATTTTCTCTGAAAAGTTAAGCAAAACTCCTTAATAGGAAGACTGTGATTGATTTTAAATGCTACTTCAGTATTTTACTAATCATTAAAAGAAAGGAAGGATACATGTCGATTACCTTCTACAGTATGCTACCAACAAAATCCATGATAATTTTTAGAGAAGCATTTACTGCAGGAATGAAAGCCATGATGAAATACAAATGTCCTATTTACAAAGATGATTAATAGTAAACATATTTTTACTACACAAAATTCAGCAGATCAGATTTTTAGCAAAATGAAACAGCCACAGATGTTCATTTGAAAAAAAAAATAATGGTACAGAAAAATTTGCATGGAGCTCAGGTGGAGATGGTGAGCATTCACCCATTTGTTCAGGTTTAGGGGCAGGTCCTGACTGAATGAATCCATCCAAGTCTTCTTTCAGCTGAAGACAAGGGTTATTAAAACACTGATAGAAGGTGAGCATGATTCTAACACTCTGCAATACTGGCTAGACTCTTAAGGAATCTAAGTAGTGGCTAGATTCCTAAGGAATCTGACCACTGGCTAGACTTTGAAGGAATCTGAGCACTTGTATGGAGGTGAAATAGATTTTATATACAGAGAGACTGTGGGAGGGATCAAGGAATGGCCAAGTAGTCTGGGTGACTGGGAGAAGGGCTCTCGAAAGGATCTTGATTGGAGTGACCAGTAGGCTGGAATGATTGGGAGGTAGAATGGGGTCTAGATAGGATCAAGGGTGGGAAGTAGCCAGGGGTAATGGGGAAGTAACAGAGAATTGGGAGATTGGGTGTAGGTCACAATAAAAAAATGGCAATTAAGAGGATTATAGTCTCAGTGGAACAGCAGAAACTTGACCATGTGGGAAGGTCCACAGTTTTTCCTTTTTGGGATTCAGATCCCAAAGACATGATATTTTCCTCTTAGGGGTTCGTATCCCATCAATATTCAATAATCCACCATCTGAGAGCTGAAATCAGACAGAGTCAAGATTTTTTTATCCTGTCATATTTGGGCTCTAAATCTTGTCCCTGCTTTATCCGTTTATAGCAAATGTCTATAATCAGAGCAAGTGGTCACTAAAAGATATAAGCACAATGCAAGTGTGTGAGATCTTGCTGTTTTTTGACCTGAATGTGTAGTTATTCAATACCCCCAAAAAACTGAAATTAAATCAGAAACATCTTCAGTTTGGTTTGGGGAGGAGAATTTCAGTGATAATTGAAGTAAAAGACAGTCTCTGGCAAATTCATTTGTGTAACTATTGAACCTGTGGGGGAGGGGGGAACTTCCACCTGCAAAAGTGTTACTTAAACTTTTGAGAAAGTAACAAGATCAGATAATCCTGTAGGTCAAATGTAAATCATTTTAATTGGGACTCTTACACTTTTACTTCTCCCTGTATCTGAGCCCTGCAAATTTGTTTGTCTGATTTGTGTCTTCTAGACTACAGGTCATTCAATGACAGTTGATAGTAAACAGTGGGTACCAGTCAATGTCCCTCCATCACCCCCTGGATGCTGCCTGTGCTCCATTCCAGTCAACTTCCTCTTTGGTACCCCCTCGAGGCAGGGACAGTTCTATACCCCTTCCCAGCAGAGAGCAGTTTTGTAAGTCAAGACCTTCATCCCTTATCCCAAAAAAATTTGGGTGCCATGTGTTTGAGGGGGGAGTGATGGGGATGAGATCTGGATCCCAGAAAGGAAAAGCCCTGGACTTTTTCATGTGGCTCAGGTCCCTGGTTCCCAAATCTCTTGAGTTCACCTGAGGCTATAATCCTCTCAACTGACCTTTCATTGTAGCCTAAACCCAATCTCCCAATTCTCTGTTGCCCAGTCCTCCATTGTCTATTACCTCCAGATTCCCCAGGCCACTTCCCCACCCTTGATCCTATCTAGACTCCATTCTCCCTTGGCCATGTGTTCTAGTTCCCTGGCATTACCTACCAGTCACGCCAGACTACTTGGCCACTCCTGGATCCCTCCATAGTCTTTCTATATATAAGATTCATCTTAGCCACCATTAAATTGCTCAGATTCTTAAAATCTGGCCAATGGTTCAGATTCAATCTGCCCCAGTTGCATTAGTGATACAAATGCTTAGATTCCTTAAGAGTCTGGTCAATATGGTGGATTGTTAGAATTATGCCCATCCTCTACCGGTGTTTTAATAAACCTTGTCTTTGGCTAAAAGAAGGCTTAGGTCAAATTCATTCAGGCAGGACCCTCATGCTGCTATTTCAGGGTTCCAGCACCCCTAAACCTCAACACATTCAGTGATTTTTTTTCTAATATGTGCAAAGCAACTTAGGCACTTATGAAAAATTCAAAGGCAATTTAAACTTGATCTGTGCTTACATAGATCTTATAATCTAAGAGAATGGATTTGACATACATACAAATTCATAACACTCTACAATAAGCATATAAAACTACAAGACAAACTAGAATGTAGCAAGATTGTATGTGGGGGGGGCAGCTAGGGGGTGCAATAGATAGAGCACCAGCCCTAGAGTCAGGAGGACCTGAGTTCAAATTCAGCCTCAGACACATAACACTCATTAGCTGTGTGACTCTGGGCAAATCACTTAACTCCAATTGCCTCATACACACACAAATAAATTGTATATGAGGTACAAGATGCTATATAACAATAAAAGTAAAAAGATCGTTTCCAATTTTCCTTCCTCAACTCCATGTGTGAATGTTTCATGATGGAGGCAACCTTTGAGTTGGACCTTAACATATGGGTAGAATTTTAGAAGGAGGTGGGGGGAATGCCAAGAGCAAACACACACCACACACACATACATACACACACATGCACACATGCATGTGCATATATATGATATGTGCATATCATAGTACATATGATGCTGGTGAATAGTTTAGTTAGAGTATAAAAAACTGATTTGGCTTCTCTTCTTTGATCATTTCAACTGAAAAGGTCCTATTTCTCTATTACTTGTATGAAGTAGATAAGAAGGTATTTACAGAGATCTTAAGGAAGCCTGTGTGAATAGGCTGGTAGGAGGAAGCACACAGTTCTGTATGCTACCTCTCTAATGATCAGCTGTCTTGTGCAACTATATAAAACATCTGACACCCCCAGGATCTTATAGCCCTCTCTGGTACCTGCCCTACCTCCAGACTCTCCCCAGTTGTATTTGCTGGTGCCACTCTTCCCTCAATCTAACTATCTTTCTGTTACCCATCTTCAACCTTACCCTCACAACAGTTTTTTTTTAATTGTATAGTTTCAACTCTCAGATTATATTCTGTAATTTGTGATATAAAAGTATTCAAGCCACTCTGGGGTAACCAGTAATGCATATTTCATTCTAATAGGCAAATCCTTCTGTTGCAAGTATTTTGGAAGGCAATACCAACAGGAAAAAAAAAAGACAGGTTTTAAAAGTATAGGAGATGCTCTGTCCCAAGATACTTCAAAGCTGCTATACTTATAAGAAAGATGGTCAAAATTTAGCTAATATTTCTGTTCATCTCCTGTAAGCTAGCAAAAAAAGTGTAAAAAAAGGAACATGGATTTGGAAATGTGTGTTAAAGCCAAATTGTAACAGATCATAATCATACCTTAAAATAGAAGTTCTTTAGTATGCTACATTTCTCAGAGTTGAAAAGAATCCTTGTAGGATTCATTTTCTTACAATTGAGGGTAACAAAATTGAACTTTTCAGGTGATGATAGTTAATATATTAGGTGAGCTGGTTTACTCTTTAGTTTTTTTTTTTCCCAAATAATTTTCTGTGATTACTTCAAAGCAGGAAGACCTATGGTTCTTGGGCAAATGAAATGTCTGTCAAAATTTCAAGGTCTATTTACATTCATCTTATAATTTTTGCTCTTTTCTAGCAATTGCTAATTACATTAATGTCAAACTAATTAAATAAAACAATTATAGTTTACTTCCTCCAGAGATTTTAAATGAAGAAATTGTATATTTATATACACATTAAAATGATAGTTTATGCCATATTTTATGAATTCTCTGATTTTTTTTTAATATTTCTACTTGTGTAATCCAGCAAAAAAGAAAACAGGTTGGTATAGAAAATAGAGACTCTAGTCTGGAAAACCAAAATATCCAGGTCCAAGAACTGTCTCTGACACAAAGTGAGTGTCTGGATACCAGCAATCACTTAATCTCTCAGTATAGAAAGAAATCTACTAAGAATTCAAGTTGCAAAAAACAGTTGATCTACCATTGGTGGAGAGAATATCCATATTGGGATTTCTCATTGCCTGACAAATTGAAAGATCTTACTCATGTCCCTCCCCCCTTACAGAAAGAAAAGTACCACAAGAACCCAGTGTAATGTGATCTTTAGAGTACATTTGACCCTTCTAAAGCATTATAATGAATTTTCCAAAGAAGTGATATATAAAATGTTCTTATATTTTGTAGATACATCATAGTTATTAAATGAAGCCCACTTCTACCCCCACACCAAAGTTTTCCTTAAAGAAGCATCAGAACCAAAGATTGTATTCTTTTTTATTTATTTTATTTTTAATTTATGGAATAAAACAAGCATTTCTATAACATAGTATAAGAAAAAGATGATTATATATGAAACCGCAAATCTATTATATGTAATTTGCTATTACTTTTCAAAAATATAATACATTATCGTGTAAATTTATTTTTTCTTTTTCTTTCCTTTTTTTCTCCCCCTACCCTAGAGATGGCTACAATTGACATAAATTTATATAGACATAGATATGTAAAATTATTCTATACATACTTCTATTTATCAGAGAATAAGGTATTTTTAATATTTCATGTTAAG
The DNA here is from genome assembly GCF_900497805.2 of Vombatus ursinus. Taxonomy (NCBI): domain Eukaryota; kingdom Metazoa; phylum Chordata; class Mammalia; order Diprotodontia; family Vombatidae; genus Vombatus; species Vombatus ursinus. The sequence continues at coordinate 16,060,181 of NW_020940527.1, forward strand.
TGTCTTCTGAAAACGAATGCCAAAATGATGAACAAAAAGAGATTAAAGAAATAATGAAGTGCCTTTGTTTTGCATTATAATGTTTAGTTAGATTTAGAAATAGATGACTCACTTTGATCCAGAGAGTGGTAACTAATGAAATGGGAGCAATATAGTAGCATCACAAGTTAATGAATAGAGATGTCAGTCTTGGAATAAGGAAAACCTATGTTCAAATCTTGCATTTGACACATATTAGTTGTATATGTATGACATAGTTAACTTCATGACACTTCAATGCCATAAACAAATCTCTGAAACTATATATGTGTGTGTGTGTGTGCGTGTGTGTGTGTGTGTGTGTGTGTATTTGCTGTGGGATGAATATCTATTCCATGAGTTTACAATATAATGAGATCAGAAGTTTGAACCTCAAACAAAAATCAGCCTAGAGAATTTTCTCTAGTGGAGGGCCATGTAGATTTGTCTTTAGATCTATTTTATTCAGTATTCTTTCTCCATGGGTTGGATGAAGGTGGCATGTTAATCAAATATGTAGATGATATAAAATAAGAAGAAACAGCTAATAGAAAGCATTGAGGGCCTATCCTCTCTGGGAGAAGAGAACTGAACTAGGTGAAATCTAAGGTCCTTATGATTTATAATATTTTATAATTCTCTATGAATATAAGGTATTAACTTTTAAATATTTTATACATTTATAACCACCAAGCACAAATAAATAATAAGGAATACAGTTTTCATGGGCCTAAAGTGATTTGTGTATCATTTTTTAACTTATGTTCTAATTTGGGTTTAATTAATCTTCCTTTGCATCACTTCATATAGGTCTTCACATAATTTCTTATAAGAATATTTATCACCTATTGGATCATAATATCTCAGTGAATTTATATTCCATAATTATATTTTGGGTTTGGGGTGACACATGAGTTCATCTATGTAAGGAACTCCCAGGAAACAGGTCAACAACTCATCTCTAACATGGTTACCTAGAGCGCTATATTGAATAGGCCACATTTCTCCTAATAAGCATATCATATCATATCAATCATAATTATATCTCATTATATTATAATCATATCAAAACATATGTACTATGTCATAATAGATAGAGCAGTAGGCTTACAGTCATGAAGACTTGACATAACTTCCTTCCTTTGATACCTACTAACTCTGTAAACCTGGATAAGTTATTTAATCTCTGCATCCCTTGCCAATCACTAGGAATTATCTGCTAAGTCTTAGCCCTGTTTTAGAGCTGGAAACTATTCTACATTATACCTATTATATATCTTTTCATTGAACTGTTACTCTGGATTGATACCACATAAGGGGTCATTCTGATTTATTGTTATCTTCTAGTTATTATTTTTTCAGGAGTTTGTATCCCGTTGTGTTAGTGATTCTGATATACTGGTTATAAGTAAGCTAAACCAGATGCTTGTGGGAAAGAAATATTTGAGTACATAAGATCTGTGATTTCAGGATGTGGGTACATGTAAGTTTCTTGATGTCAGTGACTATTTCACTTTTCTCTTTATATTCCCATCTCCTAGCATTGTATTTGGCACAATGAAGGCCCTTAATAATTACTTGTTGTTTATTTGATTCTTAAATATTCTCTTTACTAATAAAGAGGGCAACCCCTCCACATCTGAGTTGAAAGTTTTCATCACTTGATGTGGTCACAAAGTATCATCATCTGATCATCAGCCTTCTGATGCCTCTTTTTCATCTGAAATTGCCTTCTAGATATCTCCACTTGAATGTCCCCCAAGCATCTTAAATTCAACACATCCAAAATGGAACTCAGATTTCCACCTCTGAATCCAGATTTCTTCCAGATTTTCCTGTTTCTGTGGAAGACAATATGATCCTTCTAGCAACCATGTTTAAATTCAAAGTCATCCTTTTTTTTTCAATGATCTCTCACTGACCCTCTGTAACCTATCTGTTGTTCTACCACCAAAACCTCTCCCCATCTGTCCCCTTCTCTGTTAATCACATTGATAATGACTGAGTTCATATCTTATCATATCTCACTTAGACTATTATAGTAACCCTTAATTCTTTTCTCTAATTCTAGTCTGCCTCCTTCCCGATTGATCCTTCATTTAATTCAACATTTATTAAATGACTTCTATGTACAAGGAAGAACTGATAAAAGTATTTTCCCAAGGCAGAGGTCTGAGCAAATCACTTCCAGTTCAATAATCTCTTCTAAGAAAAATACAAACTTCTCAGAATGACACAACATTCTCTACAATCTTTATCCAAACAACCTCTCTGACTTTATATGATATTACTTCCTTACAAATTATCACTTGAGATAATGTATATAAAATGTTTTGCAGTGCCTGAAGCTATATAAAAATTAAATACTATCATCAGCATCTTCATTCATACATTGTAGCAAAACAGCTCTGTGAATTAAACATCACATTTTGCTTCTCCCTATTTGCACAGGCTCCCCCTGCCCCAGTAACTAGAGTGTGCCCCACCCTCAAATCTACCTATCAGAAACCATCCCTTTTCACATGAACATTTTCTATCTCCCTCATTGTTAACTCCTCTCTCTCTCTCTCTCTCTCTCTCTCTCTCTCTCTCTCTCTCTCTCTCTCTCTCTCTCTCTCTCTGTAAGATATTGTGGTTAAGTGACTAGCCCAGAATTACACAACTAGCATGAACTCAGGTCTTCCTCTCTCCACACCTAGCACTCTATCCACTGTGTCATCTAACTGATTTCTTATGTAAAAAAGGGTTGTTTCTATTCTCCGATGAGTCAGGAAAAAAAATAGGACTTCAGACAAAGTTGTGAGCAATTTAGGACTTTATTTTTTTCCTTTTTTTTTTTACATGAATCTATACACAGGAGTAAAACCAGTATTGAATATATATGTGTGTAAATTTATGCATGTGCCTCTCTTTAACGTTTTTTTTGTCTGACTTTGTATCAATCATAGTCGAGTAATATTTTGAAATATAGTTTCCTAATAGAAAAAAAGTTTCCTCTGGAATTATACCTGGCTAGCAATGCTAACCTTATGATTACTTGCATAAAACAATGATTATGGTAATCACATCCATTGGTATTTTCTAGTTAAGTGGGTCTTAAAATTGAACTGCTTATGCAACCTGCTGATAAAGAGAAGTATTTGGAAGTTTATTAAAGGGATGACTTACATGTATAAGATTATTATTGCAGTATAGAAGAGTACAGTCCTATTTAAAGGTAAGGGATTAAATAGATTAACCCCATAAAGTTTATGAAATCCAGAAATTCCTTATATGTCTCTTCATTCTTTTCTCCAATGTGAATCACTACAATGCTAATGCTTTGAAGAAAGCATTAGGATGCTATCATTCAGAACAATCAAGTTGAATCAACAAGCAATAATTAAGCACTTACTATGTGACTATGACTTCTCTGGATATACAAATACAAATGAGTCATTGTCCTCAAGGAGCTTATAGTCTAATGGGGGAAAGCAATGTATAAAAGGGAGCTGAAAAATAGGAAAGGGAGGAAGAGAAACTTGAAGAGTAAAAAGCAAAACACAAAAAGGAATGAAGACTGAACATGACTGGCCTGGATGATATCCTTAAAATGGACCTTCTCAGAAGAATTGACCAAACACTAGAAGGGACCAGAAAGATAATGTGATCTTCCAGGGAGAGAAGCCTGTTGAATCATGGTGGAGAAAGAAGTCTGAAGGGTAAGGAGTAGAGCACAGAGTGAAATGAAGGCATGAGACATACATCTTTAACATTTAAAATTCCAAATGAGTCCATGAATGTAATGTAGTATAGAGGCATCAACATTTATTAAATGAATGAGTAGTCACATGGTATCCCTCCTTTTTGTAATTAACAAAGTAGAGGGGCAGCTAGGTGATGCAGTGGATAGAACATGGGCCCTGCAGTCAGGAGGACCTGAGTTCAAACCGGTCTCAGACACATGATACTCACTAGCTATGTGACCTTGGGCAAGTCACTTAACCCTGATTGCCTCACCAAAATGAACAAACAAACAAACTAGAACCAGACAAGACCATCCATGTTTGCCCAGGGCCCTAGAACATACATTTGTGTCTCTGATTAAGATTGCCCAGAATCAATGTTTGTATCTCTTACCATACCTTGATATTCTATCTTGCCCTACTGTACCTTTGTGTAAGATTTCTCCCCATGTTTGAATTTTCATATTCCTGCCTTCTTCTCTTGAAATTACTTCCTCCATTTAGAACTCAGATCAAAAGTAACCCCTACAGAATTCTTCCACTATTATCTATAACCCTCCCCAAATTATTTTGAAAATATACTGGAATATGTATAATATATATATATATATATATATTTATATATATATTTATATATATACACATATACATACACACACACACATATATATATATATATAGAGAGAGAGAGAGAGAGAGAAAGAGAGAGAGAGATGTAATAGTTGTCTTGAATTAATTCAAATTGTTGTCCAATTCATTTATGGAAACTTTATAAATGAAGAAGACTTTTTAAAGATTGCTTAGATATTTTGAGTATTATTTAGAAGGTAGAACCTAAATCCTAGGGCCAAAAGGATACTAAAGCATAATAAAAGTTCTATCACAGCCCAAGGAAAGATTTTAAAATACTCATGTTCCTGAAAATCATTTGACAGGCATTTAACGTTTTATCCTATATAGCAAATACTGCAATGATTGCCTTATAGATGAAATTCTCATCCTCAGGCTTGAAATCCTCTTTTCGAGTATATTTTAAGCAAACGTTTTAATTGGAACTTCAACTATGATAAATTTACATTATTTGCAACATGGTATTGTCTGATATGATATATTTTATACTGCATCATTTATTGGAGATTCAGCTCTTCTAAATTGGGTTAGAGACATTAATGAATAACAAATATATTATGTGAATAATCAGATGACAAGGACTGAGAAGGTAATTAAGCATCTTTTTTGTGATATATGGGGTCCCTGGCATAACGTGATTTGCTATCATTTCATCTAATTTGACAAATATTTAATTTGAACCTAATATGATCAAGGTCCTGTGCTAAACACTAAGAACTGCATAATTGAATGAAATATTGTGCCTGCCCCTGAAGAGATTATAGTCTGTTTATAAAATGGGAGGGAGATAATATTTATAAAAATAAAAATAACAGTTCTATGTGTTGTCACACTAAAGTGCAGGGGTTAGTTCTTACTGGATGCATTACAAAAAATGAATGGAAGAATTAGCACTTGAGTTAAGATTTGAAGTATGTCATTTCTTATTCAACAAAAGTGAAGGGGGAAGGATAATTTCTTGCATGGATACTTGTGTAAATAAATTACATGATGTGAGAAAGTGTAGGATATGTTGAAAGGAGGCCAGTAGCCTAGTATTTCTGGAATATAGGACATAAGAAGGGGATTCATATAAGCCTAGCCTAGGGGGAAAAAAAAAAGAAAAAGGGTACATACAGATTGTAGTCACCTTTGAATACCAATCTAATGAGTATAAGGAGTGGCCGCCCACATTGTAGCACCTCACACTTATCAAAAAGAGTGTTTGGACACTAACTGTATAGGTTGACTTGTTCATTCCAACCTGCCTTCATGCCAGAAAGTTTTTCTTCCTAGTGAAAAATCACCACCACATAGATACATTCAAATCCCCTCAGAGTTGTAGGGGATAGTGCTATTTAAGAGAAATAAACTCCCTCCATTCCACATTCTAACTTTTGAGCCCCCACTGATGTATTTCTATTTATCTTTGTTTTCCATTGGCATTGAAAGAGGGTAGCTATATAGTTTCTCAAGGTGATGTTTTATAGAAAGTTACTGGATGGTGCTCCATTCACATCCTGCACTACTAGCTTTAGTATCTGTATAGGCAGAAGCAGAACCTGACAGCCTTAAGTGGTGAGAGCTTTTTTAGTCCATCTGTACAAGCATAGACAGAAAGGACCTGCCTTTTTTTTTTTTTTTTTACTGCTTCCCTGGACTCTTATCTAGTATGAGTTTATGATTCAATCCCACTATTATTTATAATTCTCTTGGCTCATGTTATCCCCATTCCCACAGGATACTACTTTCTTTCTCAACTTCCTGTGACTTGAAAGGATTACTCACTCAAATATAGCTTAGAGCACATTTATTGGAAAAAAAAATCAAAAGTGAAAGCTACAGCATTAAACCCTACCAGGGCTTGAGTATGTCAGTGCTACTTGTGTTAAGCCAAGCTTTACAACTTCTACCCTTTTCTCCTTGGGCTCAGCTTTCCCTTTTCATCACTGAGATAAGTGTACTCCAAATGTCTCTCTGCAGAGGATGCTGGTCTCAATGGTAAAAGTTGATGCTGGTCTCAATGGTAGAAGTTACCAATCATCTCTTTTAGCTCACCAAATTAAGCATCCGTATTGTAGCATTTCTTCGCCACTCAAACACTTAGTTCCCTGCTAGGCAAATTTTCCATCAGATATCCAGATACCTCAACCAGATGCCCTGAAGAAGTCTGACTTTTTTTTCCTCACCATATAGTATAGCAGAATATATATACATTTTTTTTTCCTGAAAATAGAGGGCACAGATGACCTATTCAATAAAATTAGATGGAAAATAGCGTGGTAATTACACAATTAAGTCATTAGAGGCTTTTTCATTTGAAAAAGTGAAATATAGATAAACATATATGAATATGTATGGGTATATATGTTTTCATGTGTTATAAATCTACATATATAAGCATGCTATTATTTTCTTAATTTTATAACTAAGAAAATTGAGGAAGATAGATTAAGTGATTTGCTGAGGGTCACATATTTAGTAAGTGTCTGAGGCCACATTTGAACTCAGGTCTTCCTGGCACCAAGTCCAGTAAGCCATCTACCTAGCTGCCTCTCTTTATTGTAGTCTTTATGATATATCATATCTATATCATAGGCTTAAATGAATAACTCTTCATAGATTTTAATATTTTCTATACACGTTTGATCAATGCATTCTTTAAATTTCATAGTTGTAAGCCTGAAGGAATTTCTGAGTTTCTAATATATGTTTTGTTTTGTTTTAAAATATTAACTTGGGATCATTGTTACTATATTCATACGTACATACATGCATACATACATATGTATATATGTGTGTGTCTGTGTATTTGTGTGTAACACAAACACATGCACATAACAAAAATGCATTATGCTATTATATATACACAAATATGTTATGTAATATATATACATTATATAAGACAATTTATATAACATGTATGTATATTAATATATACACATAGATTCATAGATAGATATAACTATATGCCTAAAAGACTTCCTAAAGCGCTAATATATTTATTTTTGAAAATAAAACTTGGTGGAATTGTTACCTTCATCTTCTGAAGTCAGTATTGGCCATTTTGATGGTCCTCAGATGTTGCTTCATTTTGTTTCCTACGATTGAATCTCTCCTGATTGATTTCCCTTTGTTCTTATTAATCATATAATACTTGATGTGCATTTGTTGAGGAAGTTCCACCATACTTTCAGATTTTTCTTTCTCAAGGAAATAGTACAAGCTTAATGCTCTGGCTGGATAAACATTACCTGAGGGGAAAACACAGTAAACATATGGCAGTTCTAATTCTATCCTAGGGCTAAATTACTAGAGACATTGACTCTTCCAACCCTCAAGGTTATCATTACCCATTGAGTTACAATGGAATCAATGATATTCTACTTTCTTGCCTGGAAAACTTAATTGAATTAAACAAATATTTAACTATCATATGCAAAGGACTATGTTAGTCACCACAGATATAAAGATGAAAAAGAAAACAGTCCTTGTCTCCTCTACAACCCAGTAGTTTATAGTAATAAGAATGAAAACTTAAAATAGATAATAGAGTCTTTAAGTTTTGTAAAGTCCTTTGCAAAAGTACCTTAAAAAAATGCTTTCAGGGTAGTTAGGATGCGCAGTGGATAGAGCACTGATCCTGGAGTTGGGAGGACCTGAGTTTAAATCCAGCCTCAGACACTTGACACTTACTAGGTGTGTGACCCTGGGCAAGTCACTTAACCCCATTGCCTAGCCAAAAAAAATAAAAAAGAGAGAGAGACAAAAAAAAATGCTTTCCATATAATGTCAACTAGTAATAAAGATGAGGTGAGTATACAAACACCTATAATATAAGTGATAATATGGTACTGTTCAGAGTAAAGAAGAATTAGAGATGAATAGAGGATAGAGACTAGAGCTGTGATTTCAGTAGTAGAGAAAACTACTATATGAAGAAACAGCACTAGGGTTATAGGTCAGCACTTTCTCTGTGTATAGTCTTATATAGATTATTTGGCACAGTGGATAGAGCTTCAAGCCTAGAGTAAGGAAGACTCATATTTGTGAGTTCAAATCCAGCCTCAGGCACTTACCAGCTGTGTAACCCTGGTCAAGTCACTTAACACTATTTGCCTCAGTTCTTCACATGGCAAACCACTCCAGTATCTCTGCCCAAAAAGGCAAAAATAAAAAGACTCCAGTGAGAGACCCAGGACCACATGGCCATTGGATGTCTGAAATAGGACATTATGCAGGATTTCCTGACTCTCTATCCATTACACCAAACTGGGGTTACATATATGGTCCCCCAGTTGTCTTTCAATCCTGAAATTCTTAAATCTCTTTGCAGCAATGATAGCTTGATCAAAATTCGATAATACACATTTAATAGTTTGACCAATGAAAACATTTTCTGGATTTCCTTTGGCTGCCAGATGATCTTTATAATTATCAAAGTAGTAGGACTAGAACTCAATAATCACTAGGATTTCTTCCTAATCTCATTATCTCTGATTCTAACACATTGTTTATCTAGTGAAGAAAATTGTTTAATATATATATATATTTTTTAAAATATAATGAAAATAATGCAAATAAAACAATAGCAAAAATATATCCTTAGTATAAAAACTTTTTGCCTGTGGATATTTCTCAGGAACAAATGCAGGCTCTATCTCTCTCCACTGGTATGTAGACAAAGCTATATCATGTATGTTTATCAGTCTACTGTGTCCACTTGGAATTAGACATTCTACTTAAATTTCCCAGTCCTCTCTGAATTAACCACTCTTCAGACTTCTTTGCTGGATCTTCATACAGGTTATACTTGTTAACCATGGGTATCCTTCAAGGCTCTGTCCTTGGTTCTCTATACTTCTCCCTCTATGTTCTTTCACTTCCTGACCTAATCACTATGAATTCAATTACCATCTTTCTTGCAAATAATTATCATATCTCTTGATCTGCCCTGACCTCCATTCTCACGTTACCAAATCCTTACTGGACATTGAACTGGATGTTCAGTAGATGTCTTAAAGACAACATGTCCAAAAGAGAAATCATTACCTTTTCCCTAACAATCTTTCATTTTCTAAACTTGCCTATTACTGTCCAGGACACCACAATTCTCCCCTTCAATCTGGTTTGTAACGTAGGAGTCATCCTCTTCTCCTCAATCTCTTATCTCCAATATCTAATCTCTTACCAAGTCTACTCTAATAGGAACATGAGGAGAACTTAAAGTTCAAACAAACCTGCAGAATATTGTGTTAATTCAGGCATGGAGTAATAGAGCTCTGCACCAAGGTGATTATTGTGTCAGAATAGAGAAGGGGACATGTACAAGAAATGATGTGAAGGTAAAGTTTGATAGGATTTGGCAACTGATAGATATGGCAGGATGGTGAGAGAGAGCAATCAAAGATGCCACATAATTTTTGAGTCTAGGTAACTGGAATGGTGATGGTGGACTCCACAATAAATCAGGGAGTGAACTCCCCTATTGGATAGATTAGAAGTGTGAACTCCTTCATTGTATAGGTTGGGAAACTGAGGCCAAAAAAAGCTTGTATTTTACCCAAGGTCATACAGCTAGTAAGTGTCAAGGACAGGTTCAAAACTAAACCTTCAGGGCAGCTAGGTGGCACAGTGGATAGAGCACCGGCCCTGGAATCAAGAGGACCTGAATTCAAATTGGGCCTCAGACACATAATACTAACTAGCTGTGTGACCCTGGACAAGTCACTTAACCCCATTGCCTAGCCAAAAAGAAAAAAAAAATAAGCCTTCCTGAATCCAAGTTTGGCACTCTGTATACTACTTCACTGATGTTTAACAGCTGCATGACCTCGAGGAAGCTATTTAAGCTTTCTTGGAATCAGTTCCTGTAGTTTGTGTTGGCCTTTTGGTTTTCATCCAAATTTGGCTTTATGTCAGAATGGTCAGAGGTTTCTGTCTTTTCCATCTGTATCTTCCCCCCTCTTCCTTATTTAAATGTGATTTTCAAACATATCTTTCTTCCTAAAGGTTATTCATGTTATATCTTTAAAGGCTGCATAGCCTATATCAAGGCTTTTGCCCTTGGTTTAAAGGTATACATTTAAATATTTCAGGAGAATCTGCAAAATGTTAACAAATAACTAAAAGGAGGATTAAAAAAAAGAAGAAAATATGAGACATAGGTTGATTTTCATTATAGGTTTACCAATGCGCTTCGGTTTCATTAAATGGGACATAACTTTATGTCATAAAGAGAAGACTTGCTCTGCTGTACTCAGCCTTTAGTCATATGAGATGGTATTTGTAAAAAAGAAATGCTTATCATAGTACCTGGTGTATAACAGGCGCTACATAAATTAAGCAAACAATAAACATTTATTAAGCATCTACTATATATCAAGCACTGTGCTAAATTCTAGTGATAATACAAAAAGAGGCAAAAGAGAGTCTCTGCTCTCAAGGGGATTACAGTTTAATGGGGGAGACAACTTGTAAACAAATATATGCAAATCAAGCTATATAAAGAATAAGCAGGAAATAATTAACAGAAGGAAAACACTAGAATTAAGAGAGTTCCGGGAAGGTTCTCAGTAAAAGCAAGGATTTTAGTTGGGACTTAAAAGAAGCTAGGAAGGTCAGTGGGCAGAGTAGAGGAGGAAGAGTGTTTCAGGAATGGAGGACAGCCAGAGAAAATGCCCAGAGCTGAGATGTGGAGTGTTTTGTTCACGGAAATTCCAGGAGGCTTTCGTCACTACATTGACGAGCATATATCAGAGAGTAAGGTATAAGGAGATGGGAATGGTAGGAAGGGGTTAGGTTATGAAAAGCTTTGAATGCCAACAAAGCATTTTATATTTGATGCTACAGGCAAGAGGGAGATAATAAAGTTTATTATAAGTGCTTATTCATTTGTCTTTGCCTCTGCCCTGAACAAACTACATCTGGATTATTGTGTCCATTTCTACTTGCCATAATTATGAAGGATATTGATAAGTTGGAGTGTATACAAAGGAGGGCTGCCAGGATGGAGAAGGTTCCAGGAACCAGGCCACATAAGAATCAGTGAAGAGAAAATAGACTTTAATCAGGAAAAGATGAGGTAGGAGGAATCATAGAGGTTCTATGTATTTTCAGGGCTTTCATATGACAGTAGGGTAGACATATTTATTTGGTCCTTCAGGGTACAATCACAACCAAGGGAGAGGTGGGGTGATGATTTTAACCACTGGGACTTTCATGCCAGATCGTTCACAGAGCCACAGTACTCCAGATTTGGAAGCAACATCAAAACCCATCTACTCCATCACATTCCTCAATACAAATTCTATAAGATGCCTGATAAGTGGTTACCCAACCTTTGTTTTAAAGCTTCCCTAGCAAGGCCATATCCAACTTTTGGAAAACACTCATTATTAGGGTGAATTTTTTTTTTTTACTTCAAGTCCAATGTCACTTGAACATAAAATGCACGGAAGGAAGCAAAGCATATATAGAAAAACTGGAAAAGTAGGAAGGGGTCAGGTCACGAGGGGCTTTAAAAGTAAAACATTAGATGATTTTTTTTTTAATTTGAAGGAAATCAGAAGTCATTGACAGTGGAAGTGGCATGTACAGATGTGCACTTTAGGAAAATCATGTTGATAGATGAGGGAAAAAAATGACTAGAGTGGGGAGTGATTTGTGACAGATTCACTCGTAGGATTTTGCAACGAAGTGAGAAGAATCTGCAACAGAATGGTGGCAGTATCAGAAATTAGTGATATGCATACATGCATACACACGTGTATATCTAGGTGCATATTACACACAGTCATATTTATATATGTATATACATGTGTACTCACACATGAATGCATATATACACATACATACACATATACATGCATGCATGCATGCATACATGCATACATATATATACACACACACACATATGCAAGATATTGAAAGGTATAATTGGCAAGTCTTGGCAACTGATTGGATATGAGGGAAAGAGAGTGAGAACTCAAGGATGACCCAAAAAATAATAAGTCAGGGAACTATGCTGCAAAGGATTCCAGGGAAATCATACTTTATGTCATGTAACTTCTCTGTTCAATATAACTTTCTCTTCAGACAATAGTCTGATAATTTCATCAATCCTTCTTCTAATACATTAGCATAGTCATGGGCCTAGGCTTGTATTACACTGTCTCAGCTAAGGTTATTTCCTTGTAGTTATTACTGCAATTTAATAACAGTGTATGTTAGAACATGACTATAATACCAAATAGGTAAGTTAGGACACCAAAGCTCCTCTTCCTGGCTATCAATATTGAGTTTTAATGAAAAAAAAATATTCTTTCCTTTGCTATCAAGGCAATGGCCATTGATACCTGAGATGTGCATGCAGCTAAGTGAAAAACAGTAGAGCTGACATTACTTCTGGTTGCCCCACTGAGAATACTCTGATTTCTTTTAATGTTTAAATTGATTAGGGCAGGGTTTAGATATTTTCAAAGGCTCTTTTGTTTTAAGTTGTGAATTGGTAATTTTAAGGGATGGTCATTAAAGTGTACTGCAAGGCCACCTGGGTTAATGAGGCAAATCTCATTGGCTCAAACACAAAATAAAGTCAGATTAGTTTTTATATTAGCAGACCCTGGGCACTCTCTTCTTTACTCTTCATGATTCTTGCTGACAATTTATACTTTGCCTTTGGGAATAAGTTTTACAGCACTATGTGCTTCTGGCATAGAGAAAGAAATACAGTCATGTCTTCTTTTTCCTTCAGGGAGCCTCTACTAAAGTCCTCCATGTATACTTCATGACACAGAGATGGCTCCTAGTTCTAAAGGTCAATACCAGGGGAGCATAAGAACTGGCAGGCCCTCCCTTTGAGGTGGGTCTATATAGCCTACAGATCCATCCAGCTAGGTTCAACGGAGTTCATCCCAGAGCATGTGACCATCAGATAAGGAATTGTTTTGACCACAGCAACTGACAAAGACCATCTCACCATGATGCTAAGTACTCATGTTTTGCACATGTGGAGGGAGTACTGCCACTGATGAAATCACAGATGTTGGAAGTATTGGAAAGGGTTCTTCAGGGTGAGGAATTGACTTCACTGTGACTTATAAGTACTTCAGATATCTCCCAGTGATGTTGATAAAAAGATGGGTTGGGAGGAATGTAAAAGAACATAGGGGAAGGTGTTATTGGTTATTCTTATCATAATTGCTCTAACACTGATTAGCCAGATAAACACATGCAAACCATTTGATCTCTAAACCTCAGTTTTCTCATATCTGTAAAATGGGAATAACAATGCATATAATACAAGTAGGTCCCCCCAATTATTGTGAATGATGAATCCTATTAAATGGTCATATTATCCAGATTCACACTGCGTGCTTCCATTGGGCTTCAACCAATGACCATGTTTTACATAATTGTAAATTTGAATAACTGGGAATTTGAATACATGTGACTACTTCAGGAGATTTATTACTCACACTAATCAGGACTTAGATGTAGCTACCTCACAAGGTTATTGTGTTGATTTGATGAGATAATGTGTACTCTTTAAAGCACAATGTGAATGTAAGCTACCAGCATTGCCGTCATCTACATTTTTACTATAATAATAATAAAAGTTTCTCACATTTAAATAGCACTTTAAGTTTCATGAAGTGCTTCGTTACTGATAACCATGTGAGGTAGGTTGTCTTAGAGTTGTTTGTCAGTCACTTCAGTCATGTACAACTCGTTTGTGACCCCATTTGTGGTTTTCTTGGCAAAGATATTGGAGTGATTTGTCATTAACTTCTCCAGCTCGTTTTACAGATGAGGAAACTGAGGCAAACAAGATTAAATGACTTACCCAGGGTCACATAGCTAGTAAGAGTCTGAGGCCAGATTTGAACTCAGGTTGGGTCTTACTTACTTCAGACCCAGCACTCAATCTAGGTGCCTCTGTGCTAGTAACATTAGTCATATTTTTAAGTTAGAACTGAGGGAGATTAAATGACTGCGTGAGATTACTGATGTGAATTCATGTCCGCTGATACTACATTCAATGCTCTTCCCTCTATTACCTTCTGCGTATTTTTCTTGTGCCTTTATTCGTCTCCCTACTAGATCATTGCATCTTTAGTGTAGGGCATGTCTCTTTCAACTTTGAATGGCTCCTCAGGGGTAATAGAGAGATTTCAAAAGTTAATGTGTTTCTGTAGAATGAGAGTAGGTATTGCAGGGTAAACATCTCAGTCCATATGGTACAGCAGAATGTCAGCTCTTTAGAAGGAAGCATACAAAGGACACAACAGACAAGCAGCATAGGGTTAGTACATGTTAATATATACTTCAAAAAACAAGTTGTGTAATAGATATATCATTTCATATATAATCTTCCTTTCCTATCATTCTTTATAGATATAAACAATTATATTCTTGATGTTAAGTATATAATGAAAAATATTTTAAATAAGCTTTTTAATTGATGTACCTTCTTAATATACTTAAAGTTTTCTCCATTACTTCTACTCTCTCCCAGAAAGCCATCCCTTATGACAAATAGTATTTTTAAAGACAAAAAAGAAGAAAAAAGAAAATCAAGAGGAAAAATGGGATAATTGATTAATAAAAGCAAAAAAGTGTGAAATTATGTGTAGTGAATAACAATAGTTTAAATAAGCTTTTTGAGGGCAGACTTTTTTTCATTTTTTTCTTTATATTACTAATGTTTAGCACAGCGCCTTTCCCTTACTAAGTATTTGACAAATGTATGTTAAATTGATTGCTACATTAAATTGAGTCTTCACCATAATTACTTCCTAATAGTTTGGAAATTTAATAATAGCATTTGAACCTTATACAATTTGTTGGTAATGTGAATTAATGAATTTATTGTGAAATTTTTAATTTTTACAACTGCCTGGTTTGTGTATTATACTAATATTACTCTGTAAGCATGAAGGCAGGGACAATGTCGTATGTTCTCTAGGGCCTAGCACTATTTTTTTTCACATAATAGACATTTTAAGCAATATTTGTATAATGAATGCTTAAATTAATAAATGAACATTTTCTGCAAGAGGAACCTCACTAACTTCCCAGGTGACTCATCCAATCTTTGGATGGCAATTTGTGTTATAAATTTCTTCATGCTGAATTCTCTGTCTATATAACTTCTAGCCATTGGTCCTAGTTCTACTCTTGGGAGGGAGCTAAATGCTTAGTGCTTTTTCTCATGACAATTCCTCAGACTGTGGGATATAGTTACTCCATTTCCTCTAAGCTTTGCATTTTCTAAGCTTATTAAGCCCAATTTATTTTACTGATATAGTAAACATAGAATGTAAGTGACCTGTCCCTTCCTCTTCACTTTTGTCTCCCTATCCTCTTCTTTCTTCTCTTTCCCTCTCTATCCCTTTTGGGAACCAGATCATACTCTGTTCTCTTCTAACTAGTGGTCAATTAAAAACACTCAAATCATGTATACTTGTCAAGAAAGTTAGCTCATATTTAAATTTAACTTTAAACCTAAACATAGGAGTTTAAACTTTCCTACATTAAATTTAAAAGTTTGGGTTTAGGTCATCATTATAGCTAGACAATTTTTACATGCTTCTTTTGTGTCTAATATTCTGTATGTGATATTTTTCTATCATTCATACCTTTGATAAGTATTTTTGCATCTAAGTCACTGATATTGATCAGATCAAATGAAAAACAATATCCTATTGCTTGCTACCAGAAATCTGCCTGCAGATTGACTTGACCCCATTAATCACTGCTCTTCAGTCATGAATTTTCAAGCAGTTATTACTTCATGTAACTGTAATGGAGAATTGTTGGTTACATGATATTACAAAGTATGTGACAAAATATAAGGACTTGTTGAAATCAATATAAAGACTATGAAATTTTCTTGCTTAGTAAGTCTTAGCAATCCTATCAAAAATTAATGGAAGCTGGTCAAGGGTGGTTTCTTAGTGAGTCCATGCTGACTCATAATGATTACCTCTCCTTTATCTCTGGTCTATCAGAAAGAACAGTGTACAGGCTTTATGTTTCTAAATCATTCTTGTCTGGCATATGAGCATAAGTCATTGACATGTATTACTTTACATCACCTCAAAATTGGATTCTGTCAGATTCAAACACACTTTTAGAATCATTTTACTTGGTAAACCCCGTTCCCTCCCCCAAAGTTCTCAGGTTCCACATCTCACATTTTGTCATTGGTTTCATAGAGTCTTATCAATCCAACAAATATTCACTAAGTGCCTAGAATGCACATAATGTTAGACTTGGTGAATTATATCAAATTGTTTACATATATGCATACAAATAAATAAACCTTCTAAGGTAACTATTTTATATAGCAAATTATTTGACATTTTTAAACCTCCAGTAGTGCTGTATTGTATGAGGAAAAAAATCCAGAGTTAAAAATGATCTCATCATGGTATATTTATGGTCCATATTATATTAGCCAAGGGTAGAAGATGAACATACATACAGGGAAGAGATAGTGATAAAAGGTATATGTATACTTACCATTTTAAAGCACCCTCTTTATTTTTTAGGTATTATATAATTGAGATTTAACATTTATACATTCGCTAATTTGATTTTATTTAAATTGTGTTCCATTATTCTGCTATTAAAGCTTAAAAGAGATATGTCATGTAAATTTAATTTGCTTGTATTATATGTCAAGTTTATATGTGAGAAAATGTGAACACAGATTCACAAACTGAGCAAGTATATTTATTTTCTCTATCAGAATTATTGTTGTTCAGTTGTTTCAGTCATGTCTGACTCTTCACGAACCCATTTTTTTTTGCAAATAGGTCTTCATAAATAATAATAAAAAAGCCCAACACATTGTGAGCCTTTGCAGCAAGGCTTCTGGGGGAAAAAAAAGACAATTAGCTTTAAGTTTCCTGCATATTTTGTTGAATGATATTAATTTTTTCTCATATTACTTTAATAAATTGAATTTATTTGTGCTAAGGGCTAGGAAAAATAGAAATAAAAGAAATAACTTAAAAGGATGAGTGGAAAATTAAAGATTTCATACTAAAACGTCTTCATGGGGTTCTAATTGAAAATAATATAATAAAGTCATGTATCTAGACCATACGATCTTGTGAGGTAGCACTGAGATCTATCATTCTCTGATACTGTGACTTTGGTTAGGGCTAGGATTAATATAGGCCAAGTGTGGTGGAGAATTGAAGTAGTTTTGGTTACTTCAGACAAAATGGGCATGAGAGAAGAGATTGAGTTACTTTTTTCATTGTTACTGTTTGCTGCTTTGTGTTAATATGGGAAAGCTCTTTCTGTGGATCAAATTTATTAGCAAATTATTTTTGTCTCTATTTAACTTGACCTTCAGAGAAGAAGCCTCAGGGAAACCATCTTTTTTTTTTTCTTTTATAGTTTTAGTTTTAGTTCAGGATAGATTTACTACAAATACTAAAACAAGTACAAACTCCACTCATCAACACACCCACCCTGTTTATCTACAATAGTAATAGCTTACATGTATACTGATAATTCGACCTTGATCCAAGGATTCACTCTGTAAACCTTAGAATCATAGACTTAGAGGATCTCTAAGAACATCTACTTATACTCTTGTGATAAATCTTCTTATCATCATCCTAAGAAATAGTTATCCACCATTTCTTGAACCTTCTCCTATGATCAATGATTTTCTGTCCTCCAGAGGCAGTCTGTTCCATTTTTGGAAAGTTCTCTTTTTGCTTCTTGGAAGTCACATTAATGGAGACCAATGTTATTTTGTTTTTGTTTTTGTTTTTGGTTTTGGTTTTGGTTTTCTTTTGTTTTTCTTGATCAGCAAAGATGCTCACAACGTAGCCTGAGGATGGCAAGGCTAACACATCTTTGTCATCTCCAAACATCTTTTGTTCCTCACCAATATTGTCATGTTGGAGTGATCTTGAAAGGTCACACTTCTATACTTCTATTAATCTGTTTTAACACATGTTTATTGAATTCATTGGTACAAGGATGTATTAAGTACCAACCACATGCCTCGCACTATGTTAGGCACAGGAGATGCAAAGACAAAAACATTCCCTGTACTAAAGATTTATATTCTACTGGGGAAAAGAAAATTTATGTAGAAAGTTAAATATCTTTTCTTCTTTCTCCTCCTCCTCCTCTTTCTCTTCCCTCTCCATCACCATATCCTCCTTCTCCTCAGCTCTAAGTTCTTTTAACCTTTTGACAAGATTACCACTTTTAGCTAATGCTTTTCTTTCTCAAATGTACTCACATCATTTCAAAACATTGATTTTAGTAGAACTGGAACAGCTATGTTCAAAAAGAATATTGGACTCAGCATTTCCCCCAAGATTATGGGATTCTAAATGCTTCATCCCTTAAAAGCACACATATGACACTCTGGTCTGTATGCCTGCTTTCCTCCCATTATGACTTGGCAGAAAATCACCACTGTAATACCCAGCAGGCAGCAAAAGTATGAAATCTATGCCATCACCCTTGACTTTCTCAATCAGCCTAATCACTCTATTGTGGACATTTAAAAGTTACATGAACTATAGGCTGACTACAGAAAGCACTAAATATGCTATTGAAGCCACAATGTGACCTTCCTATCTGTATTTCCAAAAAAAATAGTATCTATTATTTGTTCTGGAACAATGGGTGAACTCTTTTGAAAATTTATTGATATATTACCTTTTCCTAATTTTCCATTGTTTTTTTTTAAATAGGGAAAAATAGTAATGCTATTATGAAGCATGGATCTGAGTTCAGATACTGACATTGATTGGATGGGTTGGCCAGAGAGAAAAGAGCAATTTCTCTTAAATCAGGTTTATACTTGTCTTCATACTCCCTTTGTGAGACTAATGATATAATAAAAAATAGAACACTCAGTGCTCCCTACAAAAAAAGTCATTAGGTATATATATTCAAACTTAAATTCTTCTTCATCATCATCTTTTTTTTTCATTTTCTTCCAATGCTGCTACATCCTCATAAAAGGCAATTTTCAAAGTTGAGAAAATCCACAGGTGGACTGATCGTTATTGATGCTTGTGAATTCAGGAAAAAAGTGATATCTGCAACATTTCAGTCATTATCATGGACAGGCTGGATTCACATAATTAGTTCTGTGCAGGGTGAGGTCATCTTTAATTTTTCTCAATTGTAGCATATTATTCATATTTGCTCACTGAAAGAGTGGAGTGGAATTTGATTTGTGCAGTATGTGAAATATAAATACATAATCTCTATACAGTCAATATCCACTTGGGGATGTTTTCTTGAAGTAACTGAGAATAAAAAAATACTTTTCTTTTTTTTCAGTATTTAATGAAGAAAAAATCAATCTACTTTTCTATGATGAGGTCAAAAAAAGAACTACATTGATATATATATATGTATGTCATATCTATATGTATATGTATATATATTCTAGGGGCAGCTAGGTGGTGCAGTGGATAGAGCTCCAGCCTTGGAATCAGAAGGACCTGAGTTCAAATCCAGCCTCAGACACTTGACGCTTACTAGCTATGTGACCCTGGGCAAGTCACTTAACCCTGATTGTCTCACCCCCCAAAAAAAGGAAAGAAAGAAAAAAAAAGAAAAAAGGAAGAAAAAGAAAATATTCTAAGCATATTAGAAGGTGTTAAAATTACTCTTGAACCTTTATGCACATCTTAGTGCTGGAAGAAACCTAGAGAATCTACTATTCTAACCCAATCATTTTACTGATAATAAATCGCTGAGCCAGAAAACTGAAGCAATGTGTTCAAGGTCACACAGCATGTAATAGAGCCAGGTTTTGGAACCAGTCCATCTCACTATGCTGAGGAAGTTAGTAACTTTTGGATCAGTTTAAAATAAGACTCATTTGTATTTATTTCCATTGTGTCAAATGTCCAACAATGTTTTTTATAACATTTCTCTCTGTATTCATCTCTAAAATACTCCTATTTTCCTAAAACCCTTTCTAGTGTGACTCTGATCTTTTCCACTATTTATTTCCCTTCCCAAGAGCAATTCTGTGTCCTTTAAAGTCTTCTACCTCTTAGGAACTTGAAAAGAAATTAACATAGCATTTTGATGAATTACCTCTTTTCTCTTTAGACTAACTTTATTTTTCTATAGAGGGTCTTCAGTGACTATGAGAGCAGTTCAAGTTCATAAGTAAGTTCAACAGCCTGGGCAGAATAGTATAATTCTTTTCTAACTATTTATTAGTCATTGGCTTTGATATCATTGCAATTTCATCATTGCATCCTGAAGCAAAAATTCTTAAGTGGGTACAGCTCACTCATCTTCTTGTTTTATGTACTTCGAAAGCCCTTTTCATTTTTAAGACTTTATTCTGCTGCTGGTACCATTTCTTTCACCTTCACCTTTCTTTTAAGGAATATATATATATATATATATGTATATATGTACATGTACATCTATATATTTTTAAAATGCATGCATATATTCATATGTATATGTGTATATGTATGGATACATTGATTATTCTTAACTATTCCAAATGGGTATCCTTTCCCCCACTTTTCCACAATCTCTTAATCTCTGCTTTTAAATATACTCATTTTGTAGTGAGGTTTGATAAATTCAGTTTTACAGTAATATTCTGCTCATATTTATTTCAAATCTGTAACATGCATTTATATGTCAGTTGTCCATTTCTTTTGCACAAAGCTCTAAGGCTACCTTGTTACTAAAAGAAAGGAAAGAAGATTAGAGAAGGCAAATATCTCACACTCCCCTTACCTCCAATTCTATGTTTATGTTGAATTCCTTCCAAATTAATTTTTCCTAAAAAGTATTTTTTATTTTTAAAATGGTCTTTCAAAAAAGGGATATGACCCAATATTTTTCACAAATAATGGAGTACCAATAAACTGTTCTTGAAAATAATAGTATTTCTACTCTATAAAATAGCCTAAAAGATATTATTTAATAGTACATTGTTAATAGGTAGTGCATATTTTATTGTTTCATTAAAAATGAACAACTGTGAGATAATATGTAAACTCTAAAATAAGACATAATTTTTGGCAATAAATATAATAGAGGTCATGGAAAAGTGAAAGACCTATGCTGAAAACCTCTTTCTGACACTCTGTGTGGTTACCTTCAAATCTTTTATCCTCTCCAAACCTGATTTTCCCCTTTTATAAAATGGGGATAATAATATGTATGCTGAATATCTCATAGGGTTTTATGAAGATCAAATGAGATAGTATTTCAAGTGATAAATATCAGTTATCATGTCTGGGTTAGGAAGAGGATGGGTAAGTGGAGAATCTGAAGGCCAGGAGGTGGGAAAAGGGAGAAGAGAAATCAACAAGTGAGGAGAGCTAGGAGGATCAGCCTGGGTTTGACTGTGGGAGGAGGGAGCATTTCTACACATGTGCTGATAAGGATTTTACTACATTTCCCCCTTTTGTTCTGATTTTTCTTTCACAACATGACTAATGTGGAAATATGGTTAGTATGATTGTATATGTATAGCCTGTATCAGATTGCTTACCATCTTGGGGAGATGGGAGGGAAAAGAGGAAGGGAGAATAAAGAGATTGAAATGTCATGTACCTTACCTTCAGATAGACAAAAACAACATACAAAGCAAAGCAGACAAAAAGCAATAATAATGATGGCAGGAGAGGAGAGAAAACTGCTCCTTAATCCTCACAGACATACATATTTATTTTAATATATAAAAGATCCATAATTCCCCTGCATGGATTTTCCCTCCACCAAAGGAGATAATAACCCCTTCATATTCATATTCATGAGGTCCTATGTATACTACATGTATACTACATGTATACACTTGTGTGTATAGGCATGCACATATACAATCGCCTGAAGATAACATTCTAGAGATAACTATGTCTACATAAAGCTAGTCTTCCTATATAAAGCTTTCTTCTATATAAAGCTTCCCAAGCACAGTTCTTAAGGACCCAGAGTCACTGACATGACACAAGAAATCATTTCAGTAGGATTTTGGCATGGGAATCTAATTGTAATTCATAAGTTTTATCCAGTATCAGTATTCTGTGCACCCAGAAATCCACTACATATTTTATCCAATCAAAACAAGTAAATTGAATAAAATTCTTGTTTTAATGACCCTTCTCTTTCATTTTCCTCACTTGTTTTGATTCAGTTATGATTGAAGTGGATCAGCAAATCAATTAACAAAAATTCATGTTGTGCTTAAAATTAAATGGTATACATAAATTGACCCTTTGAGAATCATAAAATAGGAATACCAACACTCAGCTAAGATTTATCTATAATTTTAACTGGAAAATTCATTGGAGCAAACAAAATTGTTTCAGTGCCTAAAAACATCATCTTCACAAGGTTTTAGAATATTTCCTTGACCTAAATTCATCTTTTCTTTCACTGAAGTTTCCAAATGAAATTTCAGAGTTGAACTCTAATATTGAGTGAATTGGTTCAGCCAAAAGTAAATGAGATCCTTTGTTTTCACAAGAAAGTTGAAATATTAAGCAGGTTTTTTCAGAAGAAAATCTAAGGTCTTGCCAACTCATTGCAGATGGAGTTGCCTCTTATAGGTCCCTTCCATCTCAAATTCTTCACATTTCATGCCTTTGTCAATGAACAAATTGAGTTTCCAATGACTATAATTCCATATGGTTGTTTTTCATGCTCATGAAGCTAGAATGTATGATAGAAATAAAGACGTTTCCTATAGATTTTCCATTTAAATGGAACCCCTTTAAATGCACGGGCTATTTCTGTGGATGTTGCTTTATAGCCAAAGCACCTAGGACAGTTCCTAGCACATAGTAGTCACTTAGCAAGTGTTTATTGATTGATGAATGGAGGTTTAGTATTTTTTTTTGCTTTTATAGACTTTTTACCTTATGGTTTCCTTTTCAACTTTTTTACACTAAATAGCTGGCAGAAGCTTAGCAAAGGCTTAAATCACCTTTAGAAGGGAGAAGACATTGAGCTACTCAAATCATTTTTTCTCTTCGGGGCATTGCTTCTCTCTTGAATTTGGAAGAATCTAGTTTGTGTAGAATGCTGACTCTGGAAGTTTGATCTCTTTCAAGCATTCTGTTTCAGAAAATACCTAATAGCTTGTTTGGAAATATCTTACTCCAAAAATTGCCCTAAAACTTCTTACTTGGCTCCATTGTAGAGATTTATTATTACAGCTGTTATTGTTGTGACCTCAAAGAAGGCATAAGTTTGAAATAAATTATATTGAACTTTTCCTTTCAGGACTATTAATGACTGCATGCAATAATGGCATTCACCTTTTCAGTGGAGGGGAGAGGGGTAGTATAACTAGGAAGTTTGCTTGTATGATTCCATGGTTTCATAGTGAAAGAGATGTTTTTCCCCCAGGATAATTTGTGACAAAGGAAAGAATTATTGTCATGAAGTTTGAGGACCTAGAAGGGCATTTGAATTTTGTTACATATATGTAGCAGTGTATTGAAATGAAAAGAAAAATAATAGAAAATTTCCATTAAGAGGTCAAGAAGTTCTTTTAAATAATAGGTAATCTCTCTTAGGGGCAGCTAGGTGGAACAGTGGATAAAGTGCCAGGCCTAGAGTCAGGAAAACTCTTCCTCCTGAGTTCAAATTTGGCCTCAGACAATTACTAGCTGTATAACCCTGGGCAAGTCACTTAACCCTGTTCTGCCTCAGTTTCTTCTTCTGTAAAATGAGCTGGAAAAAGAAATAGCAAACCACTCCATTACCTTTGCCAAGAAAACCCCAAAGGGGGTCAGGAAAAGTCAGACACAACTGAACAGCAACAAAAATCTCTTTTACCATCTACTTGGTGATCAATTCATTTTCCTTTTAGCACTATAGCTTTCAACTTTAACCAAACAAATATATGTTGTTTGGCATGTTTTTGAGCTGATTAAGAACTGGTTCCTTTTTTTTTATTTATACCTTTGAGTAAATAAGATTATGTCACTGATTGCCTTATTTTCTATCTCTTTTAAGAACAAAAATCTTGTAGCCCATTGAAGATTCTAATACTTCTATGTTCATTTGTGTTACTGTCTGTTTCACTTATGCCAGAGTTTAAAAGAGAAAAAAATGTCAACAAGGCTTACTCAACTGATTTTATTTTGACTACATGCAAAAGAATTACAGGCCAGAAAAAAGTTCTCCATTCAGAATTTTTTTATTACTTTTATTCCATTATTTACACTCTAAAGATTGAAAACTATGTGACTTTGTAAAACATGACACCATTTATCTAAACTTATGCCATATGAACACCCACTTAAAGTGGAGAACTAATTCTCTTGGGTAAGTATTGTTTGATTTTCCCCTCTTCTTTAGCATTTCACTAACACTAGAAAATGGTTCAAATGGCAGAATCATAGGTGATAGAGTTAGATGTGGTGCTATAAATCATCTAGCTAAACCTCATCACTTAATAGATAAGCAAACTGAGATCTAAGGATATAAAACCACCAATCTGAAAAAAAGGTCAGGTAGCATATATCAATGTTGGCCTTGGAACCTACATCTTCCTACTACATATTGAATTTTGCATCCTTTGCCCCCGTAACTTCTTTGTGAACATACTTTCAGTTATACAAGTGAAATGTCAGATTGTCTTTTAGGGAAAAAAAAAGTCTACTCTGATTTAATAAATGCAGCTATTTTCTCTCAATGAGTGCATGGCACTAATTAAAATTTAAAAAAAAATAGAAAGGTTTCTTCTTAAGAAAGTATTTGAGAATTCAGAGAAAATATGTCCTTGAATCCATCTGCCACTTGGAAAACCTTTTGCCATAAACTGTAGGACTCAGGGGTGGGGAACCTACAGGCTTAAGACCACATATGACCTTCTAGGTCCTTGGGTGTGGCCTTTTGACTAAGTCCAAGTTTTACAGAACAAATCCCTTTACTAAGGGGATTTATTCTCTGAAGTTTGGATACAGTCAAAGGGACACACTTGAAAACCTAGAGGGCCACATGTGGCCTCAAGGCCACTGGTTCCTCACCCCTGCCTAGGTTAATATCAACTAAATAGTTAGGCAGTTACCATATATAGTGCATAGTAAATGGAAAATGGGTAAAGCATGGGAAACCAGTGAAAACCTTTGTAGACCACATAATTATGTGAAATTCACCAGAATCCTCAACCTGGGAGAGGAACAGGATTATCTTACATTTAAAAATCATGTCAATATTATTTCCAACTTCTGAATGTAATATTGATGAGAAAAGAAATCAATGAGTTAGCGGTTTGTTGATTTGTTTGTTAGGCTGTCTAGCAGTCAATTTAAACTGCCATCAAGATCAGATGTTTTTGTTTTCAAAATCTGACTAAGCAATAAGGACATTTATCTAAATAATGCTTTATTTCTCATAACATCAATAAACATCTCAGGGAGATTTAACTAACAGAAAATCTCTTATACTTGTCAACTGATTTCTGTTGGCTGTCTTGGTTTTTTCGTAAGGAATCAAAAGTAAATTGTTTTGCATTAATAACATTCAAGAATGGGTAAATGGCTTTCTGAAATCAAATTCTCTTGACAGTGAACAAGAAGTGAAAGATTATTAAAAACCAAACTCACATTGCTTTCTCTGCATACCCTAAATAGATATGAGGATGGCTGTTATAAAAGGTAAATCCTGTGTTTTGATGCAATTGATGAAATATGAAAAATCTTGACAATATAATTTGATGCTTGACTAAATCAATGGAATTTTGTTGTCTAGATGAAGAATAAAATCTTTTGTACCCTTTGATTACAATATTCAACAATGTCTGTCTTTTTTTTAATTACCACCAAAGTAGAGAAATATATTTTTGTATTGAATCTGTATTTAATAGGAAAAAATCTTTTGTAAAGAGTGCTTAATGGAATTCAAATTATTTGATCTGAAATAAAAATAAAATTCAGGATTTACTTGGTAGCAGCTATTGGTTTTTTGAGGCCATATAAGAAGGTCAAAAGAAAAGAAAGGCACAAGTGAATTTTGTTGGTTGGCTATTAAGTAAATATAGCCAAAACTGATGCTTCTCCAATACTTAAAAGCTGTGATTTTTTTTATTCTTAAAATTGTTAATGGCTTTTTCTCATACTTTTAGACATCCTTGAAATTGGGTATCCTTCATCTTTTCTAGATTCTTTCTCCTTTCAGTGTCTTCAGGGAGTTGTCATCCTAATTTGTCTTCCTAATTGTTTAATTGATTGCAGAATTATCATCCATGTTCTACCTTCCATGTATGGGAATATCCTTGGCTTCTGTTCTGAGTCCTATCCTCTTCTCTCTCTGCAATGTTTTAAGTTATTTCATCAGCTCCCATCGATTCAACTATCATCTCTATGCAGATGACTCATGAATCTAATCCTCTGCACCTACATTTCCAATTGCCCGCTTGACATCTTCACCTGAGTTTCCCATAAGCATCCAAATTTCAACATATGCAAAGTGAAACTTGCTATCTTTTCCCCTAAAACCTTTTCTTCCTGATTGAATTCTTTCTAGTGAGTGGAATACCACTGATCCAGGCACCTAAATTTGAACCCAATGGCATCTCAATACCTTTAGAATAAAATGAAGACTCTTCTGTCAGGCTTTTAAAGCCCTTCCTATCTCAGTACATCAATAAACATTTATCATATGCCTCGTTGGTTCCAGGCACTGTACTAAGCACTGAGGCTACAGAGAAAGGCAAAAGATAGTCCTTGCCCTCTAAAAGAACAGAATCTAATGAGAGAAACAAAATGCAAACAAATATGTACAAACGATCTATATACAATCTAAATAGGAAATCAACAAAGGAACAAAGAACAGTAGAACTGAGGGACAGAGAAAGGTGGTAAGTTTGCTACAGTATGTCTTTCTAGACAAACTACTTTTCTCTTCCTCATGTACTGTAAAATCTAGAGAAACTCACCTTACTGTTTACTATACATGACATTACATCTTCTATACCTATAACCTTGCATGGTCTATATTCAGTACCTGAAATGCTCTGCCCCTTGTTATTAAATCATTTTTGAGTCATGCCTGACTCTCCTTTATTACCCTATTTGGGGTTTTGTTTGCAGAGGTGCTGGAGTGGTTTACCATTTCCTTCTCCAACGTCTTTTACAGATGAAGAACTGAGGCAAATAGGGCTGAATGATTTGTCTATGGTCACACAGCTACTAAATGTCTGTGACCAGTCGAGCATCTATCTACTGTGCCACCTGGTTGCCCTGCTATTCACCTATATCTTGCCTATATCCCATCAAGTCTCAGCTAAAGTATCACTTTCTTCAAGAGGCCTGTATAGATTCCCTCAGGAATTATTTATGTCCCACCCTTTATTTCTTTATTTTGCATATATCTTATATTAACCTAGTTGTAATAATTAGCTTGTTTTAAGAATAGAGGGACAATATTATTAATAGTATTAAGTTCCATTAGATTCCCTCCTCTTTGGCTTTAGAAAATGTATTTTAAATGAAAAGTTCTGAGATTTGTCAGAATCATTCCCAGCTCCCATAACATATAGGCATAGGTAGGCCTCTCTTCCTAACCACATATCTATATCTCTCTCTAGTTAACTTCTGCTCTCTGTATGATCGGGACAATAATTCAGTTTACTGGAAACATTTAAATAATGAAATAGTAGATTGCATTATAGTTTGTATGGATAGAAATATGCTCCAAAGAGACCATTTAAAAAGTATCTGAATTTTTCTCAAAATTTCCTTCAGGTTGGTTCTTCCTTTTACAGGTGCTTGAAGGACCAATGTCTCTCCTTATCTCGCTTCTTTTCCATAGCTCAGTCCTCTCCTTGCTCCTCAAAGAGATGATGTATCATCTCTGCTCTGAACATTTAATCCTCTTCTATTTTAAATTTTAAGATAACATTTCTTTTGTATGCATTATTTAAAGTATGATCCAGTATTTCACCCAGTGCCTTTGATTGATTCAAGGAGATATAAAGGCCTTGTTCATATTTAGTTTTGATTAATTCCATCAAAAAATGTGCTTAGTCAAGATACCAGGGACATATAAAGTGTCTTCATCCATGTTGACATATGACTATTTCATATGTTTTGTACCCCTTCCCTGTCCCTCCAGGAGAATATAAGTTCCTTGAGGAAAAGTCCTGTACTATTTTTTGTCTTTGTATACCTAGTCCCTCGCACTATACTTGGAACATTGTAGTCATGGAATATGTGCTTGGTGATGGTTGATTGATCAATTGACTGGCTGCTATTTTGTTGATGTGTATTCTCCCTCTGCTGAGGCAGATAAGTTTTCTAGGCCATGTAGGCAAAGAGGGTCTTTGGGAGTGACTATGATTAAAAAAAAAATTCCTCACCCTGTATTCAACATGATAAAGACCCTGTGTGACTTTTTTTTCATGGTTGGTACTTGGATGATAGCCATGCAATGCATCATGGGACCTGTATGTAAAAGCTATTCAGTCTGGTAAGACCTGTCAGAGTTTAAGGTCAACTAGAAAAGCCTTTAAGGCCAAGTATAGCTGAAACCTGGTGGCAACCCCCTTTATTTTCAGATTATTAGGTTAGATGAACCCTAAAATACTGGTCATTTCTTTCTTCAGTCAATCCCTGACCTACCTGTAAAATATTCCTCCTGAGATAGTATCACTGCCTTTTCCTTTTCAACCAATCTTAACTGGGTGCTTAAAAGACAGCGATTTCCTCCTATATTCTCTGAGATCAGACTGACTGTCTAAAAAGTAAATAGTTCCAAAGGGATTTGTTAATCAAAGCATCTCTGTCTGTGGAATCCTATGTTCTTATATAATTATATAAATTAGAAAAATAAAATAATTACTTAAGTCAGTATATCACCATTACAGGTTAGATCAATGTGCCAAGTAGTGTGTAGACTAATTTACTTATCTGAGTGCCTTAATAGGTAAAGCTTCTTATGATTTTTTTTCTCTAATTCAGTAGAATCTTTGGGATATCTGTTTCTTTTCAAATCACCCCCGTCAGTATCTGCAATATAGTTTATTAAGTATTATAAATTGACTTCTTTCAAGAAACATTTTTAAGGTTCCTCTGGTTATTAAGAACCCACCAAGTTACTAAATTACTTTATATTAATTTTGTGTTTATATATACAGATTTATTTATAAATAAGGATATGCATATATACACATACACATATATGTACCCATATACAATATACACGAATACACAATACTCACACACATATGTGTATATATGTGTGTATATATGTATATATATATATATACATTCTTATCTGTAAATGCATTATATCTTTCCCTATAACATGTAAGCTCTTTTCTTTTTTTTTTTTTGGTTTTTGGTGAGACAATTGGGGTTAAGTGACTTGCCTAGGGTCACACAGCTAGTAAATGCTAAGTGTCTGAGGCTGGATTTGAACTCAGTTCCTCCTGACTCCAAGGCCAGAGCTCTATTCACTGCACCACCTAGCTGCTCCAGCATGTAAGTTCTTAAGAGAGAAGGGTCTGTCTCTCTCTGTCTCTCTCTCTCTCTCTCCCCCTTTCTCTTCCTGTGTCCTTGATTCTTTAAAGAGTGCCTAACACAAAGAATGCATTTAATAAATGTGTATTGATTGATTGATCCATCTTCTCTCTCTGGTTGTAAAACATGCAGCTTTTGAAAAGTAAACTGTAGCTATATATGTAGCATAGTCGATACAGAGCTGGACATAGAGTCAGGAAGGTTCAAGTGTTGCTTCAAAAACTCACTACCTGGTTGATCTTGGGCAAGTCACTTAACCTCTGTCTTCCTCACTTTCCACAACTATAAAATGAGGATAAGAATAGCACCTATGTCCCATGGTTATTGTGAGACTCCTGCTTTGCGCAATACCTGGTATGTAGTAGTCCCTTAATAAATACTTGTTTCCTTCTTTTCCTTTTCCCATCACCCTATTGAATCATAGACTGCTAGTGAAATAGAGTTTCCCATCAAAAAAAAGTCAATAAACATCTATTAAGAGTCTACTAGGGACACCTAGGTAGCACATTGGATAGAGCACTGGGCCTGGAGTTAGGAAGACTCATCTTTCTGAGTTCAAATCTGGCTTCAGATACTTATGTGTATGACCCTGGGGAAGTCACTTTACTATTAGCTTCAGTTTCCTCATCTGTCAAATGCTCTGGAGAAGGAAATGGGAAATCATTTTATTATCTTTGCCAAGAAAACCCCAGATGGGGTCACAAAGAGTCATACTCGACTGAAACAACTAAAAAACAACAAGAACCTATTATATGTTAGGTACCATTCCAAATTCAGGCTACATTTCTGGTGTCAGAATCTAACAGCTGCTTTTTCTTGGAGTCTGACATTGTCTTCTGTCTCTTTTTAGAGAATGACATCATGATATATTGGAATACTTTGGCTTCTATTCTCCCTTATCCCATATCTCCTCGATTGAGTCTCCCTTCAAACCTCTTTTTATATGTGCCTGACAATATGGAATGAATTCTCTCCTTTTTAAATAGTTAGGGGCTATTAAATGAAGTGTTAGCCTGCATGCCCTTGACAAGGATATGAGGATTATTACTTACCACTCACTGGGACCTAAGAAAAATTAATGATGAATAAGATCAGTGAATTTAAAAAAAAATCTATCATCATCTAATTAGGATGACAGTAGAGTAAAGTTAACAGAGCTGGCCTTGAAATCAAGAAAGCTTGGATCCAAGATCTGTCTCTATTAAATACCAGTGTGACTCTGGACAAGCCCAAAACTGTTCAGACATATGTTTTGGCAAAGGAAATTTCTTCACTTCATTCCTTACACCAGGTCTGAACAAAAAACAAACAAACATATAATTGAGTGAAAGTTAATTTAATGGAACTTTATTTTTATTTGTCCTTGTGTTCATTAAGAAAAAAATTGTTATTTGAATACTTACTCAAATCATAAAATGATTCATGGAAGGGTGGGAAAAAAAAAAAACACTGATTCCTTTCAGACTTAGTACTACTGAACAATAATAAAGGAAACTTCCAGGCTAAAAAATTGAAGCTACCCCCCTCTTTCCTTTATCATTGTTTGGAATCTTAAATATGGCATAAAACTCATTAAACGTTTCTAATCCTGTGTGTGTGCATGTGTATATGTGCATGTGGGAACACTCTTGTCATCCCTAAGGTCACTGTGAGTGAAAGGCTTCATGCCTAATTTTATTTCAGACATCTTGGAAACAAACAGAATGTGAATTCTGGCTATTGACCTTTTATAATCTCTTTGCAAATTTTGAACAGCCTGTCCGTAGGAGGAGACATAGTACTTCTAGAACTTCTACTTTGCCAGCTTGGGTGCACATCGGGTCAGCTATGTCCCTCTGGTCAACTGTGGAAGATAAAATGTAATGGATGTGGGGTTTCTGTCAGTAAAATAGGTAGTCATTTCTTCAGAAAAAAGTTGACCTACCACACTATAAATGAGATCACTCAGCCAATCCATTGTTTGTGCTCTCTCTATGGACATAGCTTTAAGGGCCGAAATAGAAGACATGTTGCAAGACACCATGGGTATATTTGGTGACCTCTATGAAATCCTAATTATGTGAACAGCAAAATGTATATTTAGATTCATTGACAATGGTCTGTGTGGATGCCCACAGTAGCCTATTGTGCTCAGATGAAAATGAATTTTTCCATGACTTTTATTGCACTGAATTGGACTAAGTGTTTATTAAGTTTCTTCTACAATGAGGGAAAAAAAAAACTTAATCCATCCAATCTGTCTTTTTTCCCACATAATTGGTTTTTCATGATAATTCTTTTTCTTGTATGTCTTCTTTTTTTTTAATTTTAAATCTATTTTTACTTTTTTTTTACTTAAGGCAAATGCTAAAACAAATACATAAGAAAAGAAAAAAGAAACATTATAAACTTAAATACAAAACTTAAATATAAAATAAGAAAAGACAAAAAAATTATATACATAGTAGAACATAGGAGAGAATTTAAAATATAAAATAATAGCTTTTCATTTCAAGAAAGTCTATATATTAAATACTGTGCGTTATGTTGAAAGCTATCCATCTTTTCTTTGCTTCCTTGTAGGTTTTCTTTTATTCTCTACTGTACACTTTTACCTTGTTCTTTTTTCCCCCTCCCCCATACCCACCACACCAAGGCTACAATTCAGCATGGACATATTTATATGTAGGTATTGATATATACATCCATGTATACATATATATGCATACTTATATAGACATATATTTTCCCTAAGAGATTCTGCTCTTAATCCAGCACTTGGTCCAGCACTTCTCACAGAGCCTGGCACATAGGTGGCTCTTAATAAATGCTTATTGACTGACTGTGTAGTCAGTCAAAGAGAATGGGGCTTCAGTGTATTGAATGAGGTCTTTTTTGATCTTCCTCTCAGTTGGTAGCACTTGTCACCTCAAAAAAAAGTTTTCATTTATTTTATACATTTTGTACTGACTTAGCTACGTATATATTTTCACCACACCCTGCCTACCCCCTGCCCCAAAAGTTCCTATAAAGAAAGGACAATTTTTATTTTTGTCTTTGTATTCCCAGCTGTCAATATAGTGGCTAGAAGATAGTAAGGACTTAGCACATGATAAATATCCATCTATCTATCCATCCATCCATCTATCTATCTATCTATCTATCTATCTATCTATCTATCCATCTATCTATCCATCTGTCTGTCTGTGTTTAACATTATCATGATATCCTGGGGGGTTTGGCTGTAAAATCCAATTACTGCCAGGTTTAACATGCATTTAGTTCCTTTGGAGTTGTCTATTTCCTATGGTGAGCTGTTTGCTGCGTGTTGTCATTCAGGAGAACTGACATTTCATAAACATAATTGAACAGCCTGAATTAATGCCAAGAAGATTTTTGACAAAATTAATGTGCCATGTTCTAGTGTGAATTTTCTGGCAGGCAACAAAAAAAAATCATCCTTTCATCGGTAAGTATTTTTAAGTCAGCAATTTAAGCTCTGTATGCAACATGAGTTGTGGCTGAGATTAGTTATAGCTAAATAAAGTGAAGAACAAAATGAAGATGTATTAAGGGGAAAAAAAACACAAACCTAGTTTTGTTTCATTTTTTTCTGGGGTGAGAATCTACATTGTACTAGGATATGTTTTTAAAAATGTCCCTGCAAGCATATTTATGAATATGTTTTGGGTTTTGGGGGGGAAGAAAACAGGGTTAAGTGTCATAGAGCTAGTTAAGTGTCTGAGGCCATGTTAGAACTCAGGTCCTCCTAACTTCAGCGTGGTGCTCTATCTACTACAATATCTGATTGCTCTATGTGTTTTATTCATAAGAAATGGGCTAACACTTAACAATTTACAATCCCCCAAATTTTAATGATTCTGCTTCTTTGAATCAGTTTAATCAATGTTAGTGTGTTATAATTTGTTGAGTAAATGTTAGAGATGGGTCATACAAAAAAAATACCTTGGTGGCTCTCCTTTGTGTTTTATTATTTAACCAAAAATGGAAACTAGAATCATACCAGGAGACTCTGCCAAATTTGATATAAATGATGTTCTATCTGATGAAGAGGAAAAATTGACCCATTTTGCCAAAAACAAAATAAAAGGCCATCTATGCTTAACAAGGGAGTGCAGTGTTGCCATGAAGATTAGACGACCACAAAAAGATGCTTTGCCTGTGATTAATGGTTAGGATCCCCACTAGTCAGACAAGGCTCTCAAAAGATGAATAGTTTAATTTCTTTAGCTTTGAATTCATACTGTAGATGCTATAAACAATGTGGCTTAATCAACACAAACCATAGACTCTCACATATTTGAAAACATAATATACTTTGTGTTTCTACTACCGAAAGTTCCACAAGTGCCTGTGCCCATTCCTGCAGCCCTTTTCGCATGCAATTCTTGAATTACGTCTGACTACTAAGTCTTAAATCTCAACGGAAACAGTCTCTTATCTATTTTTTTTTAACTAGTAACAATGTCTTTCAACCACTATGCTTAAATTCTTTTTGCACCGTAGTTCTTAATACTTTTTTTTGCCAACTTCTTTCTAGGATCAACATTTCTAACACTTTAGTTATTTCTCACAGTTACTATTTTCCAGTCCATTAATCATTTTTTTTTATATTTCTGCTCTGGACTTGCTTTGCTTCTCATAAATACTTCTTAAAATGTTAACATCTCAAATGTATGAGACATTTCAATAGGGTTTTTTTTTCCTTAGGTGCAATGGCAGGTTGATTTGTGTGTATATATTATTTATAGTGGCAGCTAGATGGCATAATTGATAGACCACTGGGCCAGGAGTCAAAAGACCTGAATTAAAATCCAACCTCAGATACTTACTAGGTATGTGACCCTCAGAAAGTCATTTTACCCTTTTTGCCTCTGTTTCCTCCATCTTTAGAATGAGCTGGAGAAGAAAATGGTATCTTTGCCATGAAAACCCCAAATGAGGTCATGAAGAGTTGGACACAATTGAAATGGCAGAACAATCACATGCATTATTTAATTGATGCATGTCAACGTCCTATATCTTTTAGAAGTACTCTACTTGAGCCACATGTATTATTTAGTTTGTAAAAGACTCAGGGGGCAGCTAGGTGACATAGTGGATAGAGCACTGGCCATGGAGTCAGGAGGACCTGAGTTTAAATCCGGTCTCAGACCAGACACTTGGCACTAACTAGCTGTGTGACCTTGGGCAAGTCACTTAATCCCAATTGCCTTGCCAAAAAATACCCTAATGTTATTGTATCTAGTAAATTATTCCCTTTCTTACACACCATTTTCTTGCCCTTTTTAGTTTTGACCATTCTTCATGAAAAATTCATTTTATTCAATATACCTTGAAATTGATATACCACCTAAATAATTCTAAATGAGTCCACATAACATCAAATTCTAGAGATTTTAGTAACTACATTGTTATGCCTTTTCCATTAGCCAGGTTCTTTAATCCAATCATTTTCATGGATCCTGTAGAAATATCGATAGCCCTCTGGAGTGAATTTGGTGGTTTGTTCAACATTAGATTCTGGGATAGATAGGGTGGCTGTGTGAGGGGAGGACGTAAGTATTCATTTGAATTCAAAAAGCTTTGATGCCTACAGTATGTAAACCTGATAGAATATGTTATTGTCTATAAGAAAAAGTTCTTTCTGATTTTCAAAGAAATCTTAAAAAAAAAAAAAAAGGAGTGATGCCTGGATAATTCCCAGAGTGTGGAAGAATACATTCTTGGTTGTTATAGTTGGTTTTCCATAAACAGCAATAGCCATCATAGACACTCACACATTAAGAAAGGGATGTAGCACATTTTTTTTTGTGCTGATTTTCCCCAATGGTATGTGAGGCATGTTTACAATACCTTCCACCTTTCCCTTCAGACACACTTTGAAAGGTGAAAAATTGATGCATCTTAGTATGGAGCAGGGTGCTTAAATCATAGAGAGGCAGGAGCACAAATTGTTTAATAGGGATAGCTATAGTAAATAGAGGAATTTTTTGTTTTGTGCTATTCTACCAGAATCAAATCCCCAGACATCTTTAAATTAGACCAAACATCTAGCCTCTGAGGATAATCAGAGTTCTCTTGTCCACTACACTTTGTATAAATGACAAAAGAAAAAAAAAACACCACGTCTTAGCTTCGGGCTCCAGAATACGCCCATCTTCTCTAACTTCTTAGGCCCTATCATTGACTTACTACCATGTTCTTTGGTTAAGAACCTCCTAATCTGCATGTTACCAATGACTTATTATAAACCATTGCAGAATGATTTCTCTCCTCTAGACATAGCTTTCAGAACACAGAGGGATATAGCTGAGCTACATCTTCCTGATGTGACTTTTTCACATATTCTTTTTTTTTTTCCACAATACATACATTCCTTGTCAAGGCAGTGACAGAGACACCACATGCATTCTTTTGAGGAATATTTGCATTAGATCTGTCCCCTAAGGCGTCACACAATGGGACAAACATCAAATTCTGGCTTCTGTGATATATGCACTATTTATTTTTGATAGATTGGGTTGTTGTGCAGGGATATGGGTGGATTGTATTATTTTTTGTTGTTGCTTTGTCTGTATTTTTTAGATAAATAGCTAAGCCCAGTGATGTATCCAGTTCTTTGTACTATCTTCATGTTCTCTTTGGAAACTTATCTAAGACAGGGGTTCTTAACTATTTTTCATGTGTCATGGGCCCTTTGGGCAGTCTAGTGTAATGTTCGAACCCTTTCTCAAAATGATGCTTTTAAGTGAATTAAAATAAAATGCATAGGATTACAAAGGAAAGCAAATATATCAAAATATAATTATCAATAATTTTTTAAAGTTCTTAGAACCTCAGTTTAAAAAATCTTGAACTAGGAAAATGTGCAAGAAAATTCATGGGTGGCCAGTCTCAGACTGACTGAGCCCAAGAATTCAAGAGTCTGATTTGCTGCTTAGTTTGAGTTTGTCATTCAAAGATGGAAAATGAGAGAACAATTTTTAGCTGCCTTGGCAGTAATTCTTTTCTGTTGCTCTTGTTGTTTAATTTGGAGAATTCATTAAGGTAATAATGACTTTTTTTTTTTTTTGCTTTGGAACTGGACTTATGGTTTTGTTGATTTAGAGAATTCCCAGTGATGAAATTCCGTGTAACAATGCAAATGAGGAACTGTATTAAAACTTGCAGTCTTAGAGAATTGTCTGGGTTTAGTTGAGAGGTTAAGCGAATTATAAAGGATCACATGGCTCATGTGTTTTGGAAGCAGTACTTGAATCCAGGACTTCCTGAGTCTGAGCCTAGTCTACTGTCCAAGACACCCCAAATACCTCAGTATTGATAACTTTGAATTGAAGATTTGGTGTTGTTGTTGTTCCCCACATAGACTGAATAAGATTTGAAAAATAGCTTCCTAAATCTTGGAATTCTAAATCTTTTGCATTTATCTTTACATCTATATGCCTAATCTTTCAAACTAGACCCTCAGTTACTTAATGGTACAGACCCATCCTTAGCTTCTAGTATAATGCTTTTTACATTGAAGGTTTTCATGAAATATTTATCACTAACAATAATCAACAATGAATGATGGGAGAAGGGAAGAATATTTACAAAGAAAGCTAACTCAAAATTGGATTATAAGAGTTCTAAGTGTATGTGTGTGTGTGTGAGTGTGTGTGTGAAAGCACAAGAGGTATGCAATTCTGTAAAAAAGGGATGCCCAGTAATACTCACCTATTTCTCTTTTCATTATCTCTGGAGGATTTGGAAGATGGATTAATGATGTTTCACCTCACCAAAGCAGTTATTGGCCTGCTTTAATCGGGGTGATTTGTTGACATTGCCTTTTTGTTCCATGAAATTATTATTAATTTTGAGGATGATAGGAAGACCTGAATTCAAATGTAGCCTTATACACTTACTTGTTATATGACCCTGGACAAATCACTTAACCTCTGTCTGTATCAGGGTCCTCATCTATCAAATAATATGATAATACTACCACCTAAATCTCAGGGTTTATGGGAGAATTAAGTGAGATTATATTTCTACAAAAATTTGCAATCTTTAAAGCATTATAAAAATGCTAACTAGCTAGTAGTAGTAGTAGCAATAATAGTAGTAGTAGTAATAGTAGTAATAGTAATAACAGCATTACAACAAAAGGAACAGCAACAGCAATAGTTGTTCTTATTCTTCTTGATTAAAAATAATCAAACCTATTGTATCAGAACTTGCTGCATGTATAACCTCCTCCATAGGTCAAACACACAGTGTGTTTAAGCCCTACTCCCCTTTGTCAAATCAATTTGAAAATTAATGTTGATCTTTGCCAAGAGTCTCAGCTTTTCTGATAAACTGTTAGGGCACTACTGTTTATTAGACAAGGAAAAATCCTTTATCAAGTGCAACTCCTGAGGTCTGGAATAATATGTTTCTCCAAATTGTGAAATTTACAGTGAATTACCCATCTGGTAAGACCTGGCATATTATTTCCAATATTCTACGGACATAACAATGAGCTGAGTTGTGAGAAAGATTTGTCAAGGCTTCCATTATCTTTGATAGAATTGTTTTCCCAGTAGGTGAATTCCTGTAGAATGTTCCCAGTCCTCCTATGAAAAAAAAATCAGATCTTCCAAAACATCAGAGGGGAAGATTTAGGAAAGGTTAATTAATGATCTTGGAGAATTATGACTGTGAAGAATGCATATATAAATGTTTTTTACTTCGAGTAAGAGATATTTTAGCTTTACCATAACTAATTTTAACTAATATTTTTGCCTCCAGGATAATATGTTTTTATCAAGATACTCCCCCCCCCCTTTCCTTCTTACCCTAAGGTACCTTCATGGAAAGTTCATCCATTATTGCACCTCTAATAGCAGCCTTCAGAGTAATTGCTGTAGTTGATAATCTATCCCTGTACATATTTACCTTGAAATGAACATCTCTTAATTCCCTATAGCCACCCTCCTTTCAGAGCTTCAGTTTATGCCCGTCTAATTTTGACTATGTTTTGACATTTTCAAATAATTGTATAGCATCTGCTGAGAACACCATCACTCAGAATTAAAATGCCTCAATTATCACCCCTGATCTTAATTTCTTTGGGTAATGACTCTAAACTTAGTTTTCCTGATCTCTTCCTATTTGCAATTTTTTAGCCTGCCTTTTCAATGCCATTTCCTGGTGTGGTAGATAGGGTTGCACTAATCTGGGTATAATAAATATAGCAGTTGTTTCTAGAGTTAAGTGGTTTTCTATCAGCATTTTTTTGTTGAAATGTCAATATTTTATTCTCTGATATAGCAAGACAACCATCATCTCAGAAAAAAAAAGAATTTTACAAAGGTAAGACGTTTCATCTCATATGAGTAATATGTGAGAGTCGGAGTGGCATACTGGATTTTAGTGCTGAGTTGAAAGTCGTGAAGAATGGATTCAAATAGCACCCTGGAAATTTATTACCTATGTAACCCTGGGCAAATGCCCTATGCAACTCCCTAGAAGTCATCTTTTTAGTCATAGACAGATTGCATCTTCTTTGATGAAGGGAGTTCCTACAGGTTCAGCTAGAGCCTGAATAAATCAGAGATACTGAAGTATGAACAAATGGGTAACATATAGCCTGGAGTTATCATGTTAGTAAAACAATTTTTTGCCGTTATTCTTTGATCAGTTTATAGCAAGAAAATGCTAGAATCAGTTTTTATTATCCCACTGATAGAAATGTTAATTACTGTGTTTTTCCAGTCACAAGAAGCATAACTGTTTTGCATAACTCTTGCACATTTTAGCCATACTAATATTCTATTACTTTAAAGCAATATGAATCAATATATTTTTCTAGTCCAGTAGAATATTTGTAATTCTACTAATGGCCTAGTCCTCTAGCTTTTATTTTTTCTCAGTCTAAGGCTTTACGTTTACATTACATTAGGTCCTCAGTCCTGTGTGGTGTTTTTTATTTTTTGTTTTTTCTCCCTGATTCTGAAGTGAAAGCTGAAGAATGGAATAAAGAACATTAAAATTCACAAATTTTTTCAACCATAAAACATTATATTAATTATTGATACTCTAGATATTAGATCTTTATCCACTAACCAATGAGTCAAAATCTTAGCAATATGGAAGTTCTTCATGTACGTGAAACCAGAGGATTGAAGTTAAGGAAGCCACAGTTAATTGAAAGAATGACTCAGAAATTCATTTTTAGAAGCAAATGAAGGAATTGTAATACTTGCGTGTGTGTGTGTGTGTGTGTGTGTGTGTTGTCAAAAGGAAGCAAGAAATACCCTTTAATGGGACAGATAAATTGTTGTTTCACCGCATACTACTTGGAATTAGGATAAACAAAAAAAAATGGAAACAAAAACAAAGCAATATAACAACAATAAAACTACCATGAATATCATTACAATTTAAGTATCAATGTCAATTTCAGGGTAGGAACGACATTTGTTTTGGTTGATTTATTTTGGTATTAGACCTAGAATTGCATTGGTATGGGAAGGTAGAGAAAAATCTATGAAAAAGTTGATGAGCCCCTCCAAATGAATTCAATACAAAGCTTAATATTTTACGACATACATGAACATGGACTAAAGCCAAAATATGTAAGAAAATATGCCTCAGAATCAAGAAACGTAAGACTTGCAAACTATATGTAAACCTCATGCCTCCATATCATTAATGCTTTCTTCATTAAGAGAGTCTAGAAGCAGTAGATATGACAAACACTAAATTACCTCAAAGGAAATTAAATTGACTGCCTTTACAGAAGTTTACTTCTGTTACAGTTAAGTTTTAACAGTGTACAAAGCACTCACCACAACGATGAGGACAAAAAACAAAAAATAAAAACAAACAAAAAAAAAAAACAGATACTAGCTCAGGAAGCAAAGTCTCCTTATTAAGTGAGGAAATCAACAGTTAGTGACATGGAAGTCTTCCCTGAAGTATTTGGGAATCTGTGCATCACATTGGTATCCACTGATCAGAACCTGATCATCAAAGCTCTTAAGCCCCTCTTCAAGGCCAATTATTTTAAATATTCTCCCTCTGTCTCTGTGTCTGTCTCTCTCTATCTCTTTCTCTCTGTCTCTCTCTTATCTCTGTCGGTCTCTCTGCCTCTCTCTGTCTTTCCATCTCCTTTTTTTCTGTACCCCTTCTCCCCATCCTTTCTTCACTCTTTTTCCTTTCTCTCTCTTTTTTTTTGTTTTCTGGTTCTCTCTACCCCATCTCTTCTATCTGTTTCTCTCTGTGTTTCTTCTATCCCATTTCTCTTTCTATATCTCTCTTCTCTCCATTTCTTTTTTCCTTCTGTCTCTGTCTTTCTGTGTTTCTCCCTTTCTCTCTCTCTCCTCCTCTTCTTCTATCTCCATCCTCTGTTTCTTCCTCTTTCTTCTGTCTCTCTTCTCTTTTCTGTTTCTTTCTCTTCTGTCTCTTTCTCTCATAATTTGTATTTTTTTCTGTAAAACAGTATATCTTAAGCTAATAATTGCATTACCACACAGAGAAATAAACATCTAAGTTCGTACTGTGTGCATGCATGAAGGCAAACATTTAGTTCAATTCAAATCATCAGGTATTTAATGAGGATCCATTATGTGCCTAGTACTGCAATGGAAGCTGTGGATAATAAGTTCCTTTTCATCTCAGTAGTGATTCAATATTTCCCCTCATAAAAGAAAGAATAGCATAAGGCAATTTATGCCTATGTGCCTATGTAGGGTGCATGTGATTGGCATAGAAAGAGCAAAGAGCAGTAGGACAAGTCCTAGAACAGCGTCCTTTTGAGTTATCCTGATTGGCCTGTCATTAGTCATGACAAATAGATCCTGTTTGACCTTACAGAAACCTCATATCTATGTGCAGCAGGCTCCTATTTCTTCTCAAATCCACCAGTCATATTTTGTTTTCCTTAAGCTCAGAAAAAGTTCAGTTATCTCCCAGAGGCTTTTTCATGATTTCTTCATCCTGAAACAAGAATTTCATGTCTTTCCTTCCTCATGTTTCTGCTCCTAACATTGCTTGAATTGATCTTCCATAAATGTCAGTGCAAGGAACTGCCTTCTGTTTTCTGACCCTGGTGTATGTACAAATCTTAAGAAAGAAGAGAGTAAGCAGTTCTTATTTCTGCTTCACATGTTTCTGCTGCTGGATTTGTGTTCTCTGATTAGTCTTGATTACATAGGCCCATCACCAATAATTTTATAGAAACTGATGAATAGGCATCCAGCTTTCTAATTAATTCAAACAATTTGTACAAATATATCATAAACCCCTGCAGTGCTATTTAGATAGTGAAACATACAGATGACATGCTTCTACTGTATATTAAATCATGTAACATAATTGTAATATTTTAAATAGTTTTTTTATGATTTAAGTTAAATTTTAGTAGGGCCTAATAAGTGTCTGTTTTTTTTTATCTCTGTGGCTCTGTTTAGCCTATTGGTTCTATAAGAATATGACAAATTTCAACTTTTGTACGCCTGGAATAAGCTACAGTGATGTAAACATCATTAGTTGAGTCTTTAAAAAGAAAATGACTCCCCATAGGGATAAAAATTAGATACTTCAAGGAAAGAACAAGGTCATAAACTTCATATTCTTTGATAAGAGTTGTGGGTTAATGGAAAGACCACTGGATAATATGGATATGTATGGATAAGTATGGATAAATAAAGATATATGGCAAGACTTAGATGAAATGATGCTGAATGAAGAATGAAAAA
The DNA here is from genome assembly GCF_900497805.2 of Vombatus ursinus. Classification (NCBI taxonomy): domain Eukaryota; kingdom Metazoa; phylum Chordata; class Mammalia; order Diprotodontia; family Vombatidae; genus Vombatus; species Vombatus ursinus. The sequence continues at coordinate 16,102,775 of NW_020940527.1, forward strand.
TCACAAAAACATTTACTAAGTACAATAATGCTGATGATATGAGGATGAAGAGGAAGAAGAGGTAGAAGAAGAAGAGAAAGAAGTGAGTAGCAAGGCATAGTAGATAGAGGGCCAACCTTGAAGTCAGGAAGAAATAGATTCATATTCTGTCTCTGACATAAACTAAGCACATGACCATGGAAAAGTCATTTACCTTTTTTGAACCCCAAGACAACTAGAGAATTGTCCTAGAGAGGAGTCTAAGTTACAAAAAAAGTTGCTAGTTTTTTGTTTTTTTTTTTTTTTTGGTTGATTGGTTGTTATCCTTCATTGTTGAAGAGGACCGAAATGACATCACTCTGTTAGGTCAAGTTACAGTGCATCCACCTGTGCTGATCAGATCAATATCAGCTCAAAATGCTCTAACACAGGTCAGGCCTAAAAAGTCCATGTGAACATTTGGGATAGACTCTCAAAAACTGCACATCTCATGTTTCTTTTGAGCTGAAAAATAAAGGTGGTGTCTGCATCAGTGAAGGGAGTTATCCTCAGAGTCCCCTACACCGATGAAATCACATTAGGGTATCATCAACATCACCACAGTAAAAATAAGGAAAGTATTCAAAAAAAGTTCAGAAAGAGATATGAAAATAAAAATGGATGTGTATGGTATAGCCATACTAAAACATGTATCCCTTCATATCATTGTAAATAATGGAGTTTGTTATCAGCTATGATATTTTTATTTGTGTATTTGAATTTTCTTTTGATAGTTATTAGGGTTAGAATTTTTTCCCCTTAAGGCAGTAATAACTTCTAGTGATAACTTCCAGACAGATGACCTGATTTCCAGTCCTGGATCTAGGCTTATGAGCTACTTAACTGGGGAGGAGTACTAACTTCACTGGTGTTTATTTCTTCATCTTTTAAATGAGGATACAAGGCTTTTCACTAGCTATCTCACAGGATTGTGGTGAGGAAAGCACTGAAAAAAACTAAAAATCAATGTAGGAAGGTGGTTACTCTTATTGCTATGCTATGGTGGATCCATTAATTACCTTACATGAGATTGTGAGTCTGTTAAGTGATATAAAACATCCAGATTCTAGTATAGGCTCTCTTACTTTTAACAACAATCAATGGCTGAGAAGAAACATTTTAAAAGAAAACAATTCCCTTATTACCAGTGTTCCCAGGTTCTACAATCAAAATGACATTATGATACTTCATTTCACAAAACACACTGAGGTTTTTGCATAATCAAAGTACCTCCCCATATCCCCAAGGCATCTTTTCATTGGTTGGCTAATGGTTTCTGAGGAGCCTTGTGATTAAAGTGTATAAAGACCCTTACTGTACATAGTGCGTATGTATAGCCAAAGCACTCATTGGACCATGGGGCAGCATGTGTGTAAATAATCTGGCTGTTAGATCTGTATTTTGATATCTATCTAAGCAAATCTGGATCTTTTTGGAGGCAGTGTGGCATAATGGACAGTGAGTCAGTCAACAAGCATTAATTAACACTTAGTACACTCTAAGCACTAGGGTTGCCAAGAAAGGTCAAAAGAGCCCTTACTCTCAAGAAGCTTACATTCTATATGGTGGAGATGACACAAGATAGGTAGACACAAGATATATAAAGAATAGATGGAAAATTATCTCAAAAAAAAAGGAAAGTATTAACAGATAAATGGGAAGACATAGGCAAGACATGGGAATTTAGGAAATTTGGACAACTGAGAGGTGGAAGTGAAGAAAGAACCTTCCAAGTGGGGAATAGCCAATGCACAGTAGAGACACAGGAGATGAAATCTCGTGTATTAGAAACAATAAGTGGACCAGAGTAGATGGAACATAGAATGACCGACAGGAGTCAAACATAAGAAGAATGGACATATAGGAAGGGGTGAGGTTGTGAAGAGCTTTAAATGCCAAATTATCCTCAATCAACAAGCATTTATTAAGCATCAGCTATGGGACAGACACTGAACTAAGCTCTGGTGATACAAAGAAAGACAAAAAAGAAAAAAAATAGTTCTTGCCCTCAGGGAGCACACAATCCAAAGAAGGAGTAGATATGCAAACATGTTCATACAACCAAGATACATTTTGGTTAAATTGAGGGCAATCTCGGAGAGAAAGCACTAGTATTAAGAGATATTGAGAAAAGGTGGGCTTTTAGCTGACACGTAATGGAATCTAGGGAAGCCAGGATGAAGATAGAGATGAAGATGAGAAGGGAGCATATTACCTTTTTAACCTATCTCATTTTTTATGAGGGCCAAATGAAACTGTTCATTAGAAAGACTTCATAGAACTTAAAAATATGGAATAAAATAGAAAAGTTATCATTGTAAGCAAAGACATTAAGGCAGGAAAGGTCCAGAAGTACACAAAGAATGGAAAACATTTTAGTTAAACTGAATCATATGGCCTATTGATGGGAGCAGTATGAGATGAGGGTAGAAGCTTAGGGGGAAAAAAAAGTTGATTTTGGAAGACATTGGCTCATAGATTGCAGGTTAGAGTTAGATTTATATTAAATCAAGTAAGGAGAAAAAGATGGCTTTTGAGCAGAGACATGAACCATTCATTTCTAAGGAGTTTGGAGTACTATGTCTGTGGAATGAAATTGCTAACCCGGGGAGAATACTGGAAATGGTTACCAGCATGTTGGAAGGTGTTCAAGGCATTCAATCTTAATACTGGCTGAAGAACTCTTCCATTTGGCCCAAGTGGACAAAACAACTAACAAGGTAAATTTAAGCTTCATGTCAAGGGAAAACAAAATAATAATAATAATAAATCTACCTGAAAATTAGAGCATTCCCAAAAAAGTGGAAATAACTGCCTCTTTCTGCAAAGACTGGATGAATGCTCTTAACATATTTTGCAGAAGATTTCAGGTTTGGGATGCAATAGATTGCCACTGGGATCTCTTCAAGTTCAGAAATTCTTTAGTGAGTGACGATTAATCTGGAAACAGCTTAAAACATAAAATGAAAGATGGAAAGACCGGAGACTTGGAGAGAGGTTTGGAAGCTGTTGTACTGGTTTAGGCACACAGTTATGAGGACCTCTACTAGGGTAGTGACAATGGGGATATCAAGCATGGGACAGATCTATTTTTTTTAGGAGATTACATAGGATCCCAGGAAGGAAAGAAGATTTCTGCTTTTCAGGTGATTGATAAATAGAAATATGAATAGGAACCCATCTATCAGGGAAAAATCAACATTTATGAAGACAAAATTGAATTGTTATTGCAATGCTAGCACCAGTACACAGAAATAAATTATCCTGTTATTCTTTGGAATCACCACTTTTACCTGAAGAAGAAATGTAAAAAGCCAAGAGGAAAGCTAGACTTGCTGAAACGTAAAACTACGCTAAGAAAGATGGGGTTTTACTCTTCTTATGTACCATCCCCTCGAGGAGAGGGACCATTATATTTGCTTTTTTCCCCCCCAAAAAAATCTAAGACTAAGTTTTATAAATGAGTAGGCATTTAATGAATGGATGAGTGGATAGATGAAGGATGAATGAATGAATGGAGTGAGTGAACACATTAAATAAACAGCTTTAGTTTTTACTATGAATTTCTCTCTCCATCTGCATCTATACTTGATTTCACCTCCACAGAACAAGATGCCCCTAAGTCAGGTATACCTTGGCTCCCTCTGCTCCCTTTTCCATCTTGTTTTTGTGTTTTTTCTTCCCCCAATATATGATAGGCTGCTTTAGGGCAGGTACTGTCTTTCTTTTTCTTATTTGTATCCCCAGTGCTTAGCATGGAGCCTGGCATATGGTAGGCTTAATAAATGTTTATTGAATTGAATTTACTGGAGGTTCTTTCCTCCCTCTTTATGACTTTTTGGCAATGGAGAAAAAAGTCTTTAGTTGAAGAATTTTGTCAGTGGCTTATCCTCATTCAAATTTGCTTGGAGGGAGTCAAAAATATTTGCTTTCAAGAAAGTAACTAGAAATCCATTTTTTGTACATGCTTTTCTGCCTTCATACTTTTTCATATTACAAGGCCATAATTTAATTAGTGATAACACATGGACCTAATACTTAAACTTCCCCCCCAGCTCCTGTAGCCACCAACCCTGCCCTTAAATTGGCAGTTATGGCTCCCTGTATACATTCCTATGGAGAAGTAATGATTTCCATCTGAAACCAGTGTTTTAATGAAACAAAATGCTAAACAATTCCTCACCAGTGTTGCTTTGATGAAATGACATTTAAAACTGTAAACAGTGTTTAAGTAACATATACACCAGCCCTTTGTTTAGGAACCTGGGGATCACTAAATGCTAGGTATCTGCTTGGCTTGAAGAATAGTGTTTCATATTAATTTGTTGGAATTAAATCTATTATTATGCACGGGGGAGTTTTACAGATATATCACACAACTTATACATCACCTTCTCTCCCCCTTGACTCCACACAATCCCCCATATCTCTCTCTCACACACACACACACACACACACAAACACAGATGTGACTTCAGCCATTTGTAGTCAAAATTTCCTGAATGCAAGGAAATATACATTTGTATCTAGAGTTGTGCCATTGGAAAATGAAGGCAGTGAGTCCTAGCCCTGAATGTAGGACAAGGCTCAGGCAAAATTGGAGAGTGAGCAAAGTTTAATTCTCTCTACCTTCCAACCCAGCCTACCTTTTTCTCCCCTTTTCCACTTGGAGCAACTCATGTTCTCTCCCACTCTACTTCCTCAATCAAAGACCTCAGGTTGCTTAAGGAAAGGCCCTTCTATCAACAACACTCACAATTAAGGGCCATAGATTAATTTCAGGCAGGTTGACCAGATTTAGGTAGAGTTGCATCTTTTTAAATTTTTTTTTTATTTTACCCCCTTCCTTCCTGCTAGCCCCAACCCCGAAGCTACAATTAAGCACAGATATATTTGTACATAGATATAGATGTATACATACATATATACATATATATACATACATACATACATAAACATAAACATATGCTTTCCCTAAGAGATTCTATTCCTAACCTTTATTTTTATGTTTGTGCATATCTATTTCCTATTTTTCTGAACTCCTGTACTTTACTTCCACCTGTTACCCTGCCCTCCTATTACTTAACCTACCCCACCTCCAGCAATCCCTCCCTTATCCTCCCATTCCCCTAAATCTAAGCACCATTATATATACCCCTTTGGACCTATTCCTTCTAAATATCCTCCCCTCTAAAGAACCCTCCTTTATCCTCTCCCCCCTTCCTATCCCCTTAGAGTTTTATTTCTTTCTAAATTTAGAAGACTTGTATACTCTTCTATATGTATATGTATTTTTCCCTTTTGAATCCATTACCCATGAGAGTAGGTTTCCAGAACTGACAGCCTCCCCTCCCCCATCTAATTCATCTATATGGGTTCTACCAATATGTTCTACCAAACATGAGGGACTCAATAAGGATAGAATGATTACCTTTTATGTATGGTCATTGGTATGTATCTTATATTTTTCTCTTAGCTCTTATATGTCAAATCTTCTTTTGAATTCAGGTTTTTTTTTTTAACAAAGTCCTGAAAGTCTGATAATTCATTAAATATCCATTTTTTTTTCATTCAGAATTATGCTTAGCTTTGCTGGGTATGATATTTTTGGCCAGAAGCCCTGTTCTTTATAGTGTACCAAGACCTGTGATCTTTTAGTGTCACCATTGCTAGATCTTGTGTGATTCTAACTGTGGTACCACCATATGCAAATTTTTTTTTCTTGTTGCTCATAATATTTTTTTTGTCCTTGAGCTTGTGGTTTCAGAATTTGACTATAATATTCCTGTGAGTTTTCATAGTAGGATCTCTTTCAGGTGGTGATTGGTGGATTTTTTCTATTTCTACTTTCCCCTCTTGTTCTAATGCTTCAGAACAATTTTCTTTAATTACTTCTTGTATTATTGTCTCAAGATTCTTTTTTTTAATCATAGTTTTCAGATAATCCAATTATTCTTATGTTTTCTCTTCTTGATCTGTTCTCCAGATCAGTTATTTTTCTTATGAGATGTTTCACATTGTTTATTATATATATATATATATATATATACATACATACATACATACATACATACATACATAAACATTTCTTCATCTGTTATAACTTCTCTGGCTTCCCCTTGCCCAATTCTGATTTTCAAAGAGTCATCTTCTTCCTTAAGACTCTGGATCTCTTTTTCTAATTGCTTGTTATTTTTCTTGAATTATTCTGATTTTCTTTTTAGTTTTTCCTCAATCTCTCTCATTTGATTTTTAAAGCCTTTTTTAAGTTCTTCAATGAATTCTTTTGGGGCAGGTGACCATTTGACTCTTTGGGCAGGTGAGGGGGTAGAAGAGGGTTTCTTTGCTTCAGTATCCTCTTGCGAAGATGAACTCCAATCTTCTCTATAGTAGTTCTCTATGGTTGGATTCTTTCTCCTTTGCCTGTGCATTTTTTTTTTTTGGTAATAATTTAGTTTTTATAATCACCTCTAGTGCTGGGATATAGGGAATAGTACCTGTAGCTTCTGATCCTTTTCAGTTCTCCCTTCTTACCTGGTTCTCAAACCAAGACCTCAAGTCTCCTCTAAGTGCCCACAGTCAGGTCCCACCTCACTGCTTCTGCACTCACCAGCTGGGCATGTGCTGGTTCATTCTTGCCCCCAATGCATTTCCTCAGCACAGCTGGGTCTGGCATTTGTCAGCAGGGGTTCCCTAGATCCTCCCCAGGTCAGAAGACCAACTCCCCTCACTGTCCTGGGGGTAAAAGTTCCTGTGGTTGGGGCCAAGGCAGCCTCCCAAATTAGTTAACTCCTGGGCTTGATGCTTGGTTGTTTAAGCAGTTTGCAGTTTGTTGTTAAAGGGGACCTTAGCCTGAAGGTGTTTACTCTTCACTGGAGGATATTCCATCCTGGGATTTTTCTTCAGATATTTTCTGACTGTCCCAGGAGGACCCCTGTTCTGCCCCTACTTTTATTTATTTGCACTGCTCTATGTTCATCCAGAGGTGTTATATTATCTCTTTTGTGAAGGAAAATCTCGAGAGCTTAAAATTTTCTGAACTACTCTGCCATCTTCCAAGAATTCTCTCAGCAGAGTTGCTTCTTCTGAACAATTCATAAATATATCAGTATTGATATGTCTTTAAAATGTAATTTAGTTTTTGTTTAGTTGTAATTAAAAAAATAACACTTGTTTTTACATCATCTTTATCTCCCAATATATCAATTCTATCTCAATAATCAAGCTTATTAACAAAGAATAAAAAAGAAATAAACAAAGCAGTTAGCAAAACTAATCAACTAATCAGCTAAATCTGACAGTATATTTAGTGTTCCATGATCAGAGCCATCTACCTATGCAAATTAACAAGTTAAATGTGATTTCATAATTATCTCTTCTTCCAGGTCAAACTCAGTCATTATAAATTTAATTGATTTAATTTTTTTCTTATTTACCAAAATCTATTTTCTCTTCCTCTTGAGTACCCCTCCAAAAAAAGGAAAAAAAAAATCCTTATAACAAATATGCAGAATCAAGGGAAGTGGCCATATTAAAAAAAAAAAAAACAAATTAAGACTCATTCTGCCCCTACACCTCATTTCCTTGTTTCTTGTAGTCTCATTCCATCACATTCATATACCACTCATTTTTTAAGCTTTTCCCCAGCTAATGAAGATTTTCTTAATTCTTGAAGCTTTTGTTTTGTTTTCTGCCCCCTCAATATCACCTTGTCAGAGCATAGATAACATGCTTCAATAATTCAATAAACATTTATTAAGTGCCTGCTATGTACTAAACATTGTGTTAAGCACTGGGGATACAAATAAGAAAAAGCTATAGTCCCTGACCCCAAGTGCTTATGATCGACCACGTCTGAAAGGAAACTGAAAAGCTGGGAATGGTGTAGGAAGTGAATAAGGGGCCATATTGGAGTGGAGTGGAAGTAAAGTAAAGTTTCATCACTGATCTGGAATCATACTTGATCACTTGTGTTAATCAGAGTTTACAGCCTTCACAGTTGTCTTTACGGTGTTATTACTATGTTAATTATTTCTTAGTTCTACTTGTTTCATTCTTCAACAGCTTATGAATGTCTTTTAAATTATTTCTTTTTTAAAATATTGATGTCATTTGAATTGTTCTTTTTCTTCTTTTCATGTAATTCTGCATCAGTACTTACAAGTTTTTCTTATCTCTTTGAAATCATCTATTATCTCATTTCTTATATTCTCATTCCTTAATATTCTTATACAACTTTTTTTAGCTCTTTGTTTTAGAGTCAGAGGGGACCTCAGAGGCCATCTAAGCCAACCGTCTCATTTAACAGATGAAGAAACTGAGATGCAAAGAGTTGATGTGAATTGTGTATTAAGTGACAGAGGTGGGATTTGAAGCAAGGTGCTCCAGGGCCAGTGTTCTTTCTGCTATATTATTTTGCCACCTTCAATGGTTTCATCAGCTATTGAAATGGCGGAACAACATTGAAAAATTTCCTGACACATGGTGATGGTGAAACTGATTCAATGCCTTGCCTATCAGCTTATATGGAATAATTCAGGAGCCATGTTACTCTTTCAGCAAATTTAAAGATTATATTGATTTGCTATACCAGTTATCTCTCATAAGTAGAAGAAGGTAACTTCCTAAGAAATTTAGAATTGCATCCAGATGTCCATCCAACACATAACTTACTTCCAGACTTCCAAAGCTCATGGTTTCAGGTCTTTTTCATGAATCACTAATCAGTTTTACTTAGCTAGTGACAGTTGTTTGGTGAGAAGCCTATTAGAAATAGCCAATAATCTTACTTGACTCCTTTTAATACAAACCACTATTAAAATTGACAATAAGCAATACTCCTCTCCCACAAAGTTAGAGTTATTTTAATGTAGCCAGTATGTCCTGTTCATGTTGATCTGAAGTTTGACATTTCCTAGTGCCCATTTCATGGCATATTGGCCAGAAGGCTGACCTTCAGTGTTGGGAAGAACTGGATTTAAATCCTATTTCTGAAATATACCAGTTATGTAACCATGAGAAAGTCATTACACCTCTTAAATTCCCAGTCATTTCTCTTATTAGTTCTTTGTAATTTGCTTCTCTGCATTAGTGAAGAGAGTTTCTTTACAGATAAGAAATCTTGCATTAAATAGTTATGAGCACCAGGAGCTCCTTACTTGTTTGAAATCATAGGTCTGGACCAACAAAATAGAATCCTTTTGTTATAGAAGATTTCCACAAAGTACCAGAGAGGTTATACTGGTAATAAGCAAAATAAACTCTGTAGTTTTTATGTTTTTAATTCTGCCTAAATTTCATTTCTTCTTGAAAATTTTTATTTATTTGACAAGAGGAAGGAAGTAAAAAAGAAGTCGTCGAAAAAAATTCCCAGGAGATTACTTAGTTACTTACTTTTGTGGACCCTTACATGCAATTGCCTAAAATTACTGAAATGCATAATTTGGAAATAAAAATATCTTTTGATTTATTCATTTATTTTATTTTATTACTTTAAAAATCCATATAGAAGCTGAAATCATCAGATTATTTTACTTCTGCAGTTTAAGATATAATCTCCTTGAGGTCAGGTATTGTTTTCCATCTTTGTGGCCCTTCCACCTTACACATGGGACCTTACACAAAGGAAATACTTTGTAAAGATGTGCTAAATTGTATTTTCCAACCATACAGTATTGGGAAGGAGACTTTGGTTTGTATGATAATGTGCTGAACCTGTTTTGGGCTCTTATCTTTTTTTTTTGGAGGAAAACAGAGCTAAACTAGAAATAAATGAATATTACTCGACCAAAATCTACCTTTTTGGAAGATTTTAATAATTTCCCTCTTAAGACACCAAGAAAATTTTTTTTCTGAATGTTATGAGAGCTTTCTAAAGGCCAACTCTGGTCTCCTACTGGCAAGTTAGGATATATGAAACCATATAGCGGACAATTCATTTTACAATGATAGTGGACTGACATACTGATTCCATTCTTAGACATCACCTCACTCCATCATCTTCACTGTTATCATCACAAACATAATAAAAACTGATGAATGCAAAATGCTTCAATTTTTTGCTGCAATTTGTTTATTTAGCCTAAAAAAAAAACCATATGAAGTGTTTGACAGACTTTGCACGCAGAAAAAGAATGCATCTCTGAGAAGTCAAGTAATCCTCTTGTAGTCACACAGAGTCAATATCAAAGGCGAGAATGGACCTGAAGTCAGAAGACTTGGATTAAAACCTGATTCTGGATATTTACTAGCTGTGTGACCCTGGGCAAGTCACTTAACCTCTGTCAGTCAGAGTTTCCTCATCTATAAAATTATGTTATTGTTAGTTAGAAAATCAATCTCATTATTTCATCATCATCATCACTTTGTCTAGAAAGCACAAATTGAGGTATGTCTTTCTGTCTGGACATCTGTGTATTCATGTGGATATTTTGATATAACCTATGGAGATCAGGGCTCAATCTGTGATTTCATTATTATAGGCAACTCCCAGATAGGCAAACTCCACTTTTCAATGGAGATTAACGTAAGTAAGTCTCCTTGGTGCTGTCGTGAAGGACTCTGTGGTGTGGAGTGAGTACCATTGATGCCCACCCCATCTGGTGAGCCTAAGGAAGTATATAGCTAGATTTTATTTTAGTATCCCTCTACTTCTCCAGATGTACCCCTGTTCATTGCCTTCAACATGGAGGATGTGCATGGTATCGTTTTGAATATAAAGCAGCACAAAATATTGACCCATTTCTATATGCCAATCAATGGGTTCCCTAGAAGTCTTTGTAGGAGTAATCACAAGCAATTATAGTGTTGCTGAAAAAAAGAAAAGAAAAGGGGGCAGTATCTGAGAGCTAGTTGGATGGACATGTAAAGGTCACACCCTTTAATTTTTTTTTTTTACTAACAAAAAGAGTTGTCAAAATGTCAAAAACCACTGAAGCTCAGAATGTAGCAGGTTCTATTTTTCTTCTTTAATATATGCATATGGATTTATTTAAAAGCCTGCCTTATTAGGAAATTGCCAATATGTCAAGGATCTGTGATCCTGGGTAAGGAAGCTCCTTCTATCTAAAATGATTTCAGTGTTAAATCAGTCATGGGGAGCGTTCTGAGGCTTAGGAATTTAAGTGACCTGCCTAGGGTCGCACAGCTAGTTTTAGACCAGATTTGCACCTAGGTCTTTCTGACTTCAAATCTAATGCTCAATCTACTAGGCTTCTTTTAGCAGTAGCATTTAACTGCTAACATTCTTCTATGATAATTAAAAGATGCACCTGCTATTTTTACTGCTGACAAAATAGGAAGAATTCATTTGTTAGAGCTCATGTAACCTAGCAAATCACATAGTACTTCATCCATTTCAATATAGCATTTGACATACTTTAAAGTAGGTCCCATTTAAAATCTTGGTGTTTTGAAAGGGAGTAACTTTAAGGCTGTACTTAGATGCCAGTGAATTGACATGATTTGTAAATTCAGGTAACATACAAGCTTTCCATTTTTAGGTGAATGCCTTGGAACCATTATCAATGCAAGGAATGTGTCCTCTTTTCCTCCTTTTCATATATCTGCTTTTAAGACACTTCCTATGACAGAGGCTGTTGATACTTACTTAATGGAATCTAAAACTTTGGCATTAGGCCACCAAATTATGTTTGGGAAAATTTAAGAAGGACTTACTCATGTACAAATGTCCTTTTTCTCTACTCATTTCCTTTCCCCCCTCTTAAATCTATCTGTACTCACTGACAGCACACAAAAAAAATTGTATTGAGATCCCATATTTGTATATATATGCAAGAACATTAAACAAATAGTATAAAAAAGTCAGAACGGGGAAGCAGAGGAATTTAAATTTCTTATCAGATCCAAAATATTGTGAGTATTATAAAAATATTATAAAGGCTTGGGCACTTAAACCAATAAATAATTTCATAAACCTGTCTAATATAGCTCCTTGTATTGATGCTGGATTCCCACCCCACCCCCAAATATATATATACACATATATATATATACATATATATATATACTATATATATATATGTATATATATGTATATATATATTTCTCAGGCAGACAAAGATCTGCTCACTTCCATACATATTCAGCAAAAGATATTAAAATTTTTTACTGTGATGTTTAGAACTAGATTCTGGATAGGACAGAATGATCTTTCCCCGACAAGTTGCAATCTATTTGCCCTGTACTTTGAAGTAGATTTATTGGTAAATCTTAATCAAAAATTTCTCCTGCTTCTCAATGTCTCTTGTTAATGGCTAGAGGATGGAAGTAGCCAATCAGATCACCTCTCTGAATCAGTGCAGTGGAAGGTCAGTCCTGTGGCCCTTTTCTGATATTTGATATAACCTACTTCAGATACCTATTTAACTATTGTTATTCAATTCAGTTTAATTCATTAAGCAAGACATTGCACTGAATTTGAAGGATATGAAATAAATGACAATAGTCCTTATCTTTGGAAAAAGCAATATGATTGATGAGATGGATTTCAAAAAGATCAATATATGGAAGGAATACATTGCAAGAATGAGAAATGATGGCCTGTGAGAACGTGGCAAAAATGAAAGATGCAGGTTAATATTAGAGTATAGCTGGTAATACAGTTTGGTTGTAATATAAAACATCAAACACCAGTTTGGTGTTGAGTATAGGAGACCTTGAAGAGGAAAGATTTGAGGCAACGAGATCCTTTAGGAGGCTGTTGTAAGAGTCAAGGTGAGAGGAGATTAATACCTGGTCAGGATCAACAAATTTAGAACTGGAAATATCTTCGAGCCATCTAATATTCTAGGCCAACCCCTTCATTTTACAGATAAGAAAAATGAATCCCCAAGAGCAAAAGTGGGGCATTTTCATGGAAGTTGTCCAACAGACCATTAAAGATATGGAAGTAGAAATGGAGATAGAGATTTGGGAATGACCTAGTAGGGGTAATGAATAGAGTCATGGACATGGGATGAGATTTATGAAAGTATGGAGAAAGGTTTGTGGCCTATAGTCAAGGTCTGGTTATGTCAACAAGTAAGTATGAGAATTTGCAGTAGATACATATTTTACTTTTATGCGGTATGATTCCGCCTTCCTGATTCATAAAATATTTCTCACTAAAGACAATTCTCCTAATGAACTCTCAGATAGCTAGATGGATGGATGGATGGATGGATGGATGGATGGATGGATGGATGAATGGATGCATGGATAAATAAGTTTCAAAGACCTAATTCTCTCTCCCTCCCTGTCTCTCTCTCTACCCCCCCCCTTTGGTTTGGGAGTAACGAAACCAAAAAAAAAAAATCTTTATGAGAGTCCTGGAGACTATTGAATTACTTTGAAGAAAAGGGCAAAAGGGCACGGGGAATTTGAGGGAGGAAGCATTGTTAGGGGAAACTATTTTTTCCTTAAAAGACAAACAAACAAACAAACAAAAAACCTAGCTGTATGAGTTGCTATTTTAAGATAATATATTGGACTTTTTTTTTTCCAAATTGCAAAATCTTTAGTAGAAATCAGACAGTGATGACAACTCACAGCCCATCCCTAGCAATGGCTGCTTCAGGGAATCCCCTCTGTATCATTCTCCCCACCTGAAAATGTATCAGCAAGTAGAATTGGAGCTCTTCCTTTCATAAATTAGTCAATAGAGTTTTCTAAAAGACAGTGGAGGCAAACTTACATTTTGTCTTCAGACCTTTATATGAAAATACTACTGTGGAAAATTAGGCTGTTGTATGCATAATTTAACTTCAGGCTGTCTAAATTCCATTGCAAGGCAAATTGCTACCTAGAGGCATGTAATTTGCATATGGATTTCAGTACCACCTACTGCCTATTGTCCCTGGTGTTCTTAATGTCTCTCCCCCACTTTCCTTCTAAATATTCTTCCTTGTACTTTTAATGGATGATTCTAGAATTGTAACCAGATTATCCACTGCCTAGCCATTTAATATCTATTACTGAAATATAGCAAAAAAAAAAAGTTGTTTTTGTTTTTTAAAGAACACATATCATTACCTCAATATATAACCCTTCTTTTCCAGAAATATACCCCATGGCACTTGTGATACAGCATTTATCTGTGAAATATTTTCTTTACATGGTCCTCATGAAAATACAGTAATGCTAGAATGTGGGATGAAGGCTATGAACTACTGGTTACAGCTGATTATAGATAGGGATGGGGAGTTAATGTATTCTACTAAAGCTGACTTCATGGTCCCATTTGTCAGTTGGTCAGGGCTTGAAGTAGAGTGGGTGATCAGTGTATCTGTCTGAGTTGTCTTATAGTGGTTTGGGGTTTCCTTGCTCTGTCTTCCAGGGAGGAAATCCTTCTGTCTCCTGTAGGTTTGATAACATGAACTGTGCTGGTATTCCTTCCCAGATCAATGTTTAAAAGCCTTTCAGGGCAAAGATAGTAACATATGAAGGACGAACCCAGGAAAACATTCTACAGATTGCTCTTCTAAGATCCCATTTTTCATCTGATCATTTTTTTTTTCAGTGATGGAAACATTTTTTGGGGGAAGTGTATTCTGGGACACTTGATCATAATGGTTCATTCAGGGTAGACTTTGGATTTTATTCCCTGATAAGAATTGAAGAAGGAAATAATTGCTGATAAACTATATATGATTTTGTTGTTCCAGAGATTAGGTGATCCACATAGAGTATATATCTATATTTACTACAAGCAGTTTTTCAGGACAAGAATGAAGAATTCTCAGATCTGAGTTCTATAGTTATTCTGGACCAAAAAAAAAGATTTAACTTTTTTTCTCTAGTAGCAAGGCAACACCACAGTGGATTCCACTATATTACAAATTAATGCTAATAGCTAGCATTTATATAGTGAATTAAAATTTGCAGAGCATTTTACACATATAATCTTATTCAATCTTTACTACAGCCTTATAAGGTATTATGATTATCTCTTTGAAAAAACTGAGGCTGAGATCTATGAAATAACTTGCCCAGAGTCACATAGTTATTAAGTATTGGAGGCAGCTTTTGAACTCAGGTATTCTTGTCACCAAATTGAGTACTTTCCACTATGACATTTAGTTGTCTAGATTAGTCAGGCCTGGGTGTCCTTCATCCTCACCCTGCTGCTTATTACGTGTATGGGGGGTGTTTATGACCCCCAAAATAATCAAATCAGAGACTTTTCCTTAAGAAAGGCAAAAAGGAGTTGTATTGCTTTCTCATGAGAAAGGACACACCCAGCATAGCTTAAGATGGCTCCAGTAAGGGTGTGCAAAGGAATGCAGCTCAAAGCCAGTTTATGTAGACCCTAATGCGGAACCCCCCACCCACCCACTACTTCCTCTTCCCATTGGCTGGGCTTCAGAGCTCACAGTCTAAGCAAGAAAACTTTTCCCCAGCAACAAGGTTGCAAAAAGGCTCAAAACAAGGAACTATTGGTTCAGCAGAAAAGTAAAATAAAAGGAGGGGAGAGCCGGAAAGCCTGGACAAACAAGATACTTTCTGGTACATCTCCTGATGTACTCCCTTAACTTGTTTCCATATTTGTGTAATCAATAATCTAATCTCCCCCTGTCCTGTTTTCTTATCAATTCTGTGGGAACCAAACTGTTAGCATTCCTCACAGGTGGGTGACCCAGAAAAAGTCACTAAACCTCCTTGAACTTCAGTTTATTCATATGTAAAGCGAACACAATAATAGCGTTTCACTTAATTCAATAAACATTTATTAAGTACCTACTATGTGCCAGGCACTGTACTAAGCACTGGATTTTTTGAGACACAGATGAGGTAATGCTGGCAAGGCACTTTACAAACATTAAAATACTATAGAAATGCCAATTATTAGCTAAACTGTTGCTGAGCATTCAACTCTATTTTAAGAAAGTAATGAGTCAGCACTTCGTAAGGGCTAAAACATTAGAAGGTATCAGAAGACCTGGGTTCTAGACCTACCTTGGTCACACTACCTGTGTTACCTTGGGAAAGTCACAATCTGCATCTTATTTTCCTCAACTATGAAATGTGAGTTCAATATGTAAAGTTCTTACTATATATCAAGCAGTGTGACAGGAGCTGGAGATACAGAAATAAAAATGAAAACATTTCTGCACCAAAGAAGCTTGTGTTCTGCTGGGGAGATTCAATACAAACACAAACGAGGGCATAACACAAGGTAATTTAAAGAAAGTGATAGGATGGAATGTTGAATAGATTTCCAAGCTTATAGTCAGGAAAACCTCCATTCAAATCCCACATTTTTGATTTACCAACTGCATGACCTTGGAGATGTGACCTAATCTTTTTTTTTTTCTTTTAAACCTCAGTTTCTACTCTATAAAGTGAGTGGATCCAGTTAGATGTCCTCTAAAGTCCCTTCCAGCTCCAAATCTATGATGATGTGGTTGTGATCTGTCTTGATTGAAGGAGTGCTGGGGCAGCTAGGTGGATCAGTGGATAGAGCACCGGACCTGAAGTCAGGAGGACCTGAATTCAAATCTGGCCTCAGACCAAACACTTGACACTTACTAGCTGTGTGATCCTGGGCAAGTCACTTAACCCCAATTGTCTAAAAAGAAAAAAAGAAAGATTGAAGGAATGCCCACACTAGGATTCATCCATGTGGAGGAAATCACCTTCACATACTCATATAATTTAAAAGGGAAAGAACAACACCAACAACTGAAGGTATTAGGAATGACTTCAAAGAGGAGATGGCATATGAGCTGAATCTTGACAGCAGCCAAGGATTCCAGAAGGCACCAGGAGAAAGTGGGGGATGGTTTGAGTAAAGGTTCATACATTGAAAAGGGAATGTCAAGTACTAGGAACAGTTAATTCGATAAGAACATCAAGTGCCTGAAGAAGAGTGATATGAAATTTCTGAAAAAAAAAATAGATAGTAGGTCCTTGAAAGTCAGGCTAAAGGTTATTTATTTTATACTAAAAAAAATAAAAACCACTATATTACAGTCAAAATTGTGTCTCAAGAATATTGCTTAAGTGACTATGCAATATTATATAGGACAGTAACTGGAGATAGGAAGAGTATTATAATGTTACCCTTGGATATTGATGAAGATCTGAACTAGGATGATAGCTTTATGAATGGAATGAATATGAAAGATATCATGGAGGTAGAATTAATTGGATTTAACAATTAATTGCATATGGGGTTGAATGAGAGGGAAAAATTTTGAATGTCATGAGGATGCAAACCTGGGTGACTAGGAAGAGGATGGTGTACTCAACAGAAAGTGGTTAGAAAGGGATTATGGTTCAGTTGCTGGAGAGAAAGGGAAGGGTAGGGTGGGATGAATTACACATTGGGCATTTTAATCTTGAGATTTACTAGACAGAGTTAGAGATGTGGAATTGACTTCCACAGAAATATTATATTAGAGTGGGATATATAGAAATGAGATTTATCTGCATAAATATGCTTATTGAGTCCATGGAAACTATTGAAATCTCCTAGGGAGAGTGTATAGACTGAGTAAGAAGAAGTCCCAAGACAGGAAGGAAAATACAGTTTCTGTAATCAAGAAATTTCTATGTATCTAAAGAGAAGCCTATGTCATAGGGTGCATAACAAATAGGCTAGAGTTCTATAATTCCAGGAAATCCTAATATTGGGTACAACATATCCCCTGTGTATAGGAGAAAGCAGTCTATACAATTGATCCAGCATTTTAGGCTCCCCTTTGACATACTATTTCAATAGTCCTCATATAAATGTGCTTTGTGACAGCGGTAAAAGAATATATAGCAAATGAAGAAATGATAAACATAGAATGATGTTACCACACTTCCACAAGGTATGTGAATTGAGGGAGATCATCACATATTTCCATTCATCATTAAATATGAGCTCAAAGAGCTCAGGTATTGTCCCATTGACCCGTGAATGGACAATTTTATTTTGATATCAGAATTTTCCCAAATGGCAGTTGGTTCTAGTCGCATATAAATGACTTTTTCTATTTCAAAAGTTTGCAAGGATACAAACCTTTGGTTAAAAAAAATAGCCTATGGCAAATACGTTCTAAAAATAGAGTCCCTGGTTATGTAGAATCCTGGTATATATATATTTATCCATACTCCTATATTCAGGTTATTTTGATTAGGCCAGTTTAACCTGAAAGTACATCGCACATGTGCTCAGGGAAAAATGCATTTATTGTGAATTCATTAAATTATTTATCATTGGGTTGTGTATAATGAGCATTAGCAAACTGATGAATATTGCTCTTGGCCTTGAATTATATGTGAATTGGTCTCTGTCTTCTGGAACAGAATTTCCCAACTCTTGTTGATACTTTTATACAATTTGGAACATTTTACAGTAATACTTTAAATATCCATTATATTTATTGGTGTACATCCTTCCTCCACTGATGCTAAGGATAATACATCCATATTTTGTAAGTAAATAAAGCCATGAGAAATAAACCCATGAGAAAGCTGACCTCAGAAACGAGGAAGATTTGGGTTCAAGCCATGCCTCTTACCTATACTGTCTTTGCGACCCCACACGAATCAATTCACTTCCCAATACTCTATGCACCTCACTAGGATTATAAGTTGTAGAGGAGGTGTCAAGGTGTATTGGTAGAAGGAGTTTCCATG
Organism: Vombatus ursinus; assembly: GCF_900497805.2. NCBI lineage: Eukaryota > Metazoa > Chordata > Mammalia > Diprotodontia > Vombatidae > Vombatus > Vombatus ursinus. The sequence continues at coordinate 16,121,420 of NW_020940527.1, forward strand.
CTTAGGAGTTCCCCATGGTAATGAAATTCCAGGTCCCATCTGTATTATATCTCTTGGTATCCAACTAGGCTAGACTGTTTCTTTGACAACAAAAAAACATACTTAAACCTTTTCCATCTTGAAAACCCTCAAACCCTCTCCAAACTTAAAATCTGCCAAATCACTCTCATGTCGTAATAGAGTTATTGGAATATGAGATATGGGAGGACTGTTTTGCTATGAAATAAGAAAGTAACACGATTGGTTGTTTTCAGTTCCTTTTTTAGTCAAACCACTACAAGCATTTGGGAGCAATATTCTACAGCACTATGGATTTCATTTTAGAATGTACTTGTCCCAAGAGAAATTTTTACTAAAATGCTTGTACTACTTCAAAATTTCAATATAAAAATTAATTTTATAAATGACCAGATAGATGGAAACATATGTGTGTGTGTTTATTTATGTGTGTATGTGTATATACATATATATGTATATAAATACATGCATATGTTTATGTGTATGTATTCTTTGGTTAGTGCCTAATATATGGCAGGCAAAACAAAATACTAGAATCTGAAGATACAAGGAGTTTACATTCTATATTATAATATTGTATAGATGTAAAGTATATAACTTTAAATGTATAACTTTAAATGTGTAAACATTAAAATGTATAACCATTTACATGGTTATAGAGATTAAGGATAAAATTTGAAGTCACTTCTATTTGATATTGCATTTATATCATTGAGGTTTGAAGAGACCATTGGGCCTGATCCCACTACTTATCTACACTTGACCTGCTCCATTTCCAACCTATGTTGGTCCCCTCTGCTTTGATAATCCAATGGTTCCACACTTCTGAGGGAATATAATATAGATGCTTAACTTTTGTGGATAACTGTTTTGCTTAGCCCAATGCAGCTCACAACTCCTGAGCTCAAGTAATCATATCAGTCTCAGCCTCCCTGGTAGCAGGGATTATGGGCATTTGCCACTATGCCAAGCTGAATTCATTTTCTATGGTAAAAGGAAATATGCAATCATCTCCCTCATCTCACATAACTCCTCCTACTGTACCTTACGTACAACATGCCATCTCCCATTTCTCTACCTTTGCACAAGCTGCCCCCATTGCCTGGAATGTATTCCATACTCATGTCCACAATTGAGACTCCCTAGCCTCTTTCAAATCTCACTTCATCTGCCACCTCTTACATAAGGCATCTCCTGAGCAACCCCAGACAGTAATTGTTTTCTCTATTTTTTTTCAGTATGTATATTATATTAAAATATATTAGTGTATATAATATCATTCTATATTATAATATCATATGTTATAATATATTATATACTATAATTTTTATTCAGTATATATTCTGTATATACTTGTACATATTTTCTCTGATGAAATATAAACCTACTGAAGGCAGGAATTTTTTATGGTTGTCTTTGTAAACCCATAACTTTCTGGCACATAGTAGTTCCTTTGTAAATGCGTGTTGATTAATTAAGGAAAACATTTCCCAAAATAACACCCATAATTCCTGGAGTGTTTCATATTTGGTTGTTAAGGAGGAGTGAGGCTGGCTTAGCTAGAATTCACCTTTCTTCTATATCTTCACATGCCATAAAATATTCAACTTATTTAGAAAGAACACAATTATTTTTGTTGGTTTAGGGATCTCCATTCTAGGCCATTGCTATGATGCTGAATTTTTCCTCATTTATTCAAAAATTATATGAGACAACAATACAGTGGGAGGAGAGGGTTGAGGGAAGATAGCATTACAAAACATCCAGAAATTGAATGTTAAGCATATTCTTTACGTTTGCTAATTATGTTCAGAAGTCATTTAGATGATAAAAGCGTTACAAGGCTCACGATGCGTATGTGCTGCTTTGACTGTGCCATGAATGTCATCCTGACCAATAGGTACTACTCTCCAGGTTTCTAGTCTTATTGTTTTTTTATGAAAATTGTGCTCCAAAACACACATATTCCCATGAAGACCAAGAAGAAAAAGAAAACAAAATGTGGTAAATAGGCATTTTCTTCCTTTTTCTAAGCTGAAGGTCCAGATCTTATTTTCCTGAGTGATTTGTGATCTCATTGATACTAAAGCTCCATTTTCCATCATCTAACGAATGGTGTCTGTTATAGAGGCAGCAACACAACTATTGCTTTCAGATGGAGAACCTTCTTTCATGCCTTGTCTTTCCTTCTTTTCCCCTAACTCTGAGTATTTTTCCTTGCCAAGACAATCACTTCTATTTGTCCCTCTCTCTAATCTTCCTCTGCTACTAAACACTATCTGAGCCAGACTAATGATGTGACAAGGTTTATGACAGCTGCGGCAGTGATGTGTTGTCAAAGTATTATGAAAATTTCAGAAATAAGGGATGCTGCATTCCTTATAAAGAGACTGGATCACCCATTAGACTAGTACAATAGACAGTAAAGAGAAATTCATCCCCTCCTCAGAACCGCAGGTTGTAAGCAAACTCAACATCTTTACTACTATGTATGACGCTTACAAAATACTTATGGGAAGGCTATAAAATTTGATTTGCTATATAATAATGAAGAAGAGTAAGCAGAGAAGTGCAACTAGGATAATTAAGGGCCTTAGGTCTAGACCAGGTAAGGATCATATAAAACAAGGATTCTTAACTTTTCTGGGTGTCATATACCCCTTTGAATATTTGGCACAGAGACATTTTTAAACATGGCTGCTGGTGGATTTCTATGTTTATATGTGTGGTGATTAAAGATGTTCAAGAGACATAATTTCTGTTTAATTTAATCACTCTGTCAATAAGGACAGCATGTTTATTAGTAAATGGATGGTCATTTGGCCTTTGGCCACCTCTTTTAGAACAAAGACAATCATGGCAGTGGACTCACAGTTTATATAATCTTCAAAAAGTAGGTATTCCCCAAAGAGGGAATTACCCCTGATCAGTTAACAAATAATGTGAGAATGAATATTAGAATGAGGGGTTGAGAATGACACCCATGGGCAGAGAGACTATTTCTATACCCAGATATACCCCTAGCCTTGGGCAATCTGTTAAAAGAATTTATTTCCCACCCAAACCTGAGCAGAACACAATAGCTACCATAACTTGGTGGGATTTGAACAACAAAGTTAGTTCAATCTCATTATCAGCAATGTCCTTCAAGAGACTGAAGTTTTAAAATCAGGACTTTATAGAAAAGGGGGGAACTCTGGATATCCCCAAATCATTGATTATTAATCATTTCTCTCATTTGTTATATATATATTTTCTATGTCTCAGTTATTGGAAGGGGGTGGGAATCATAGAGGCAGGGAGGTTGGCAATAGTGATTCACAAAAAAATAGAGGAGCATTAGAATAATTTTAATGCATAGAAAAGAATTAAAGGAAATAAGCTAGTATAGATGAGCATAGACAAACAGGAGAGTTTTGAAAGTAGTATGTAGAATTTGTTATATACACATCAGATTGGCAGTTCTTTGGGAGCAAGCAGGGGAAGGGATATAAGAGAAAATTTTAATACTATAAAAATAACAATAAAATGTGTTTTAACCTGGAAAGACTTGAATGAACTGATGCTGAGTGAAATGAGCAGAACCAGGAGAACACTGTACACAGTAACAACAAAATTATGTTGATGACCAACTTTGATAGACTTAGCTCTTCTCAGCAATGCAGTGATCTAAGACAATTCAAAAAGACTCTGATGGAAAATGTTATCCATATCCAGAGAAAGAACTATGGACTCTGAATGCAGATCAAAGCATACTATTTTCTCTCTTTTTTTCTTTCTCGTGGTTTTTCCCTTTTATTTTGATTCTTTTTTCACAGCATGACTAATGCGGAAATATGTTTAATATGTTCGTGCATGTATAGGCTATATCAGATTGCATGCCATCTTGGGGAGAGAAAGGGGAGGAAAGGAAAAAATTAGAAATGAAAATCTTATGAAAGAATGTTGAAAACTAAAAAAAAATAAAGAGAAAAGAAAAGAAAGAAAAAAAGAAGGAAGAAAGGAAAGAAAGATTTTTTAAATGTGTTTTAAAACAATAGGCAATAGGAAATGGAGACTGAATGTTTCATATTGGATTTTCTCTTTGTATTCTGCTGTTTTTGTAAAAATGCTCTCTTTTTTGTGATTCAATTCAGGAAAAAAAAAGATTTAAAATTTAAAAGAAAAAGCCCAAGGGTAAGAATGAGAAAAAAAAAAGCTTTCTCCAAGAAAATCCAGCTATTTTCCTTAAGTTATTTTTAAGACATTATGGACTTCCTTAAGATTTCAGAGAATTGGGCAAAAATACTAAAACTCAATATTGATGTCATTGTTTAGTCCTATAAACTTAGATTTTTCTGCTTAGAGCTTCTGATATATGAAAAGTGCTTGTTTACCTCATTGCTCTTGGCATGAGGTTATCAATTGAAGGCACTCAGGTATAAATAGGTTATTAATCTTTGTGTGTTCTTACGTTATTCTTAGGAAAATATAGATTCTCTAATCCAATAAGAAAGAAGTATTAATGATGAGCAATTCATAGCAGAAAGAAAGGTGTTAATTACTTTTCTATGTTTTTATATTGTGACAGTATGATTCTACTTCTCAAAATTTGTTATCTGTTGGGAATAACATTTACAATGCAGGAAACAGATATGTTGAAGGTTAAAAAATGATCTAAATGGATACTCTGTCCATTCCTGGAGAGGAGAAGGAAGTGAAAGAATCTCTCCTTTTAAGGCAATATTACTCAGAATAGAACACATGCCAGAAGTTCAATAACTATCTGATGGTGATGAGTTAAAGTCAGGTGCTCTATAAAAACCTCCCCTATTCCCCTTCTAGGCTATTCCTTGATCCAGCATAAGAAAACTAAATGCAGATTTTTTTTTCTGTTATTGAAAAAAATTCAAGATAATTTATATAATTTTTATTGTTTATTCTTATGTGAGATCAAATGATTTTCCAATTTAGACTCTGTAAACTGTTTTGATAAACCTGGGGAGTCTTAAAACATCACTTAGACTACTCATATGCCTTTAGCTCCATTAGTCTTTTCTCATAAATCAATATCTCTTTCTTTTAAATATCTCTCCCTCTCTTCCTCATTCCCTTTCCTTTCAAGTCCTCTCCTCTCTCCAATGTGTGTACCACCTCTCAGGTACTAGTATCCCCCACATAAATACTGTGCCATGGATTGGACATATTTGACTTGATCCCAGAGGACAGAGAAAGTACTAAAAGTTGAAAGTTATAGGGTGGTAAATTTCATCAGTATCAGAAATAACATCTCAATTCAATTTAATGTCCATTTTAAGTACAATCTACAATTAACAGATTGTGCTAGGGCTAATGCAATGAGTATATAAAAAAAAGGATACTCTGTCCTCAAAAATCTTATAGTTGAAGATTGGAACTAAGATATATAAGAATAAGTATAATAAAAAGGAGAATGTGACAATGACAAAAGAGGGGAATAGATAATGCACTACAAGAAATATAAGAAGGGAGAGATGACTTTCAACTAGGTAATTAGGCAGACAGAGAGGTGAATTGAATGCATCTTTTTTTAGTTACACATAAAATATAATGACAGCTCAGTGGGTACAGTGGATAGAGTTTCCAGTTTTAAGTCAGGAAGACTCATCTTCCTGAGTTCAAATTTGGCCTCATATATAGTTGTATGACTCTGGGCAAGTCACTCAACCTTCTTTGCCTCAGTTTCTTCATCTGTAAAATGAACTGGAGAAGGAATTGGCAAACAATTCTAGTATCTTTGCCAAGAACACCCCAAATAAGGTCATAGAGAGTTGGCCATCACTTAAAACCACTGAACAGCAAAAAAAAAAAAAGTACAATAAGGTGGCAAACAATGAATGCAATTGGGGAATGTAGAGTAATGAAAAGCAGTAGTGAGAAATAAGGTTGGAAGTGATATCTGGAACCAGGCTATGCTGAGCATTAAATGTTGGGCTAAGGTTTGTTTGTTTGTTTGTTTTGTTTTTTTAATGTTTTATTTTTCCCTTGTGGCTAATAGGGAATCATCGTTGTTTGAGTAGAGGAATGTCAGGGATTAGCATGTAATATACAAGGAAGGTTATTCTGGAAGTTGTAGGAGGATTTGGGGAACAGAGAGACTAGAAATAGGGCAGATCAGATATGAGGGTATTACAATAGTCTTAAGTGTGAGGTAATGAGAAGTTGCACTAGGGTGATGGTAGGGTGTGGAGAGATAAAGAATTAGATATGAGGTGGGATGATGAAAAGAATCAAAGGTAACTCAGAACTTTTACAGTTGTACCAGCAATAGAAATGAAGTGTAGAGAAGGGGCAATGTGTGGGAAGATTAGTCACACAACAAGCATTAAAGTATTCACTTCACGTTTGGCAAGGCATGGTCCTAGATTATGAGTATAAACAACAACCACAACAACAAATATGAAATAGTCCCTTCTGTCAAGGACCTTTGGCTAGCCTCGGAGGGACATCTATGCTCATGACCTGGGGCCCTTGCTGGTATGACTGGTAAATGTCTTCTAAGAGTACCTTCTCAGGTGAGTCCAAGCCATACTTTACTCCTAGTCATATCGCCAGGTGGTCCTCTTCCATCCTACACCTTATCTCCTCTGGTTTTTCCAGTTATGGAGCTGTAATCAAACCACTACTGCCATTTTTCTTGGAAATTCTTGTCATTCTATTTTCCTATGATTCCATGCAGTAAAATGCCCTTCATTGGCCCCCTGTATGTATTTTTGTTCATTCATTCAGTTATATTCAACTTTTTCATGATCCCTGTGAACCACAGCATGCCAATATTATCCATAGGGTTTTCTTGGCAAAGATGCTGGAGTAGTTTGCCATTTCCTTTTCCATTGGATTAAGGCAAACAGAGGTTAAGTGATTTGCCCAAGATCACACAGCTATTAAGTGTCTGCTGCCAGATATGAAATCAGGTCTTCCTGACTCCATGCCCAGTGCTCTGTTTACTGAGAGACATTTAGCTGTATGCATAGTCTCTGCCCATTTGTGATTTCCGTGAAGAAAGGGCCTATCTTCACTCATTTATTTTTATTTTTGATTTCTGGGCTTATAGCACAGTGATTGGCACATAGTAAACATTTAAATGTTTATTAATTTATTCATACAAGATCATATTTTTTCCCTGAGGGGTCATTAGTAGCTGGAGGATCAGGAAAGGATTTGTGTAAAAGTAGGATAGTTCAAAGAGTTAGAAATCACTGAAACATAGAATTTTAATGGATGCCAGAGATACGTTTGTCTATCACCTACCTAAGTATGAATCCCTTCTTCTCATTCACAACTGCCTTAATGAGTGGTCCCAGGCACATAAAAGCTAAGGGAAGAAGTACAGATAAGAAGAGAATAACCAACAGTATCAAATACTTTAGAAGATGAGAAATATATATATACATATATACATACATATACACACAAACATATATATTTAATTTTAAATTTTAAAAATTCCCTTTCTTAAATTTAGGAAATGAGAGGCCATTAGGGTAACTTGAAGAGAGAAATTTCAGTACAATGGGATCAGAAACAATATTTCAGGGGACTTAGGAGTGAGTGAGTTGTTAGGACAGAAAATTCAAACCGCTCTATTTAGATACTTAACAGTGAAAAATAAAATATAATTAATGGGGGTGATTTCTTCAGAACTTCCTCACCCACATTTTCCTCTAAATCCTTCAATTAAATATTTAACATACTATTACAAAAAGATATATTTAAAATATACAGTGCAATGTAAATAATAAGTTAAAATCCAATAGCAACTTCTGCCTATTTTTTTGCCCAAAGCTAAGCAGCTAGTGGCACAGTGGATAGAGCACTAGGCTTGGAATCAGGAAGACTCATCTTCATGAGTTCAAATCTGGCCTCAGACACTTACTAGCTATATGACCCTGGGCAAGTCACTTAACCCTATTTACCTCAGTTTCCTTATCTGTAAAATGAGCTGGAAAAGGAAATCACAAACCACCCTAATATATTTTCTAAGAAAACCCTAAATAGGATCACAAAGAATCTGAAATGACTCAATAACGAGAGCCATGCCCTAACCTTCAGTTTTAAGAGGGCATACATTGACACATCTCAGCTTATTATATTGTTTATCCATCAATCAACAAACACTGTACTAGGTGCTGAGAATAGAAACACAAAGAACTGAACATCTCTCAAATCCCTTAGCATCTCAATTGCCACCCAGATTGCCCAGTACTCTATCCACTTTGTCACCTAGCTGCTAAATGCTTCTTAGTAATAAAGCCACTTCTGACTTACTGTCTAAAGGGCTAACATCAGTATGAACAAAAGCAATCTTTCTAGTTAGTGGTTGGATGAGTTAGATCCAGGGAAGAACAGTCTCCAATTTCCACAGCCATTTTCCTTTCTCCCCTTTACATTCCCCCCTCCCAAAAAAAACTACACACTACACCAATGTCTTGCTATTGACCTCCCACTATATACGTATAATTTTGAGCCCATTGGCTGACATTCGAGTAAATGTGGGGATGATGAATCAGAGTGATCACCACTGCCTATTACATCTTCAGGTACAGTATGACAGGGCAATCTCTTTGCTCTATTATACTTTTGTGTGTTTTGTGCTCCTATCTAGTGTCAAGATCCTTGAATATGGGGACCACCATCTCTGTGCACAGGTGTTCAGTTAATGATATTGTCTCTCTAATTGACATCTTTCTTCTACTGTGGGATTTTGGAGGTTGGAGAGTGATATTGGGCAACTTCGTCTGCTTAATTGGGAAAGCCATGTGGCTCTAAACGATGCCCATTATTATTAGAAGCTGCTGAAATTCCAGTTTCCCACCCTACCACTCCCATCTACTTAAATGTCAAGTCCAACTTCAGGGCCCAGCAGTGTTGGCTTGGGTTTAACATTTCAATTTATTGACTTTTTTTTTAAGATTTCCCCTCCCCCCATATTTACTTTTGGAATAACATGGATGCTTGTAGTAGTGCTCATTTAGAATGATCTTCACTGGCTCGATTGTTGAGAAAGAAATTAATAAGAATCTAATGAACCATGTGACTTGACACTGACATTCCAATCTCCTGGATAACACAAGTGTAATGAAGAGTGAAGGATACAACTTCTGGATGGTACAGCCGCATGCATTTCCAGAGGTGACTCTTCCCAGAGCAAAGAAGGAAATGTCAGCTCTTTCCACATTTATTTTTACCGAGGTATTTTTAGAGTGGCTCCTTTTCTCCTCAGCTTGTGTCAGTCAGTGTGCTGCTTTATTCAGGAGATGAATTGTGTGTGTGTGTGTGTGTGTGTGTGTGTGTGTGTGTTTTAAGTTTCTTTAAAGTGTTTTTAACTTTATGGTAGTTCCTGAGAGAGAACAATTTAAGTTCATTTTGGTATTCCACCTGTTCTTTCCTGCAGCCCTAGCATTTTACTGAGGAGTTTCAAAGGTCTTCCACATTAACATTCATACTCCAGTGTTGTGTTTTTTTTTCTTTCTGACAAAGGATACAGTAAATGGTAAATAATTGCTTAGATTAGTAAATTATCATTTTAAAAAAATATATTACATGGACACACTATTAAAATTCAAACTTGTTCAGATTGAAACTAAACAAGATTAAATAAGGACTTAGGAGACAACTCTTTAGAGTTAAGAAATTTATGTTACCATGTAATATTACACACAATGATGCTATATTAATGAAACAGATATACAATACACACCTAAAATGCATTATTCAGTTGTTTCAGTTGTGTCTTACTCTTTGTGATCCCATTTGGAATTTTCTTGGCAGAGATACTGGAGAGGTTGGTCATTTCCTTCTCCAGCTCATTTTACAGAAAAGGAACTGGGGCAAACCAGGTTAAGTGACTTGTCCAGGGTCATACAACCAGTAAGTGTCCGAGGCCAGATTTGGATGCAGAAAGATAAGTATTCCTGACTCCTGGCCCAGTGCTCTAATCCATAGCTCCGGCTAGCTACCCTACCTATAAAAATGCACCTCCTTATTCCAGGATCCCAAAGCAGAAACCTTATCTGGAGGCTGTTATTATAATTGCATACTTAATAGATATATGTCATCTGATAAAAATCCCATTCAGTGAGGGTAGGGACTCACAAAGGGACCTAAGCCATTATTAGAAGAAAAGTTTTAGACTTGGATTATTATTATTTCATGAATTTGTGACATCTCCTAAAAGAGGCAAATTTATCTGTAATGTTCACTAGGGCATCTAGATGGTGCAGTGGATAGAGTGCCAGCCCTGGAGTCAGGAAGACCTGAATTCAAATGTGGCTTAAGACACTAGTTGTGGCAATTAACCCTGTTTGCCTCAGTTTCTTCAGCTGTAAAATGAGCTGGAGAAGGAAATGGCAAACCATTTCAGTATCTTTGCCAAAAAAAAACAAAAACAAAAACAAAAAAACAAATGGGGTCACGAAAAGTTGGACATAACCAATTGAATAAACAAATTGGTTTCTTTAAACTTCTTTCTGAAAAGTGATCTAGTAAATTGCTGGGATGGTTTTAACTTGGTAGGTCAAAGACAGAAAAATAATAATTCTCTAATAATAATAACCATAATAATAACAAGAAATATAGAACTTACTGTGCTCCAGGCACTGTGCTACATGCTTTACAATTATCTCATTTGATTCTCACAAAAACCTTGGGATGTAGGTGCTATTATCAAACTCATTTTATACATATGGAAACTGAGGCAAACAGAAGTTAAATGGCTGTTCCAGGGTCACATAAGCTAGCATTGGAGGCCAGATTTGAACTCAGTCTTTCCTGACTGTAGGTGCAATAATCCTGCACATTCCACATCACTACCTCAATTCATAGTAGTACTTAATTGGAATAGCAAAACAACAATAAAAACTACAAATAAAAACAAAGTTGCAATCAAAGTCCCATCTATTGGGAAATGGCTGAACAATTTGTAGTATATGAATGTAACAGATTATTATTTAACCATGAGAAAGAATGAATGAGGAATTCTGAAAAACATGAGAAGAGCTGAATAAAATGAGGCAGCATGAATAAGCACAACCAGGAGAAACATATACACAATAACTGCAGTTAAAAAAAAATAATAACCCCAATGCTGAACAGACTAATTGCCCATCTTGGCCATAAAAGAAGTCCCTCCCCTTTTTTGGTAGATATTGCTGTGTCTTTTGGTCTTGTTTAACTTCTTTTCTTGGCTACAAAGGAGCATAGGATATTAGTTAGGAGTTGGGTGATCATATATAGATAACTATGATGTAAAAAGCAAAACCCATCAAATGATTGATAAAAGTGTTTTGTTGTTGTATTTTTAATTTATTGTTAAATGTTTCCCAGTTGCATTTAATTTTTTAAGCATTATTTAAATATATTCTAAATTCTCTCCCTTCTCACCATTCTTTCATCCCTTGAGAAGGCAAGCAATATCTGGGAAGTCCTGAAAAATATAATTCCATATTTGACATGGTGCGAAAGAAAACACACACAAAGAAGCCCAAGAAAAATAAAGTGAAAAAAATGTTTCATTCTGCACTCAGAGTTCATCAGTTCTCACTGTGGAGGTGGATAGCATTTTTCATCATGGGTCCTTTGGCATAGTCTTGGATCAATGTCTTGATCAGAGTAACTAGGTCTTTCACAGTTGATCATCCTCACAATATTGCTGTTACTGCGTACAATGTCCTCCTGGTTCTGCTCACTTCATTTTGCATGAGCTCGTATAAAACTTCTTAGGTTTTTTTCTGAAGCCATCCTGCTCATCATTTCTTAGAACACAATAGTATTCTATCATCATCACATACCACAACTTCTTTAGCCATTTACCAATTAGTGGGCACCTCCTCAGTTTCCAATTCTTTGCCACCTCAACAAGAGCTGCTATAAATATTTTTGTACTAATAAGTGTTTTTCCCTTTTTGATCTCTTTGGTATATGTGCCTACCTAAAGGGTAGGCACAGTTTTATAGCCCTTTGTACATACTTCCTAATTGTTTGTTCTCCAGAATGGTTGGACCATCATCAATGCATTAGTGTCCCTATCTTTCCTTATTTCTTATAGTATTTTTCTTTCTTTCTTCTTTTTTTAATGGAAGACATTATTTAAAAAAATTACTAGAATATGGTCTGTGTCCACATGGAGTTTAAACCTAGTCACATAGATAATACACCAAGGTAGCTAGATGGTACAGAGTTACGCACATCAGGAAGAATTGTATTTGAATCTTTCCCCAGACACTAGCTGTGTGACTCTGGGCAAGTCACTCAATGTCTCTCATCCTTAATTTAACCATCTATAAAACGAAGTTAATAATAGTGCCTATGTGGGATGATCAAATGACGTAAAGTATTTTGCGAACATTAAACATTATATGATACTAGTTGTTTTTTTTTTAATTGTTTTTCTAATACTTTACAGAATGATTGTCTCCCCTTATAAGAAAAGATCATCCTGAACATAAGGACTTGTGTGAACAAAAGCAAAAAAAGAAGGGAATTCTGGATTTTATATGGGGTACCTAATGAAAATTGGTAGGCAATTGATCTTGAAAAGTATGATTGTAACTTTCATTTGTTTATCCTGTGCGTCAACAAAAGAAGTCATTTCACTAACATTTATTAAGTGTCTCCTATGTTCCAGACACTATGGTGAGCACTGGGGATACAAAAAAATGCAAAAGATAGGCCTTTCTTTAAAAAAGCTATGGAGCGAAAGCTTCTACCTAACAGCAGCAGTGCAATATGCTGCCCTTCGCTTGTTCATTGTTTAAACAATAATCCTTTTCTTGAAGACTTGATGGACTGCTCAGAGAGCTTTCTTTTATCCTTTCCAATCTGGTCTTGAGACTTGAATACCTTATTATTCCTCCAGTCTATTGAATATACTTATCTGTGATGGATATAACTCTCTCACTATCCATTCCTGCATAAATTTAATATTTTATCTTATTACTTTTGGACATAAACCACATTTCCATCTCCACAATTTGGCTTTTAAGCTATTCTATGCCTGGAATTCTATTCAATTGCATTTAATTCAATACACATTTATTAAGCACTTGTTATTGGTAAGGCACCAGGGGGACAAAGACAACCGTTCTTCTTATTTATTTAAATTCTACTCAACCTTTGAAAGTTAATTAAAATTTCACCTATAAATCCTTCATAGATCCCCTCCCCAATTAAGGATAATCTCTTGCACCCACAACACTTCACATACCACTTGGTTTTCTACTTCTCTAATGAATCCTGGTGTTTTAGAGCTACCTATTTTTTTTCCCTATTTTTCTCTAATAGACTTTATGTGGGCAGGGGCATGCCTTACTTAAACTTTATATCTCTTCCAGTACATTGTCTTGTAGCCCCTCAGGTGGTAGCTACTAAATAAAAAACAGTGTGGTATAGTGGAAAGAGAATTAAATTTGAAGTCAGAAGACCTGAATTCAAATTCTAACTCTAATACCAATTACCTCTGTGACTTTAGGGAAGCCATTCAACCTTGATAGGTCTAATTTCTCTTCTGTAAAAAGCAGAGGTTGGCTCATTATGATCCTTTAAAAACCTTCCTTATCTTCATCCTATAAGTCTTATTTGAAATGCTTGTTGAATTGGTTTTTGGATGGCCTTTACTTGTGTCTCCAAGAATGAACCAGTGATCTGCATTTTTTTCTCTTTATTGCCTAGTACTGAATCTGGTGTTACTAGGCACTTAATTTGTGCTTATCTTTAGTTTTATTTTCATTTATATTGTAGTAATTGTGTGTATGGTTCTCCTGGTTCTGCTTGTTCAATTTGCATCAGATCATACAAGTCTACCCATATTTCTCAGATTTCATCATTTATTCTTTCTAATGATTCAGTAACATTCACATATCACGTTATTCAGCAATTCCCAAATAGATGGACACCCACTTTGATCCCAATTTTATTTTGCTACTGTGTTGCTTTTTGTTATAAATGTTTGCTGTTCCCCCTAACTAATGCTAGCAATGATTCAGTATATATGGGATCTTTCTATCTTCATCCCTTGTTGGGTAATATGGCCAATAGTTACCTCTTTCACTTGTGTTAAATTAAGTTGAATCAAAGTGTGGAAACTGGGAATAAAAAAAAATAGAGATAAAGCCCACCCCAGTAACTTAACCAGATCACTTTTCAGAAGGAAATTTGAAGGAGGTAAAATGAATGAGGGATAACAAGAATCACAGTTCTTAGCAATGTGGAGCCTCCCACTTATCTAATCACTTAATTCCAGAATGTTCAAAATAGAAGGATCCCCTGAGTTTAACTAGGCCAACCTCCTCTTTTACAGTGTAGTAACTATGGCACAAAAGAAAACTGCCCCACAACGACAAGGAAGGCCATCACATTTATCCTACATAAGATCTTTAATCTCAACCATAATATATGTGTTGTTCTTAGTACTCTGATCAACCACTCTAGGGACTACTGTATGAAAGTAAAATCTTACACAGGGGAGAATTTTTTACCCACCATAGACTTTAGCACAGTTTTTGAATTCGCCAATTGTTTCTTTCTTCTCACATGTTCTATTACAGAATCTTCAAATTAAATGCATATCACATATGTATGAATGTGTCTATAAAATGTATATATGTATGTATTATATCTATGTATATATAAGTATATAATTTGAGTAAATTATATGTCACCTAATTTGAAATTTACATATATGATCTAATTTGATGATTCTTTAACAGAACATCTGAGAAGTTATTGTGAAGTTGTTATGCTGTCTTTAAAAGACTTGATTTTACATATATATGTATATGTATATATACACAAAAATATATACATGATTATTACCTTTATTTTTCTTGTGTAAGTCCTTCAGTGTGCTAAAGAGAGTGAAGTTAATAGTAAATATGTTTCTAAATACTAAACTTGGACTCAGGAAGAATTGAGACAAGTCAGTAAATAAGCATTTATTAAGCACTTAATATATGCCAGCCACTGTACTAAGTAAGCACTGGCGATCCTCCTGTCCCACACTCCCCCCAAAAAATAGTCCAATACATGATCCCTCCCCTGAAGAAACATATTCTAATGAGGGAAACATGTGAAACCATGTACATGCAAGATATGTATGATGTAAATGAAAGTAATCCCAGAGGGAAGGTACTAGGAATGGCAAGGACTGAGAAGGAATGATGTAGGAGGTGAGATTTAAGCTGAGTTTTGAAGGAAGGGAAATTAGCCAAGAGGCAGAGGTGAGGAGGGACAGCATTCTGGGCCCTGGCTACAGAGAGGGAAATATCACGTAGTAAACAGGCAGATTGTCGTGTGTGCAAGAAACAAGAAAGCCAGTGTTAGCAGACCAAAGAGGTGAAAGGAAAGGACTAAAGTTTAAGAAGACTAGAAAGACAGAAAGAAATAAGGCTGTGAAGGACTTGACAAGCATTTGCATTTAATCTTGGAGGCAATAGGAAGCCAATGGAGTTTATTTATCAGGGGAGGGGGAGTTGACATGGTCAGACCTATGCTTTAAGATAATCACTTTGGCAACTGAGTGGGGGATAGGTTAGAGTGAGGAGATACTTGTGGCAGGGAAACCAACCAGAAGACTATGGTCTTTGAATTTGGAGAGAAGGGGATATATGAGAGAGAAGATGAATTCCTGTCTATGGAATTTAGTAGCCGTGTGACCCTGCCAAGTCATTTCTTTTTTTGCCTGAGGTAGCTCCTTAATACTCACCTGCTTTATTCTACACAGATAGAGAAACACCCCATCCTCAGAATCACAGATTCTTTGCCTTTTTTCATATAGACACATAACATCTGGTAACTGATCTGCTTGGGCCCCATCATATTCTGTATTTATTATTATTATTATTATTATTATTATTATTGTCACTATTATTATTACCATCATCATTATAGAAAACAGACAGAAGCAAAGTAGAACCTGGGCTAGAATCCAACTCTCTTGCCCCCTGACCCCCATCCTCAGTGACCTTTTTGTACACCTGCTTCATCAACGTGTAAAGTGGTAAAGTGATGATGTAAGTGGAAGATAAATATGAGTTTTAGGGACAGTTATTTGTAACACCCTCCTGCTATATTTGAGATTTGATTTATTGGATTGTTTCTATAAAAGCAGCCTGTTGCCCAAAGGGAATCATAAGGAAGCAATAAGTACAGGATAGGGGATCATTGATTTCTGTAGAGCCATAGTGTTCAACCTTTCACAGCTGGGGAACCACATTACCGTGAAATAGAATTTCAGCTAGTTGGAGAATTAATCAGCTTTTGCAGCTCTAATTTTTGACTAAGACATTGTGTCAGTGTATTTTGTGCATGCTCTGTTTCCGAGACTTATGGCATCCTGGCTCCTCCACCTGTTTTTTCTATGGCCTGAAAACAAACAAAAAAAAGAATTTGTGTCTAGGTTAGTTTTCTTTACTCCCTATACTCTCTCTCCTCCCAAGTCCATGTCTCATTCCCTTAGCCCTACCCTCACTGACCACCTCCCCCTCCAATATATACAGGATCTTCTTCAATATATACAGGATCTTCTTTGTTGGGTGCCACAAGGAAGTCAATTTTTAGCTCATTTAAGTAGTTTTAATGTTGCCTATTCTGTTTAAATGTTAACATGATCAATCTAGTGTCAGATTACCTTTCCATCCTGATTATACATCACTATTCCTATTCTCTATATTCTTAACCAAACTGGTCTATTTACAATTTTCTATACAGAAATACATACACAAATCTCCTTCCTCTATGATTTTGCATTTTTGTCTCATTATCCCTAGCTGCCTTCAAGGTTCACCTCATGTGTCACCTCTTTGAAAATGCCTTTCCTGATGTTCCCCACATTACTATCTCCCCCTTCCAAAAAAAGGAGGACAAAAAATCTCCAACATTTTAAAATGTGTTTTGCATTTAGCAATCAGTGAATATATTCTACATCTCCCATAGAAATCAAGTTTCTTGAGGACAGAAACTTATATACCTCTACCTTCTAGCGTCATGGTGCCTGAAACATTGTAAGAGTTTAATAAATACTTATGGATAGTTTTAATGCATTTGGGGTCCCATCTTCTTTGATGAGTCATATGTAATTTAAGAATATTTATTTATTTACAAATCACATATTACTAATCAAGATATTTGGTGTTTTTTTTTCAAAACAGTTTGACTACAATACTTTTGAAATTTAATCAGAAAGGAAGTAACTTTCTTAATTCATGGGATTTAAAGAAATCCCAACTTACACTGCTGCAGAATTTAAGTAAATAGATGCATAAGTCTGTCCCCATTAACTGAACTAGGCCATCACTCCAGGATAATATTCTGCATGTTGAAGTTCATTCCTTATTTTCTGAAAAGTTTTAGTATGATGCCTTTTATTGATTGATGGATTGATTGATTTTATATAAGCAAGCACACCCAAAGAATAAATAGCCAAGCTGCTGAAATAATTTTTAAAATCTGAAAGTCAAGCTTACAGAAATTAAGTTTTTATTTGGGAAATGTATTGAGTGAAATCTCCTTATCTCTTTCTTGGGAAAGATAAGCCTCAGAATAATAGAGGAAGGTTTTTTTTATTGGAGATTTTGGGAAGACTATCAATTTGGGGGTATGAAGACTATCAATTTTGGGGCATTTTTCTTGGTGCCTGAAATTCTAAATTAAAATTAATTTGATAATAATTAACTAAAGCAACTAACAGTCCTGGGAATTTAGGTATCGTTTCCTCTAGGGACTCAGTCAATCAATAAAGCAACAATAATTGATTAAGCACCTACTATGTTCCAACCACTCTGTTAAGCACTGAAAATATGAGGACAAAAATGAAATATTCCCTGGTTTCATGGCAGTTTAAGTTCTAATGCAAAGGGTAAGAACGAAGGTGTGACCACTGGTTTATATAACTGAGGTAGAGTAGAGGGATAGGTCATGGGAGTTAAGAACTGGGATGTTAGAATATTTTAAGGAACATCAACATGTATGTTGAAGTCCCTTAGAATTAGGGAAGCAGGGGCAGCTAGGTGGTGTAGTGGATAGAACACTGGCCCTGGAGTCAGGAGGACCTGAGTTCAAATCCGGCCTCAGAAAAAACACTTGACACTTACTAGCTGTGTGACCCTGGGCAAGTCACTTAACCCCAATTGCCTCACTAAAAAATAAATAAATAAATAAAAAGCATAATATAAAGGGGCAGCTAGGTGGTGCAGCGGATAGGGCACCGGTCAGGAGGACCTGAGTTCAAATCCGGCCTCAGAAAAAACATTTGGCACTTACTAGCTGTGTGACCCTGGGCAAGTCACAACTCCAATTGCCTTGAAAAACAAAGAAACAGAAAGGAGGTCATTTTGGCTACAATGATCAATGTGTGAAAGTAATATCTAATTAGCCTATAATGGTAGGTGTAACCAAAGTTTGAAATTCCAAACAGAGAAGTTTGTTTTACTGCCTTCCAGAGATGAGAGGGAGTCACTGGAGCTTCTTGAGTATAGGAATGACATGGTCAGACCTGGACTTTAGGAACATCACTCCCTTGATAAATTCCTTGATTAACTAAAATATTTGATTTAAAGAAATTATTGAAACTAAATGTTTATTGACTTAAGGGAACTTATTGAAAATAAATATTTATTGACTTAAACTGATGACATGGTATTATGGTAGTCTTCAAGTTATAGGAATGCCCTGTAGAAAAGAGATTAGACTTTTTCTGCTTTCCATAAGAAGGCAGGAGATGGGCAAATAATTGTGGTTAAGATGCCAATAAATAGATTTTTATCATCATATAAAGAAAAACTTCCTAGCCACTAGAGATGTTTAAAAATGGAATGGGCCCAAATAAAAGACCATTAATGGACAACTTCCTGGTTGTGTGGTGATGAACTCAGGATGCATAATGAGACATAGTTTTTCAGACATGGACAATATAGGGTTTTGTTTTGCTTGACTAGGCATATTTGATACTTTTTTTTTCTTTTTATTGGTGGAGTGGGGATTTGTAGGAAGATAGGAAAGGGATAGAGGAATAGGGTTAAAAGAGTAAAGTAAAAAAAGAAGGAAATTAAAACAATAAAAATGAAGAGAAGAGAATCAAAGGAGAGTCAATGGAAAACACAGACAAAAAGTAGAGATGGAACAATTTTAAAAATAACATGCTGAATTTACTTGGAAAGAAAAATAAGTCATTTATGATGTATATTTGTTACTGCAAATGCAATTCTATTTTTCTATTCTGTTTTATACTTGGAAATACTCAGCTTATTTGTATTAAATTTCAGAAGAAAGATACAGTTTTAAATTTTAAAAATAGGATGAGCTGCCATGGGAGTAGCAAGTTTCATTTCATTTGCAATATTTAAGGGGAGGCATATTACTGCTTTTCAGGGGTGTTTTAAGAATTGATTCATATACAAGAATAGGTTGCACTAGATGACCTCAGAGGTCCATAACAATTTTTGTACTATCACAAAAATTGGGTACACAAGATCCAAGATAGTCCAATGACAAATCCTGGAGAGAACTAATGTTAATTTATGACTAGGTGATTGTTTTCACATTTGACTGCTGTACATTTGTTATGTCTGGATTCCTATGGGAGAAACCTGTTCAGTTTCACAGCAGACTGCAAAATACAGGAGATCTGGTTCAGTAAAAAAATATCTTCAGACTTGTCATGCCTTGACTATGACTTCCCAAGCACCTCAGCCCATGCTTTTCCATGATGCATATGCAGTATATACATGCATACATATATATGTATATATACACACATGTACATATGTACATACATACATATGTATGTATATATATGTATTTCCTTGTGTTAGGCATATAATGACAACTTGATGGATTGTGTTGATTTATTGATTGATCTATGTCTTTGAACTAAATCACTGAGTTAGACATGTCTGTTTTTACACCTCAATTTCCAGAAGGTAGGCTAAAACCCCATGTCTATACATGTTAGAAAAAAAAAAAGATAATAGTCTTCTCCATTTGTTTGGGATACTCTAGTAAAGGACCTGGACAAGCACTAAGAGTATTCAGGAGAAAGAAAATGAGATTTAAGAAAGGTAAAATGAATGATGTATGGAATAGTTTATGTGAAGGGATTTTTAGAATAATGTAAATGTTTTATGGCCTGATTGCTTATCCCCAGACCATGAGGTTGTCAACATGATAGATGCCTCAATGAATAAATAATTTCTAAATTGTTACTTGGAAAGAATGAGACATCTTAGGGTTAAAATTGCATTATTTATTTTCTGCATTTTTATTCAGCAAATTCCTTGACCTACTTCTCTAACTCTTTCATAAGAAAATGTTCTACGAGGAGCCAGGAATTCCTTCACTTCCCCTTCTGAGTCTGATTTTCATTGGAGCATTGCTTGTTATCATCTTGGTGTTAAGCAGCTTTTGACATGTTTGCATTTTCTCTGTTTCTTCAATATCAGTATTTTTATGTATTCCATCTATACAATTCCCTCTCTCAGGAGACCACAGCATGTGTTTAATTCAATATTCCCTTATTTAGCTTCTACTATGCTTAGCACTGCTCCAACTGCTATGGGAACACAGAAAAGAAATAAAAGATGTGTAGTCTGTGCCCTGGAAAGAGTACACAATTCATATTGTGTTCAGACATGTGCTTGGTAACTTTGCCCCTTATTGAGAGTGAATGTCCCTCAGATGTCCTCATTTGTTACAGCAAATGATAGATTGCATGGGAACATTTTGATTCTCTTTGAGATTATGTTGGTATAATGAAGAATGCCATATATTAATGCTTATCACATATAAAAAATGTATTTTGGAAATTGCTTGTCACATAGCATCTAAGTTATGCCTCTAAAATGTCTCTCTCACTTTTCGAATCTTCTTCAATGCAGAATGCACTATCATTTAGTGGAAAGAATATATGTATATGTGCTTACACATATGCATATATAAACGTATATATATATATATTCTTACAAATATGTTTATACATATTCTTATATATATACATATATACATATACATACATATATACATACACACACAAGCTTACATTCTAACATAGAAAATAATAGGTGGACATGTAGGTATAAGAAAATGTTCTACTCCCCCACCCCCTTACATTGATTAATATAATTGCAGAAGCTTTATATGATTCTGTTGAATTCATCAATGAAACTATAAAATATATGTGAACAAATAATTAATCAAGTAGGAGTTAGATACTTTGATAACTGGATGAAATTAGACAATACAATAAATATTTTGAAATTGAAAAAATCTAGGACACCTCTGCAACTAGACTTACTATAAGAAGGGAGTTTGAAATCTCTCATTCCAGTAGTATATTCTAGAAATAGGTCAGTGTAGTTGTAGTTAATGGATTTGCCCTTGGAGGGAGAATCAAGTTCTCTCTCCTCCCTCTCCCTTCCAATAACCAGAAGATGACTTTGTGAGTTGTAAAAGTTCAGATGTTTTCGACTTCTAGTTGGGCAGGTAATAGCGTCCCTGGAACATCAGTGGATGATGGTCATTTCTGCATTTGGAGTGAAAAACACACTAAGAAAAAACTAGACACACCAAGACAAATTTAAGAATATATAAGAGCGTAATCCTTTGATACCACGAGAGAGCACTACCCATAGGGAACTTTATAAGGATTCCACAAAGGGAAAAAAATGTCTTCCAGAAATCAGAACCTATGAGTTTAACCATTAGGCCAAACCAGACATTAAGCGAAGCTTTCTTCTCTAGTAATATAAGGCAGCTCATTTTTAGCTCCTTTATTTTGAGAAGTGGAGTCACCAGCTTAGTTATCAGGCCATAATGACTGGCCCATAGCCTTTTCCTATTTTAAATACATTTAAAATAGACATTTCAGTTATCACTGAGAAATTCTGCTTAAACTATGACTTAAGCAAAATCTCACTCACTATCTTTTATCATGTTGCTTATATCCATCCCTCTTTTTTTTTTATTCCCACTGAAACCACTTAGCACAGGTCCCCATTACTATTAACCTATTTTCATAGTTTGCTTCACTTTCTTCCCCCTGCACTTCTTCCTTCTTGCTAATGCCAGACTAATCTCCTTCAAGTCATAGATCCAGGCATGCTGTTTCTCTACCTAATTACTTGTAATGGCTCCAAATTATCCGTTGGCTGTGTTCTACAATGACAGGCAAATCGTTGAGCTTATCTGGACCATAATTTCTCATCAGTAAAATGAGAAAGTTGGACAAGCTAGACTCTAAGAACCATTCCAGCTCTTGACCCATGAACTTTTGACTGACCCTGGAATTTGAAGTCTTCCTCATTCTGACAGTACCCTGCCACTCTCACCTTAGCTCAGACTATTCCTGTTCTCATTTTTCATGCTCCAGCCAAAGAGGAATATTCACCTTCCACCTTTGTGCACCCAGTACTTTCCAACATCTATGCCTCTGCTCATGTCTAAAATGTTCATGTTCTACTTCTCCCACATCCCTGCTTCCTAGCCTATTTAATTTCTACCTGTCTAGCAAATCCCATCTTGATTCTCCATTAGACTTTCTTGTCTTTCCTCTGCATAATCAGTAATCATTTTCAGTGTACCAACAAGCATTTCTTAAGCATCATGTGCTAGATCTTGTATTGGGTAAACTCAAGGCTTCTTGATTTAAAAACTATCCTGATATCCACTGTCTCATGTTATCTCTAATACAAGTCATATCTCCCAACTAAATAACAAGGTTCCATAAGGATAGGTACTACATACGTTTTAAACTCTGAATCTTCCTCATCCTCTACTTACATCATCACCTTCATCGTAAATCATTTCCCTGTGTTGCTTGTATCTGAGAAGTGAGCTTTTGCCTTAATTTACTCAAGTCCAGGACTACATGTCACTTCTGGGTCCACTCTACTACCTACCTTCCCTATTCCTAAGTCATTTTGCTCTGAATGGTGAGTTTTTTGTCTTATCTTTCCTAGATAATCATTCTATTATCCTGCTAGCTCCATACTATGCTGCTACCTGCTGTCTATCCCCAGTGTCCCATTTTCTAGTCCCTCTTTAGGACTGTCTTCCTCCATTACAATATTAATTCTTTGATTTCAGGGACTATTCTGCTTGCATGTCTTTGTATCCTTAGCTCTAAGCACAGTTCCAGGCATATAGTTCATCCATAGGCTATCTCTCTGTCATCTTTATTTTAATTATCAATTATCTATAATTTACTTATATTTTCCTGCATTTATCAGCTCTCTCTCTCTCTCTTTCTCTCTCTCTCTCTCTCTCTCTCTCTCTCTCTCTCTCTCTCTCTCTCTCTCTCTCTCTCTTCCCTTTCCTCCCTCCCTCCCTCCCTCTCAGGACTTTACTGAGTCTTTCATATATCAAGAACCTCTCATTCTATTGATGGGGGTGTTCTCTCTATCATCACTGATCACAGCTGTTTTATGCTTAGAAAACAGTCTCTGTGAGCTGCTGCACAATGACATATTTCATCCCAAGTCCTACCTAATGACGGACCTCCCCAAAGTTAGCAAGGTTGATTATCAAACTGAAACACACTTGATTGCTAAATCAGCATAAGAAACAGCCATTACAGCTTGGTAAGACTTATCAGAGGGAATAGATGTTCTGCCAGGATAATCTTCTAGGACCCAGGGTCACACCACATCCACAAAGGAGGGCTGTACACACAATAGGCCCTTAACAAATGTTTGTTGAATTAAATTTAGTGATACGCATGAGTTCTATTCATAGATATAGATACCAGATAGATATAGATATGTGTGTATACATGTACATACATAAATACATACATATTATATATATGGAGAATGTTCTATTCTCCATATATATGCACATATATATGTATGTGTGTATTACATATGTGTGTATGTATACATGCAAACATATATATATATATAAATATATATAGAGGAGAATCAAGCACATTATTGGAACATCTCAAATTAGAACAGCCAAAGACAGGAAAAGCAACATTACTAGATAAAATGTATATTAAAAGTGTGTGTGTGTGTGTGTGTGTGTAAATATTTTTTTCCTCAAAGGACGTTTCTGCATGTGATAGAGGGACCTGAGCCAGCTATCCAAATGAATGGAAAAATGAAAAGGTACTCCCTATTTATCTCTTACACAGTGGTCATGAGTAGCATCACAATGCCTGAATTTGTCAGCAATAAGTAAAAACTGTGTTTGGACCTACACAGACATGTAGCCTTCATCTCCAAATATGTCTCTGCTCCAGGATGTTTTACAAGTGGGATTGTACAGTTTGATTTTTGGCCTGCATTGTATACCACATGGTGGGCACATATAACTGATCATAACATACTTGATATAATATCTATTTTAAAAAAAATCCTGTACAAGTAAAGGTGAAATGTCACTGGTCTGCACAATATACCTGTAAGCAATGCATGTTCTCAAACATCTCTTCAAAAGAGGATTAAAAAAAAACTGTAAGTACTAAATGAAAAACATTTCAGAGAGGGCTGGCAGACATATTAGACTAATGGTATCAAAAACAGCTAAACAATATAACCATACATAAGGATCACTATGAGCTACATATTGATATAAAAGTCTATATTGACAATATCTATGTTGTATTATATTTTCTTTTTTTTCTTTTTTGCTAAACATTTCCCAATTACATTTTAATTAGGTTCTCTCTATAACTGGGAGTGTTGCTGATGGCTATGGCCACATGTTCAACACCTCTACATTAGAGGAGAGAAGGTGAAGATTTGAGGCAGAGAAAGAGAGGCAGCTAATGGCATGTGTCTTAGACAGTTATTCTCACTTATTCTTCTGTCACACAAACCCTATAAGAACCAGTAGCAAGCATGCCTTAATGCTGGTGACTTGTTCTGGTTGCCTTTTCCCTCTTTACTCTGAACAAGTTTTTATTGAATCAAATATGTTATAGGGCACACTTGAAATGCTTATAGTACCCCATGAATCAAGAAACTTAAGACCTACCAGTTCAAATATCACTTTCTATTTTTTAGTTGTGTACTTAGGTGTGTTTTTCTTGGAAGTTGCCCCTTTATGTCTGGGTCTAGGAAATTGTATGTGATCTGTATATTATGATCAAAACAGTGTACTTAGGAGGTAACTTATTTGTCTGTCACTTCACTTGAAGGCACCTTTTCCCAGTACAGCAGTGACAGGGAACTGGGAAATTGGTCTGAGTTGGTGAATTTATAAAGAAGAGATTTCTATTGATGGTAACTGGCTCCAGATTTAGCTTTTTTATTAAATAGTATCTCTCTAGTGCCCTAACTATCTATATCTATCTATCTATCTATTTATCTATCATCTATCCATGTTTGTATTCTATACCACTTGAGAGAAAAGACAACTTTCAAAATACTAATAACTTGGTAATTTTATATTAGTATGTTAAAAATTCTAGGATCTTTTTATCTAACTTAGTTATACGTATTCTTATTTATGATTACTACTACTACTACTACCACTACTACTACTACTACTACTATTATTATAATTGTTATTTCTGCTTCGGTTAAACATGTCTGATGGCCAGAAAAGAAATGTTTCTGCCAGTCAATACTTGAATATAATACATCATAATTATTTTTCAGACTCCATGATCTACATTATTTGTTCTAAGAAATAACTGTATGTCTAAAAATAAAGATGAGTAATGAATCCTTAGTATTCTGGTCTGGTATGTTAGATCCTTATTTAATCAATATTTTACTCTGCCAAATACTAGCATTACAACATATTTCCTTCTTATCATTTAACCTAATTTTCCTCTTACCAATAAACTTCTTAATGTAGCAAATGTTCACCTTGTTTCACATGGTCATTCATTAAATACACACTTATTGAAGACATCTTATCTGTCTCCTGAACTAAGGAACACATTAACAAGCTACTTATTTATTTAATTAAATCTACTACTTGGGAAGCTTATAGTATCCTATGAATCAAGTAATTTGTCATCTGAAAGTTCAAATATAACTTGCTGTTTTCTAGTTGTATATGAGAGTGTCTTTTTCTTGGAAGTTGCATCTGGGCCTAGGAATCAGATATGGTCTATATATTTGGGTAGAATTGGGCACCTTCAGAAGTAATCCAATTTAATTACACAGTAATTATAAATAAAATAGGTACACATGTATTAGAAAGACAGGAACTTAATGAGGTTAACTCAATCAGTGAATAAACATTTATTAAGTGTTTGTGTGAATGTCAAGCACTGCTAAGAAATAACTATACAAAGATGACAACATAGCGTCTTGCTTTAAAGTAAAATTCTAGGGGCAGCTAGGTGACACAGCAGATAGAGAATCAGCCCTGAAGTCAGGAGGACCTGAGTTCAAATCCAGCCTCAGACCAAAAACTTGACACTTACTAGCTGTGTGACCCTGGGCAAGTCACTTAACCCCAATTGCCTAAAAAATAAAATAAAATAAAATAAAATTCTAATGGAGAAAACAATACATAAATAACTATGTACATTATATACATTATATATGTTGTAAATGGAAGGTAATTTCAGAGGGAAGGAACTAGCAGCTTCTGGAGAGGGAGGACTGGGAAAAGACTGAGAGGATTGCAATTTGAAGTCAGTCACGAAATAA
Organism: Vombatus ursinus; assembly: GCF_900497805.2. Taxonomy (NCBI): domain Eukaryota; kingdom Metazoa; phylum Chordata; class Mammalia; order Diprotodontia; family Vombatidae; genus Vombatus; species Vombatus ursinus. Next base: position 16,148,056 of record NW_020940527.1, read on the forward strand.
ATCAGGGAAGCCAAGAGGCAGAGATAAGGAGTGAGATCATTCTGGGAACAGACAACAGCTAATACACATGCATGTAGTCCAAAAAAATGGCGTATGATGGGTTAGAAATAGTGAGTAGGCCAATGTTGCAAGATTGTAGAGTGTTTGGGAAAGAGCAAAAAAAAAATTAATAAACTGGAAAGGTAGGAAAGGACAGCAAGGTTGTAAAAGACTTTAAAAGTCGAAGAATGTTTAATAATTGCTCCTGGAGATAACGGGGAGACAATGGACTTTATTGATTTGGGGTGAGGGGAGGTAACATAGTCAGACCTCAAACTTAGACTTTTGGAAAATCACTTCAGTAGGTGAACAGAGGAGTTTAAAATGGACACCAGAGAAACATTAATTCTTTTCTTTGCACTGATATTCCTCTCTTATTTCTCTCTTCCTCCTACTTTTCCCGAATTCCCGTTGGGTTTGGACTGAGCAGGCTAAACCAGGGAACAAAGTGAATGGGAGCTTTGGGGGATTTTTGTTTGAGATTACCGACCCTATGGTAAGGGAGGGGCAAGAACAAAAGGGCTGTTCTGTAAGTGTCTAGATTCACCTTCTGGACAAAAGCTGTTTAATCAAATTCAATCCAAAAAACTCCTATTAAGTACCTATTGTATGTAGAGTTTGTTGTGCTTGGGGGTGTAGAACGCAGTCAAAATTCAGTCCCTGACCTCATGGTACTTACATATTCTTTAGTCTAGTAATGTATTTATAGATGAGCAAAACCTAGTTTAGGTTCTAATCCCCTAAATCTAAACCTGAAAAGCAGGCCTCAAAATAAACATCACCTTTTGATGGGTTTACAAACATTTTGTGTTCTTTCTCTTATTCTTCCTTTCTGTGTAACTCTTAAAACACTCTGGCTCTATATGCCCCAGCACCTCAAGATGAAGGGACTACATTGTAAGTCCTTATGTAATATATTTTTCACTGTAAGTGGCACTTCTTGGAAACTAGATAATTGAGAAGGAAAGGGAAAAATACTAGAAGATCTAAACGAAAATCACCTTTGGCACCAATTGCTCCTGGGATCCAGCATCATTTACTCCCTTGTATGGACAGTAGAGGTAAAGGATTCATAGAAAAGCTAAATTTGGGAGAAGTGGGAGAATATAATACAGATTCCCCTGTAATTCCCTTCTACTGTTTTAGAGTCAATATATCAGGAAAAAAGGACAGACAAACATATGAGTAAGATTACTATTGAATTTTCTGTGTCCAAAAAGAGTGGCGAAAAATCACAAAAAAGGACATAAATTTAAGCCCTCCATTTAGAACCACCATTACCATTTCAGTTCTATTTCATGTAAGTCCATTTCAGTTCCACCTTGGGAATAATGTGTGAGTTGCTTGATGCTAGAGCAGCCCTCTTTAGAAGAAATATCCCAACCTTGAATTTGGCAGGTGTGTAATGTAAATTTAATAACAGCCCTTTTTACATTTACTGCAAGAATTGATTATTATGGGTTACAGGGAGAACTGTCAGTCCTCTCAGCAGCTGCTTGATTCACCTGAACTTTTGAATTATTTGCCAAAAACTCTCTATTTCTCCTATGCCTGCAAAGTGAACAATTGTCTGATCTTTGGCAGCAGGGAGACAGTGATCTTTGGCTTCTGCCAGCTGAGAAATGATTTGTTTTCCTTTCAAGCTATGCTGTATTCTTAAAATTTTCTTGACCATTAAATATTTTATAAACCATCTTCTTGCTACTGAATGGCAAATTCGAATCTCACTGCAGATGTATGACATAAAGGACAGAGCTACATTTTCTCTAAGGTGTTTCAATCAAATGGTTAGTCTGTCCCTAAAACTACCAGATTGTTTATAAGATAGTAGACTATTGCTACATTTATTCTTTCCAGAAAATACATTCTGCAAATTCTGAAAAAAAAATCAACAAAATGACCATACTTTGTCATCCATCTGGATCTGATATTTCTTTTAGTTTCTATGTGTTAACAGTAGTCTTTCATGGTCTCCATGAAAGCTACCCAGTCACCTTTGCAAATGATCTCCCTTGATCAGATTTAAGGTTCTGTGGCTCTATATAAGGACAGTGTAGTTTAGGGTCATAACAAGTATTCAGAAAATAGCTCTTATTTGTTGGATTTTTTATGGGGGGCAGGGAGGTGGAAGCGGATTGTTTGTTTTTGCCTTTTTTGTGTTCCCGTCACTTAACACAGTACTTGGCACATAATGGAGACAATAAATATTTGTTGACTAGATGATTTAGGTAAGAGTGTGCTACTTAGAAAAATAAATGAAGTTCTGATCTAAAAATCATTACTTTGGATATGTTTGGCTCTTTTTTCCCTAAAAATGTGTTGATAGAAAATGAGGGAGATTGGGGATAATTTCCATATTGTGTATATCAATCTTGTTCAGTAAATTTGAGCTAGATAAAGCTTTCATGACTTCTTGAGTCAGGAGACCTGAGTTTTATTGAGGGTGTTGATTTGGTGAAAGGTTGAAAGGAGAAGAGATACACACTCTTTCTCAAAGGAGCTTGAATTCTTTGCCCTCATAACAGAGTACTTTACTATGAAACCTAAGTAAAGAAAAGGTTGTGTTAGAATACAAGTAATTATAACTTGTTATACTTCTTGAAAAATCATTGAGTGTACTTGCAAGGAAACTCCAACCAATGTGACCAAGAAGCCAAGGACTTATGGAGTTGTAGAACTGGATGGGGTGTTAGAGATGACTTTCTTTGATCAAGTTTGTCTTCTACTTAAAAAGTGTGGCTCCCTATCACCTAGGAAATAAAGTTCTATGTCCTAATTGTGACTTCAAAGTATATCCATAACCTGATTTGTACTTCTATCCCTCTGATATTACCTCATATTATTTTCTATGTATTTTATGTTCCTACCATACCCTTCCTCCTGCCTCCTCTCATTGTTTCTTTGCCTCATTACATTCACAGGCTCATAGATTTAGAGCTGGATCGTATCTTAGAAGTCAACAAATCCTCTCATTTTAAAGATGAAGTAATTGGAATCCAGCAGTTAAGTTGATTTGCCCAAAGTCACCTCAGCATTAGGGTCAGGATTTAAAGCCAGACCCTCTGACCCAAAGTTGTCACCCTTTCTGACCTACCGCACTGCTTCTTCTTGTCTTGCTTGAAATAGAATTTTTTTCCCTTACCCAATCTCCGTTTGTTCAAGTCTGTAACTTCTTTCAAGTTTCAAATCATATACTTCTTCCTCCATCAAGCATTTCCCTAACAAATTTCCTGGATCCTCTCACAATTTTCTTTATTTAGACTGAATATATTTTTAAACATTTTATATGCTCAACTCCATATTTGTGCTACATTAACTACAAACTCATTAAGGGTAAGGGTCATATATTCAGACTTGAAAGGAAACCTAGAAAACATCTGGAGGATTGCATTGGGAAATATAGGCCTTTTAAAAACAACACATTGATAAAAAATATTTTTAAAATATCTAGCACCATCTTTTTAATTTTATAGATGAAGAAATAGGTATAAAAATATTAAGTGACTCATCCAAGGTCATACAGCTAAAAAGTAGCAGAACCAGGATTCGTAGACAAGTCTGGTGACTTCAAATCCAGTATTCTTTGTACTTCACTGGGGTTTTTTTATATATACTTCTGTGTCCTTAGTACTTACTAGTATATTTTACACATGATAGGATTTACATAAATGTTGTTTAAATGGGAATACAGGCCAACTCCTTTGTTTTTTTGTAGATGCTAAAACAGACCCAAAGAGATTGAGTTGACCAAAAAGACATAATTAGCAATAGAGCAAAGACTAGAATTTAACTTAGTCTTTTGATAGTCCAGTGTTCTTCCCTTTATACTACAACAATGCAAAGTCTGTAGCTAGTTTTTGAAAAGGTGATTACAATGTACTCACATATTTGTTTATCATCCTATTTGGTCTATTTATTGCAATAGCTTAAACAATATATTGGTTGCTCTCTTTAATACCAATGATTTGATGATATTATCATGAGAAATAACAGACTTTTTCTATGCTTTAGTTAGTTATTAAGAAAATTTAACTTTTAAGAAGCTAATTGAGAAAAAAATAATTCTTTATGGCAGAAATTTAATTAGCAGAAAACTACATTTAGTTTTTTTCCCTGTTTTTTTAAACCCTTATTCTATCCCTAATTTGGTACTTTGTCTTTGGGAATATCCCTGTTTCCACCCTCTTCAGTACATTTCCCTATCACAACATTGACTCTTTGCTGCTGGCTCTCAGATATTTTACCTTAAAGAAGAAAGATATTATCTAGGTCTAACCTAGTAATCTTGTTAAGAATGGCCTATCTTTCTGTGTGTGTGTGTGTGTGTGTGTATGTGTGAAAGATCACAAGACTTAGATTGACTGAGGCATTCCTAGGATAGTCAAAAAGGTTGACACGTGCTTGAAGAAAATTGAGTTTATAAAAAAAAAACATTTCTTCCCTTTCGCCTTCTCCCATTGGAAATAAAGGAAATGGAAAAGTCGAGTCAATTTTTATAAATATACTTTATAAATGCCAGAAGTCTCAAACATATAGGGTCGGTGGGGATGTTTTGTATCAAGTGAAAATCTTAAATCTTAATTGGCACCTCAGAGAACAAGGAATGGAAGAAAATAAATGCTATTTGATGCTACAGATGAGTGGAAACAAGGAAGGTCCTTATAAAGCTCCAAGAGAGTAGTAGGTATTTAAAATCACCAAATGGCAAGAAGTCAACTAGAAAATCATTGATGATATTTGAGGGTCAGAGTGTAAAAGGTATATTTTGGGATGGCAAGAGGTCAGCAGAGACTAGAATCCCTCTTTGCTTTGGTCCTTATGAAGGAAGATAGCATGCTGTACCTCATGATCAGATTGTCTTTTGAAGCAGATAAGTTTATTCACTCTAATAGTGGAAAATTGTGAAGGTCTTCAGATTAGATTTCTTGGGGAATTTTCATTCTGATGAGGATCAGTTCTTGAGGACAAAGAATTTTATTTTTTTTTTCCATTTTGTCTTAATGATCCTGGGACTCTCAAAAGTTGGTTTGACCTGTTTTAACACACCTCTGGATGTCCTCTGCATTCTTACCAGAATTGTGAATAAGGTCATTCCTGAAGCATACAATATTTCTGAACCAAATATTAATTAAATACTAAGCTTAAGAGTTCTGATTGAATTCTAGAGTAAGATTGTGTAATTGTCAACCAATATGTGAAACTTTCAATTTCAAATGATTATTGGGTTAGAAGGTTACCAATGGTGACCTCAAAGTGGTATAAATGGACACAGATGTTACAAATAAATTTAAAGGCAGCCAGATGTGACAGATGCATTAAGTAAATATAATTTTTACTGTATTTATTTTTTAAAATGGGCTCTAAACTTTAAGTTTTAGCCAAGAAATGGATTCCAGAAGTCACTCAAACAATATGTTGCTTACAATTTGTTAGCACAGGTAAAAAGGCCAACAAATTGTTGGCTATCATAAAAAAAAAATATTGGAAACCACCAAAGATTCTCACCTGGAATGCTATTGGCAGTTTTGATTTTTGTACCTCAAGATATCATAGAGATTAGAGAAAACTCAAAAAGGATAACTTTTTAAGGATAACAATTAAGGACAGGTTGCTATTGCTTGACCTAATCATGTAACTTACAGAAACTTAGTGGTGACTAAATCACAAATGGAATGGTTTATTTAATCATCAGATATGAGAATAAGAGAGTGCCCTTTGTAGCCTTACTGAAGTAATGTTAAAAGAACAAAAATATGTATATTGCATAACAACCTAGCTTATAGAATTTAGTACCCCAAAGTGTAAAAAAGTAACACACATATGTATACATATGCATATATAAATACATAAATATACACATATAAATGTGTATTTGTGTATGTGTATGTGTGTGTCTGTATGATAGATACCAGAAGAGTTTAGTTGAATTCATGGATGTTAGATCTACATTACACTATTAAAGAAGATAAGATAGCAGAAGACATTTTTATCCTATAAATTTGAATATCACAAAAGTTTAGCTCTCACCTCCCTAACGCTGCTCTTTGATGTCTCTACCTGGGAGAGAAGAAAGAATCTTGCGTCTATATGGAAAAGTGGGCTCTTTTTATTAGTCTGCCCAGTGACAAAGTAACTGAATAATTCAATATGGAGTGTGTGGTAGGGTGAGAATGGCCAAAAATTCCAACATAGTTCAGTGAGCAGACATTTCACTTTTTAATGAGTTGTTTTAAACTCCTCAAAGAGCTTCTACTCATGCTTCTACTCCACTGGTATCTTTTAGTTTTTTTTAATTCTTTTTAAGTAAAATATCATGTGTTGTCTGGTATCCTTGAGGCATTTAGATATACTTTCCAACATGTGAAATTTGCTAGTGAAGAAGATACATTTTTCACTCTGACAGTATTAAATACAATGCAATATTTTAAATTTTTCATTTTTAAGGTATTCTTATTCATCATTAAGTTGACCTCGAGCCCAATAAAGTGACAATCCCTAAAAATGGCACATTTGATTTCCAAAATAATAGTAACAACAACAACAACAACAATTGGAGGCTACAAAAACGTTCATGAATGTTAAGGTGGATTCTCAGTGGGGAATTTATATTCTTTTTTTCTTGGGAATATTCATTATATGCCCTCAGCCTTATTAATGTTCAGTAGATACTCAAATATCAATGGAGAAAGCAACCCACAGCACAGTGTGGCAACCACTAGAGACAGCAATTGTCAGATGGAAATTAATTGATCGTAATTGGCTTGCCATGGCATTGCACTCTGAAATTGTAGCTTATTAAAATTATTGATTATAAAACAAGAATCTCACTCTTCATGTTGTATGTTATGTAAATGACTAAGCTGTTCATGTAGGAATGATCAGTGAATATCAATAAATGGATAATAAGAAATTAAATAAAAAGTTAGCTGATAGTGATCTAATGTAGTATAACAATCAGAGTAGCAGTTGAGTACATTGTATTTCATATCTAATTTCTTGGCTTGAGCTCTCGAATTTTAAACCTCTACTGTGAAAGAGTGCAGGCATAGGAGAGACTCACTGTATGGATACCTACCCACTAAGCCTGAATATTGCACTTAAAATAATGATATGGGCTTTAAGGGATATTTTCCATACAATGACATTGTAGGAGGTGTAGTAGAAGTATATCTTTTTTTTATAAAAGAGGAAAATGAGGCTGAGAAGTATGAAGTTATTTGCTCATGGTCACATGACTAGTAATTGTCAAAGTAAGATTTGAAAGCATGTCATCTACCTCAAATAATCAACAATTGGTTAAAAACAAATGCATGCATATTAGGAAAAAATGATGAGGTTATTGTTGCTTTAAGTATGGATCAGACTCAATAGCCTTTAATGTCCTTTCCATCTCTAAGTCTTCATGAATTTATGATTCTCTCAGTGTCAGGCTATTTATGGTGAGCCATGTAGACATAGGAAGGGTAAGTCTCTATATGAGAGACATTAAACCACTGAAGTTTCAGCCTTAGAAATTGAAAACCCATTAAAGTTCCTAACATGGTATCAGTAACAGGCATCCTATTACATAAAGATTATATTTTACAAGATGGGGGAAATAGCCTTTTCTTTCTGTGATACTTAGAAATAATGGGGGCAAAAGAGGAAGGCTTGGGCCTGTGACTTCATTTTTTTAAGGAATGTGTGGTGAGGAAACTCCTTTTCAATAAGAAAGCAAATCCATAACTTATTTTTTTCAAAATTCTAGTCTTACAGAATTTCCTGACGTGCTCAAGGTCACATAGCTAGTAGGTCACAGACATGACTTGAACCTATGTCTATTAGGACTCCAGGGCCAGCTCCCTCTTTACTATAATATTCCGTCTTTTGTTCCATGTCTCTAAATATTTGTCTAAAATTCCTGCAGGTTTTCCTATATTGTGTTCCTGATTCTGTGATTTTTTTTTTTTTGTGTTTACATTCAAGGAATGATATTATGGGGTCTGAGAACTTGTCTATTTGATATTTTCACAACTGTATTTAAATACATTTGTTTTCCTTTTTAAGTCTATGTATTTTATGCATTTACAAATATTTTATTTCAGGAAGGAAACCATAGGCTTCATCAAACTGTTTAAAGGGGTCCATGATGCATAAGAGTTGAAAATCTCTGATTTAGGGCCTCAAGATATTAATCTAGGCCTATAAGTTTACAGATGGGGAAACTGAGTTCTAGAGACATTAAGAATCTTTCTCAAGATCATATAGCTAGTATGTGGGAGAGCTCTCCATATCCAACACTCTTCCCATTGCACTATTTGTTCCAAATTGGTTTTCTGAACATAACATCAAGATTTGTATACATACATACATGAATATGTTTGTGTGTGTATACAAATATATATACATATAATGAGAGTATATATATATATGTGTGTGTGTGTGTGTATGCCTATACACACATACATACATACATATATAGTTATATATTAAAAATAAATCTATGTCATTTTCATATCTATGTCTAATGATCTGTCTCTCTCAGTCTCTCTGTCTCTGTCTCTCTCTGTCTCTGTCTGTCTCTGTCTCTCTCTCTCTCTCTCACACACACACACCTAAAATTCAATAATGCAGGGATTGATGAATGAAAATTTGTTAGATAGATGCTTAGAGCTAGATGTATCACCTCTATCTCCATATCTATTGATGTATATCTAGTTATAGATAGATCTCTTTCTTTCCATCTATCTATCATATAAAAAAAATTAACAATGCATTGTTGAAATCTCTAAAGTTGAATTTAAAGTAGAAGTACTTCTAGGTGTAGTAAAAGAAGACATCTCCCCTGGGCCAGGGCAGGAAATATACTATGTCTGTAAGACCAGCATGGAGAAAAGTATTCACATAACACATTACATGAAAGGGTTAGCCATACATTCTCCTATACTCACCCTTTAGACTAAATGTGGCCTTGTCTCTTTTCCTCTTATTTTCCTTTTCCAGGCTGCTCTTTTTGGTCATTTTAGCCAAATTCCTCCTGTGTAGATATATTGAAGGGAGTAAGAAAGGCAATTCATTGTATGATTGACCAAGGACATGAACTTCAACCAAGGGATATCATTAATTAGGGAGTAGTAATCTGAATATACTTTTCTACTTTATGGGAAAAAATGCTTATTTAGTAAAATTTTCATTAATGATTTAATTATCACCAACCCTTCTCTTAATAGCAGTAAATCGTCGGTGGTGCCAGAATCACCTGATTAGAAAAGGACACGAAGCTTGAAAATATATGGAATATTGTGAAAATGGCCTTCACTGACTATAGCCCTCAGGAATATAACAACAACAACAATAATAACAACAACAACAGTAATAGCTTACATTTGGGTAACACTTACTATGTACCAGGCCCTGTGCTAAGCATGCTATAATTTTTATCTCATTTGATCCATACAACAACCCTGGACAGTAGATGTTATTATTATCCCTATTTCACAGATGAAAAAACTGAGGCAGAGATTAAACAACTTGCCCAGGGTCACACAGCTAGTAAATGTCTGAGGCCACATTTGAACTCAGGTCTTTCTGACTCCCTGCCCAATACTCTTTCCAATGCATCAGCTAGCTATGTAGGATAATGAAGACTTATAAAACAGAAGAGTTTATATGCTTCTTTGAACTTTTCTTCTGTATTTTGTGCCTATCAGAATGTTATGATTAGGCCTTGATCAATTAATTACAGTAAAAAAAAGGTTCACATGGGCTAGAACTCAAATTCCTGCAGTGATCGATTTTCATATCTGGAATACATATTTATTTCCCTAGGAAGGGTGGTCAGTTGTCAGTGATTGGCATTTACGTCCTTGTACAATCTGGTTCCAACTACAATTCAACAAGTATTGATTTAGTGCAGAAAGCTACCACTAGCAATACAAAATAAAAAAAAATGAAGTCTTTTCTGTCATCCAGGCTAATATATTTTATTTCAGGGGCTGGAGGGGGAGGATAATAGCATTTTTGTTGTGGTTGTTTTTGTTGTTGTTGAATCATTTCAGTCATGACTGACTCTGTGACCTCATTTGGGGTTTTTTTGACAAAGATACTGGAGTGGTTTGCCATTTCCTTCTCCAGCTCATTTTACAGATGAGGAAACTGGGGCAGAAAGGACTACTTGACTTGCCCAGGGTCACATAGCTAGTAAGTGTCTGAAGTTGGATTTGAACTCAGGTCTTCCTTATTACAGGCTTGATGCTTTATCCATTGTGCCACCTTAGCTGCCCCAATAAGTACAACAATCAACATATAAATAAACATAAGCCTATATTTGTAGTGAGGGCTGTCTCCCACATGTGACATAGGGGTGTGGTTTTGTGGCTGAAAGAGAGGCAGAATACACATCTCTAGCATCTTCTTCCCTAACCCTTCTCCAAGGAGGCTTTATTTTCTTCCAGGAAGTGAAGCAGGAAGATGGGGCCAGAAGCTTGGCCATTCTGCTCTCTTCAGAGTGAGGGGTTACTAGGCTAGAATGATATCTATCTGCTCCTTTAAATATTATTAGTCTAGGTAGGACTTCTTAAACTTTGTCGAATTGTGAACACTTCAGCTCTTCTTAAATTGTGGGTGGCAACCCCATATGAGGGAATGTGATTTTAGGTTTAAATTCGCTTCTGATCACCATTTCATTAATTGGAGGAAGGGACATGATTCCACACTTTATATCCAAGGCTTGAGCCCCTCTCTTACCAAATCCCAGTTCCATAATGAAAATACATAGCTGGTAGCAAAGATACCCATTTATCCAAGTTGATAACAGAGCAGAAATCAGAGAAGGTATACACAGGATAATATATACCAGACAACTGACTAATAATCATTTTCACAAATTTTCCATTCGAGCCAAACTAACCTAGTCACAATTTCATCTCCCACTTCCATGACTTTGCGCAAGCTTATGCCATGCCTACAATGTACTCCTTCTCCTCCACTCCCTAGAATCCCTACATTCCATCAAGTCTCTGATCACGTGCCAGCACATACAAGAAAATTCCCTTACTCCCTTATACCACCCAGTTATTGGTACTCTCTTCCCCTGCTTTAAATGATTATTTATAGGCTTTATTATTTACCTGCTTTATCCTTTCTTGCTTTGGACTAAGTAGAATGTAAGGTTCTTGAGGTCAGGGGCTGCTTTTTGTTTGTTCTGTTTCATTTTGTTTGGCTTGTTTGTTTCTTTTGTTTTGTTTTTTTTTTTTGGTGTTGCTTTGTCTTTACACTCTTGATGCTTAGGACATTTTAGGAGAATGCTTCTTGATTTGAAATGACTTGGATTGGAAAAATTAAGATTTTACCCTTTACCCCCAAGAGAAAGCTAAGAAATAGCAATAATTTGATTCTATTAAATAGGTAGATCCAGCATTCTTCACATATAAAAGTCTGTTTCAGTATTTGAAGCATTTGCATTTTAATTATGCAATAAAGGGAGAAACAATGAAGGAATAATTGGTTCTGATATTAGCCAATTAGAGCTGTAACTAAAAAACCAGAAACCTACATTGATTGCCACAGAATAGTCACAATATACATTGATCAGATGTTTTATAACATGTGGTAGCAATAAAAAAGAGAGAGGGAGGTATCCATTTTCCATGCACCATATTTGTTAAAATTTAAATTAATGAAAGCAGATTCAGAAAGCCTTACTACAATATAATTCAGCTTTTACTGCTAATGTTTTCTAAACTGGAGATACTTGGGGGTGAGCCTAATGATTAAAATTTAATTTAGAAATACGACAGTTTGATAAAGTGACCACGTTGTGCATAACTGGTCCCATATGAACAGAGACAGCAAACTGTCCTTTCAGTTCATTTTGTGCCATGGAAAACTGCTTCTTTTTCTATGAGAAAGCCTGTCAGAACACATAATTCTAGGATTGCTTATGGGACCTGTCTGGCAAAGGGGGCTTGGATTTTGATGAGATACTGACTGCATATTTCCTTCCCCTGTGCATTTTTGTTGACAGATACGACAACATATTCCACTGAACGATCGGAGCACTTTAAGCCCTGCAAAGACAAGGATCTTGCATATTGTCTGAATGAAGGAGAATGCTTTGTGATTGAAACCTTGACGGGGTCACATAAACACTGCCGGTAAGTGAGGGCCATCCACTGACCCACACTATTTTCTGCTCAGTCTTTGTCTGCAGAGCTGGGGGGCAATGGAATGCGGCACTACAGGAGACAAACAGTAAAGCCATCATGATGGATGAGTTAGAATTGTAAATATGGGAAGCCAAAGAGTCTCAACTTCTCTAATACCTGAGAAGTATAAACTGGAAGTCAAATTGATAAGGCCCAAGTTTGCTGCACTCAGAAAAAACTTATCAGATCAGCTTGAGGAGGTGTTATTCCTACAATACCTATACACATGTATTATTTAAATGTTACTTACACATTTAATATCATTCATTGTAAGACTCATACATGTTAAAGTATAATGTTCTTCTTTATTCCCTGATGTTCAGAAATATTTATTTATAATTAAGCTAGCCTTTTGAGGAAAGATGAAAGATATGATTATACACAGTCAGACCACCAGTTCAAACAGTCAACACAAGCTTCTGATTCCCTGTATCATCTCCAACAGACCATAGAGGAGTTCTAAGCCTGCTAGGAGGTCTTATGCTTTTGTCTCAGTTCATTAATTCAGTTACAATTTATCTGTTTTTAAAGGAAAAGAAAAACATCCGTGCTTGTGGAATACATTCTAGTAAGAATAACATTCCAAATGAACCAACAAAGCTCTGTGGCAAGCCAGTGACTGAGCTGCAGGGTACAAAGACAATGGTGAGGTTGTGGAAGGTGCTTGTTTATGGGGTCTTCAGAGACACAGGATTACACTCCAACTGCCAATAAACAAGGTCCAAACAGATTTAGACAAATAATACTCTTACATGCACTGCAGCTTCATGGCCCAGCACCCCCTTGTAGGAAATCAAATTAGCATCAGAAAAATATATCCTACTGAATTTTTATTCCCGGGACTATACTTATAATTTGTTTTTTCCTTGAACTGCATATGCTTCAGTGATCATTCATATCCATAGCTCTTTCCTTCCCTTTATTTGCTTTTTCTCATATGACACAGTTATTAAATTAATTATTCTGAATCATGGAGCATGGAAAATTGTGATGACTTTTTTTTCCCCTTCCACTAGTGTTATTGGTTCAATGTACAGTTCTCCTGCCCCTCCCTCATTGCTTGAATAAATCAACCCCAGAACCCTGGAATTACAAGTGCTGGAAATGAGATCCCTCTGTATTTGGATGAAATGAAAGCTTTGGACAAGATTGGGCCAGTTGTTTAAGCCCACAGTGTGGGGTAGTTCTGATATTGTTCTTTAGTATAGATTAAAAGTTAGCTAATTGCGCTGACCTAGCCTTGGGACTGCTGCTTTAGTAGAGAGTTGCAGCTCTACCTCAGCTTTCAGTGTGACCTTAGTCAAGTCACTTAACATGTAATTAACTCCTTGATCTGAAAAATGTGAAGTTCATAATGGATGAAACACCTCTATTGCTATATGTGCTATTCAGTTCACTTGATGTTGGCTTCTCTTTGCCTTTTACACCCTTACAATAATCTCAGAGGATGGGCTATTTTGAATCACGAACAATTAGTGGGTGCTTTGTATCTGATGTTTAAAGTCTTATGCTTGGCCAAAGAACTGTTTACAATATCTTATGCGTGTTTAAAAAAAGTTTGACTAGGAGGTTTTATTTATGTTTTTGGGAAGGGTGGTGATTCCTACAAACCAAGATTGCAGCATAGAGCATAGTAATACCTCTCTCTCTCTCTCTCTCTCTCTCTCTCTCTCTCTCTCTCTCTCTCTCTCTC
>NW_020940527.1:16161982-16172850 GCF_900497805.2 Vombatus ursinus
CTCTCTCTCTCTCTCTCTCTCTCTCTCTCTCTCTCTCTCTCTCTCTCCCTTCTCTGTTTCTCTCTCTACTGTTTTTCAATCGACACCTCTGAGTACATTGGTATAAGGAAATACCAATGAGGAAGCTCCATTAAAGCAAGTTGGCAGCTACTCTGTTACTTCAAGTCTTGGGGAGTTTTCTAGGAGACTAATAGGTTACGTGACTTGCCCAGGGACACACGGCCAGTGTGTGTCAGAGGTTGGACTTGAATCCAGACAGTCTTATCTCTAAGATCAATTTTCTATCTGTTACACCATAACTGGCTGTCTCTCTGATCATTTTATAATAGATTAAAAACTATCAATTAGAACTATTTAAGTTACAAGTAGGTAGAGTGCTGGAACTAGATTTAGGAAGACCTAGTTCAAATCCAGTCTCAGATTTTTACTAATTCTATGACCCTGGGAAAGTTACTTAATTTTGATCTGCCTCACTTTCTTCATCTGTAAAATGGACATAGTAAGAGAGAGACAGAGAAAGAGATGGAGAAAGATACATAAAGAGAAATGGGGAGAAAGGGTGAGAGAGAAAGAAAGAGGATGATAGGCAGAAAGACACAGAGACAGAGAGAGATACAGAGACAGAGACTTACGTGCAGAGAGAATATGAACCAAAAGAAAGGAGGTGGAAATTTAGGGGCAGCTAGGCTGTTCAGTGGATAGAGCACCAGCCCTGGAGTCAGAAGGACCTGAGTTCAAATCCAGACTCAGACACATAACACTTACTAGCTGTGTGACTCTGGGCAGGTCAGTCACTTAACCCCAAATTACCTCACCAAAAAAAAAAAGTGGAAATTTAGATTAACAAAGTGGAAAATGGACTATAACAAGAGCCAAAAGACTTCGATTCTAGCTCCAGATGTGACATTTAATAGGCATGTGATCATCACTTATTCTTTTTAAACACAAATATGCTTTATTAATGACTTTCTTAACATACTAACAGAAATGTGTCCTTATGTGTGTTTATATAGGAAATAAGGGATGAATGCTTACATTTCCTATATCTATTTCTTTAAGAAAATGGCAAAAAGTGCAACATGCTCAATCCCTTTACCTTTTTGTATATCATGGCTCAAACAGTCAATGTTTTTAGTACTGAGAAATTTACCACAACTAGAAGAAATAGACTGTGGTGTGTGTGGGGTGTGTGTGTGTGTGTGTGTGTGTGTGTGTGTGTGTGTGTGTGTGTGGTGGGAAAGGGGGGAGCAAACTCATTTAACTAGATTATCCTAGCATTCATCCAACTTTTTCCCCTGTGACTTGAACATCATTATAATTAAAGAGATCTACATTCTCTTTTTGAAAAGAGAAAATTATTAGTAAAAACAAGTAGCTAAATTGTTTCATGCTTATTTAACAGCTAGTTGAGGACCACTTACCCCTGTGGTCCTAGTCTTCCCATTAAGCATGATGTATAGTAGCCTAGTTCCTGTTAGATAGAAGCTATTATCATTTGCTATTATTAGGTTGATGAGCAAGAGCTTTCAATTAAACACTTTCTGATTAAATAATATCCACTCCATTCAGATGTTTTTGTTAATATTCAATTTGTTCCTGTCAAAGTAACTTGTTTCCACATTGACTTCATGCATTTTGAAAGCATAGAATAAACTTGGGATTTCACTAATAGGAATGATTCAACCAGAGAAGCAGAAAAAAAGTATAAGGAAGGGGAGGAAGGCTGTTACAGCTTCATGAGTAAAAATGTTCTGAAGAAAAACAGGGGTTTCTATGCATAATTGCTTTTCTTGTTTTATTTAGACATGTAGGGACCTGGGAAAAGGAACATTCCTCAATACCTTAAAAAAGTGAAGTGGCCACTATAATTTAATCGATTGATAGGTATTTGAATAGAACAAAAGGGAATTGGGTACAATTTCAAGTTTAAAATAAAATGTCTCCTTTTTATCACTGAAGTTCAGTCAAGATAGCATCAGTCATGGAGATAAATGTCTTTTCCAGTTCTTGGATGGGATAGAGATTATTCTTAGGTTTTACCTGAAATACTGACTTGGGGAATTTGACACTTTTTTAAAATATACTGGATTTTTTAAAATTTGAGACTATCACTCCCCCTTTCCCCCCCAAAAAAGGTAAAGAATATGAACATAGCTAATATATGAGGAGAGATGTTATGATTGAGTTGATGGGAAAGCCATATGCTAGAATGTTGAGGGGATTAGGATCTTCATGATTTTTTTCTAGTTAATATTTTTAATACGAACTTATTTTTAACATGAACATATTTTTAATAATTAGGCTTTGATATCAAGGATTTCCTTTTGCAATGCATAGATATCAGTGAAGGAACACAAATGTGCTCTTTCCTAAGTATAATATTATATATCTTTCATCATATATCATATACACCTTATATACCTTTCATCAAGTCCTAGAAATTTATGTGTATAATATATAATATATTTCTCTCCTCCCCCTTTCTCTCTCTCTGGAGAGAGAGAGAGAGAGAAATTTAGAGAAGGGAGTCATTTGAATATACAATTTGGGGAAGACTCAGTGTTGAGGGGAGCAATACTCTAATTTGGACAGCTACACAACAAAGGTATCCTACCCCCCCCCACATTTTGTACTAGATATTTGGAAATATATGTTGCACTAGGGACACTTGCTGTATTCTCCAATTAGTAAATGAGCAGGAATACCTTGACAGAAAAGGAAGATGACACTAGCTTTAGTCTATCTGTGCATGGCAGAAAATATTCAGGGAGTTGATCTGAGTTGGTCAGGATTCAAAAAGTAGCAACTGATGATGAGAGCAGTCCATAGATTAGGCTAATTAGATTCACTTCTGAGTGAATCTCTTTGAGATTCATCAGATATTGATTATTAAATAATAATTTCCAGGGTAGAAATCTAAACAACTGTTGACAACTTGGAACTTCTTCATGAAAAGAACAATTGAAAATACAAGACCCTATTTATTACGCAAGCTAGCAATCACTCTGGAAGATGTGTTAACTTTTGCACATGACAAGTGTCAATTTTTTAAATAGTTCTTCCAAAACTTTAAGAGAGAAAGACTTAGAATTTATTTTTGTTATAAATAAAATTTAACAGAAAACAATTATACATCGTCCTGTGTTCTATGGACTGCAATAAAGTGATTCTGAAACATCCTGATAGAGATGTTGGCTCTAAGGTGGAATAATGTCTGTAATATGACAGAATAATAACAGGATAAAAAATCTTAAGAGCTATTTCAAGTTCATCACATATTTTCCAAGGTAAACATTGAAACATTCAGCTGATGATATTTGCCACAACCCAAATATAATTTAAGTAATTTGCTATAGCTGTGTTCACAAGTCAATGATGTTCATAATATAAGGTCTACTGATTGCCCTTGCCATGAAAATATTTCAAGTTATAATGAAACTTCCTTTTATTCTCAATCAGTGTAGCTTGTCAAAATAGTTTCATTTTCTAAAAATGGATATTAACCTTGCAGTACTGTGATGCCATTGAAGTGGATTGTTTACTCTCTTCTAGCATATTTCTCAGTTCAGTATTCTTATGTGGTAGAGTCATCCTGCAATATTTTATGGTGAATTTTAAGACCACAATTAAAAGCATAAAAGCGTGTCTATTAAGTGCAGGTCAAATGTTCTTAAAACAACCATTGAAAACCCAGATAATTTTATCAGAAACTTTCATTGTGGCTAGAAACATTTTTTCTTCTTTTTTCTAGATGTACTATTTCTTATTTTGTGACTTTGCCAAGGCCAGGATGATGAGTAGAGATTTTGAAAGGATATATGCAAAATAAAAAAAATGGAAACACAAGAAAATGAATAATCAAGACTGAATACAAAGGACTTGTATGTATGGTGTAACAATGTTGTCAAGAAGGGAAAAATCTAAGATGATTAGAGGATTGTGAGGACCAAAAAAATAAAAGTACATTTGGAAAAAGAACAATGTAAGGATAGCACCTCTGCTTTGGGACAGATGGGGAAATGTCAACAGATGCTTGGTTTAGGAGAATGAGCTTCAAACTGGAAATAGTTGAACAAATGGGGAATTAAAACTCAAGAGAACAGGAAATAGTAAGAGAGCATGCTGCTCCTTGAACAGATTTTAAACTATTTAGTGAAGATCAGTTACATCCCTAGACACTGAAGGATTTGTAGAAGTGATCACAGAATTGCTGCTCACAATCTTTAAGGAACCATGAAAAAGGAGAAAGGTGCCAGAAAGCTGAAGATGAAAATGCTCCAAATTTTAAAGGAGGAAAAAGGTAAATTTCAGAATCCAAAGACTGGTGAGCTTGCTAGCTGTACCCACCAACAGTACTATTTACTAAGCCATTTCTTCAAATTATTCCCTTTTTATATGTGGAAGTAGTGATTAATCTAACTTGGATTTATTGAAGGGCAAAATAATTCCATCATCTGTCTGAATATGGTTTGTAGATAGTAATGTCTTAAATGTTATGATTTAGTACATTCAAATTTTTAAGATATTAGAGAAAAAAATCACCCATGATATCCTTGTGGCCAAAATATAGAAAATAATACTAGAAGATAATAGAGTTAAGGTGAATTCTTAACTACTTAAAGCAACATGATACTCAAAATTCAATGAATGGATGCCAGTCTAAAGAGAGATTTCCTGTGGTAGCACATAAAGTTTTGTCTTATTCCTATTTTTCAATCAATTACTGGAATGAATTAGTAGAGAAGACAATATGCTATAGTAGATAGGGAGTTGTGCTTTGAGGCAAAGGACTTTGGGCCAAATCCCAACCTTGCTATTTACTAGCTCTAAGATCATTAAATAAAAAATGAGTATAACCTCTCTTAGATTTAGTTTCTTCATCTGCAAAATGAGAAGTTTGGATGAGATGACCTTAAAAATTCTTTCCAGATCTAAATCCTATAACTCTAAAATATGTTCTTTTAATTAGTGGATGACACAAATTTATAGAATTTAATTAGCCCACGTATTGATAAAACAAGGATTCCAAAAGGTCTTTCCATAAGTTGGAACAATGTCATATATCTAATATGATTGAATTTCACCAGTATAAACATAACATCCTGTTCTTAGGGTTTTTTTTTAAGAAAATATATATTTTTCTTTACCCTTCCTTCATTTCCAAATCTACCTTTACACATTCCTTTCTCAGAAAGTCATCCATCGTAACAAATATTTTTAAAAGGAGGAAAATATAAGTTTAGCAAAAAATATAGTTTGTTTGACAATATACACAATGTAAACCACTTCTTTAAAAACAGAGGGAGGAGTACATCTTCTCTTCTTCTGGGAAAAGAGTTTTCATGATAATTAGACAACATTCAGTTATGTGTTTTTTTGTTATTTTTTTTTCCATTTGCATTGGTGCACTTGTTTATATTTTATTTTCCTGGTCTTGTTTACTTCATTTTGATTGATTTTATACAAATTTTACCATGTTTCTCTGAATGATTCATATTCATTGTTCCTTAAGGCATAGTGTTATTCCAATTCTTTCATCTACCACAATTTGTTTAACTATTTCCCAACTGATACTCATCTACTTTGTCCCACTTCATTGACGCTTCAAGAAGTGCTGTTATATATATATGGTGGTATGTATAGCACTTTTCTTTCTATATTAATTCTACAAGTAGAAAATGAGGGAAATCTAATCACATAGCAATTAAATGTGAAAAAGCCCAAGGTATTTTAGAAGACATGCCCAGTATACGACAACAGCAATTCATAGAGTTTTCTCAAAATTAATTGTAATATAAAATTTTATTTATAGAACTAAGGAGCGCTTCTCCATTGTCTTCTGAGCATGATGCCTGTGGATCATTGTATTTAGTTATGGACACCACACAAGGGAGAGTGCATCCCTCCAACCAATGGTTGCAAAATCATATATTAGTAGTGATTAAAGAAAATTGTAAAGATTAGTCTAAAGAAGGGGAAAAATAGTGGGGCACCATTATTATTTGCAAATATTTAAAGGAGTATCATATAAGGAGGAATTTCATATTTTGCCTTTGAAGATTTTTCTCTCTAACTTGCATATCAAACATTACATCTCTAGCTTTCATTCTCAGTGTCTGTTTTTCTGCTTCGTCCTTACCTACTGCCTTCAAGCTTGTCCAGGTCTCTTCCATACTTAAAGACCTTCACTTAACCCTGTCATTCCTTCAAGCTATAAACCTATGTTATTCGCATCTCTTTTCCATTTCAATGGCAAGCTTCTACAGTGGGAATCTACACTTATTGCCTATACTTCCTTGACTGTCACTCCCATCTTAGTTTCTTACAATCTGATTTCTGACTCTAACCATCCTTCAGAATTGCTCTATTCATAGTTTCAGTGATGTCTTAAGTGCTAAATCTTATTATCTTTTCTGAGCTCTGATTCCACGTGACCTCTCTACTACATTTGACCTTACCTTCTGGATGCTTCCTCCTCCTCTGATTTCTATGACACTACAATATCCTGATCACCTTCTTTCTGTTTGGCTGTTTATTTCTTTTGCTGGAACATCATCCATCCTCCACTGACTAAGGATGGATGTGTCTCACATTTCCCCTCCCCAAGCTCCTTTTGCTCTTATTTCTTTATACTCTCTTAATGATCACACTAAGTCGAAAGGGATTCAAATATTACCTTTATGTAGATAACTGCTAGAATACAATCCTACCTAATCTTTCTCCCTAATTCCACTCCTGAATTACCAACTGCCTTATATTTCTATCTACATATCTTCCCTCAGCAACTCAAACTCAACACGTAAAAAAGAGAATTTGTTTTGCTTTTTTTTCCCCTTAAATACATACATTTTTATCAAGGAAACCACCATCATTGCCAGTCACCCAAGCTTACAAAATTGTATGAACTCCTGACTCTTCCATTTCACATTCCATATCTCATAAGTTGCCAACTTCTACTGATTAACCATCCACTGTATAATTCAAATATATCTCATTCTCTTTATCCGAAAAGCCTCTAACCTAGTTTTAACCCCATATTTCCTCTGACCTAGAGTATTGCCATTGTCTTTTTTTTTTTTTAGGCAATTGGGGTTAAGTGACTTGCCCAGGGTCTAGGCTGGATTTGAACTCAGGTCCTCCAGACTTCAGGGCTGGTGCTCTGTCCACTGCACCACCTAGCTGCCCCTTGCCATTGCCTTTTAATTGGTACTTCTCTTTTCAGTTATCATTTCCTTCTCTAATCTATCTTCTCGCTTTCTCTAAAACCTCATTGACTTGGAACTCCATTTTTGTATTATTGCAAGAGCCTTGTATTTGGGACTCTTGTTTTCAGTCATTCTCTACCCTCTCTAGGTCATCCAGTCCTGTGATCTACACAGAAGCAAAATATCTGTTATTAAGATATGATTCTGACCCTATTATTTCCCTCCTTATAATGCATTTATGGCTCTCTTTCCTCTATTAAAAAAAAATTAACCCTGCCATTTTAAGGCCCTACATAATCCCATTTCCATTTCACATTCTGAAAACTATTTCACATTATTTTCCTTTATTCTATGCTATAGAGAATCTAGTTTGTTTTGATATTATTCAAACCTGATATTCTATGTCCTTTTTCTGTACCTTTAGCAAGTTGTTCCTTTTGCCTGGAATCTACTTCGTCCTCATTTCTTCCTCATAATTCTAACCCTCTTTCTAGGTACCACTTCCTACAGAAATATTCCCTGATTTTTCTTCTTGTTAGTGTCCACTCTTTCGTTATATAATCTTATATTTCTTTCTGTTCTAAGTATATTGTGTAACATAAGTTCTTCAATTAAGAAACTGACTTTTTTTTAATTGCCTTCTGAATTCCCAGTACAAAGCAAGGTACCTTGAGTGTAGTAGGTATTTAATGAATGTTTCTTAAATTTCATTGCTTGATAAAATTGAATTGTTTGTACTTCATATATGGATGTGGAGTACCCTTGATAGGAGTCAAATGTGTCAAGAACCAAGAAAACATATATCTGCAGAGAATAAAAATAGAGCTATCTGAAATAGAAAAGACTACATTGAGAATTAATGACTTTTTCGTGACTAAAAATGTTTATACATAAGTTATTTCAGAAGCCACTGGGCAAATATTTGATTATTGTAATAGTCCAACCTGTGTAACTTGCATTTTTAAGCCCTGACTTCACCACACATTTAAACCTAAGGATGTTTTACATTTAGATTTGACATAGAGTGACAGGGAACTTAGTCACAATCATCCAAATTGGATTGGGTGACTTTGGGTTATAGGGTGTCCTCCTTCATGAGATACTATAAGGTAACCTCCAAAAAGAGATTAGATGAGTACTTGTCAGTTAAAATACTTTGTATTGAGAATTCCTTTCAGGTGTTGGTCTGACTAGGACTACTAAAATCTTGTAATACCAAGTTACTCTAAGAAGGTAACAACAAATATAACCTCAATACTTTTGTTATGCAAAACCATTTTTTTTTCATTCTCAGGACTGTCTTTCTAAGAGATGTCACCTTAGTATATCATGTTCTAGCAAAGTGTATTGAGGATTGGGATATTTGTCATCAACTATGGCTATTTTTTTAATCCTTTCTGCACATGCTCCCTGTTGTTTGATTATTTGTGAACATCTCTTTTTAGGATACATGTGGAAGAGAAGTACAGTATTTATGCAAACATATAATTAATCCTAGAGAGAATCTGTTCAAGAAGTAATGAAAAGTACAACTTGAATGAAAGTGGAATCTAATGGAAAATAGCAATGGGAGTCTTTAACTTTGTTTCCCTAAGGACTATTATTATTAAAGACTATTATTACTACCTGAGAATTGAACTATTGTATTTTTAGCTACAAAGCACTGAAAGATTCCTAAGAGATTTACATGAATTAGAAGTTTACTATTGCTCTTTTGTGTGCATATGACACATAGAACAATAGGAAATCGTATTTTAGCTGAAAATAAAAACTCGAATTTATTTAGCAGTTAATATTTGCAAAATGCCATATTTATATTATTTTATTCAATCCTTATACCAACCTTATGGAGCAGATGTTATTATTGTGACCATTTGGTAGGTGAGGAAATCAAGGCTGAGAGAGTCATGTCTCCAAGTTTATATAGCTAATCAGTGTATGAGACATGATTTGAAATCAGGACTTCCTGAATTCAAATCCAGAACTTTACCCACTATAGAATCATTAACTACAATAATCATTATTGTTATGTGATCCATTCATGTTTGATGTGATGATATAAATTGCGAGCCCTTCCAACTCTGAATCTTTCATTCCATTATCCTATATAAACAGGTAAGCATGCTAATTTTAAGAGGATTGAGTGATTGCTAACAGCTAAGTGAATAAGGAAAGGTTCCCTAAGAAAGGTCACCTGAACTCACTATCAGTGGCACACTTGGCCTATTTATTATCCCTAGACTACACCTTTTTTTTCTGAGCAAATACACCCTCTGATGATATCTTGTGTACATGGCACAATGTCTTAACCAAACTTCATATTTTTCTCAGTGCCTATTAGTGTTCTGCCTACAATAGAAATATGATGAATGCTTATGAAACTGAATTGTTTGGTCACCAGAAGGCATAACTTAGAGTTTGTTCTCTAGAAGACAGAACTAAGAATTTGTAAATAGGTATATTTTGGCTTCAAGTAAGAGAAAAAAAAAACTTCCTCACAGAGCTATCCAAAAGTTACCTTGAGTTATCTTGGGTGCCAACCTTCATCAGAGGTCATTAGGTAAGGTGAGAAGGCCAAATTTTCAGAGATATTCTAGAGGAGATTTCTGCATAGGTTTGACTTGGACTGGATGATTTCTGAGGTTCCTTCCAGTTCTGAGTGTCTGTACTCCATTGTAAACTGTATGGGATTTATCAATAAAGATGCTTCCCATTCCATTAGTGTTATTGTTGATCAGTCATTTTAGTCATGTCAGATTCTTTGTGACCCCTCTAAAGGTTTTCTTGGAAAAGATACCAGAGTGGTTTATCATTTCCTTCTCTAGCTCATTTTATAGATGAGAAAACTGAGACAAACAGGGTTAACTGACTTGCCCAGGCCCACAGAGCTAGTAAGTGTCTGATGCCATGTTTAAACTCAGGAAGATGAATCTTCCTGACTCCAGGCCCAGCACTCTATCCACTTGTGCCACCTAGCTGTCCTCCCATTCCATAGAGCTCATCAAACACAATATTGTTCATTACAGATTTTTTTAAACTTTACCTTCACTCTCTTATTTACAGCAATGAGCGATATGATACAATGGAGTATGTAAGTGAACTGTATAGAACTCTGTCTATAGAAGTATTAAAGAATTTGAACCATCATACATATCTCTGCTTTTGAAACATGTTTTAATTCTGGTGTCTTGAGAGCAATTTTAGAGTTCTCATTTTCAACAGCTAGCAGGAGTCTGTGAATCACTTTTACCTTAATTGCACCTCGTTGACACCAATCCACACATTCTTGGAACAGATTTTATTATAAAGCAGAGGCACACATGTAAAAAAATCAATTAAAAATTCAATTTACAAGTACATCCTTTGCACCCTTCTGTCCCTATCCAAGGTGTTTTCTCAAAAGGTATTGCCTCTGCTTGATGCAAGAGACTGTTTTACTTTCCACTGAGTACCTCCAGTTGATCAGGTTTTCCTAATGATTTCCCTATGGACAATTTTGTTTACTAAACAGTTTAATTTTCTGAATCCTTTCCTGTTTGGTAAGCAGAAGAGTCTGTACATCGGATTCAGGTGATGAATCACAAATGAGGGAAAATGTGTAGTGAGATGTATTTTTAAAATGCATAGAGATAGTCAAATAGATGTGTGCAAGTACAGCATTCT
>NW_020940527.1:16172860-16176528 GCF_900497805.2 Vombatus ursinus
CAAATAAGGAGTCCTATGGGCCGCCTGTTAACTTATAAAACCACACATTAACATTATCTATGTTCTATTTTGTTAAATATTTCACAATTACATTTAAGTCTGGTTTAGGCTGTAATCTGGAGTATTCAGAGCATGCAGTGGCAATGTAGTCCCTGGCAGTACGTTTTTCCTTCATTTTGAAGAGGACCAATGACATCCTATGGTGATATCTTGACTTGCTTGAGAATCGGATTTAAGTAAGGCAGAGTTGAATAAAGACATCAGCCTCAGTCTCTCTTCAGAGTCATGCAAGTCTAGTGGCAAGGCAAAATTAGGATGACTGGAAATGGCTGAGGATTCAGTGAATGGCTTTGGTGTCTTTGAAGTCCAACAAAGCTCTAAGTGCTTCAGCTGCCTTCATGACCATTGACACATTATTCTCAGACACCCATTCCACTAGAGGTAAATCTTCACTTGCTTGGGGTAGACATCCCTCTAACTCACCAATGAGTTTGAGGCCCCTTGGTTTCCTGAAACCTGATTCATCCCATCTGTTAAGATGATTTTACCTGTGGCCTTTGTGCATGCTACAGTTTGTTGGAGTGACAGGTGAGAGTTGGGTCACTGGTTAGACACCAAAGGTGGATGAGTAGCCCTGAAAAGAGCTTGGCAAGCCCTCACACCAAAGGTGCTAGTCCTCCCTTAACACCTCATACACCCCATAAATAGAAGCTGTGGAAACACATGTTATACAGACATTTCTCCATGAATATTTCCTGTATCTTCCATTTCATTCATGTGGTTACTCCCTTCAATGCTGGAGGAAATGATTCTTCTGCAAATTAGTAGGAAACTGGCTGAAAGGGGGGGAGTGGGGGGGAGGCATGTTACTGTGGCAAAAAACAAAACAAAACAAAACAAAAAAAAAACAAACAAACCAAAAAAAAAAAAATTGCATGACCAACCTGATGATGTTCCTGTCCAAATCTGATGTAGTGTACTGAATAAAGTTCTTGACTTGGAGTTACAAGGAAGTAAATTTGAATCCCATGATCCTTTGGATAGATATACCATCTACCAGCAAATAGCCATACTCAAAGGGTTTCCATCATGGTCATATATACAAAGGCTTATATATTAGCAGGGGCTTGGGGGTTTGATTATTTTTGTGTTTTGATCCCAGGATTATCTCTACACTTCCATGAATCATCCAAGCAAGAAATTAGTAGAAAACTTTAATTTACAATACATTGAAAATGAAAGGGTATGAACAGACTGTCTGCTACCACTAAATTTCCAAGGTGTTCTTTGAAGGAAATAATGTAGAACCGAATTTATAGGATCAGAGATCAGAGATCAGAGATCCAGAGACTTGAAAGGGACCTTAGAGGTCATTGAGTCCAACTCCCATGTTTCTTTGTGATGAAACTGAGGGATAGAGAGTTTAAGTGACTTGCCCAGGGTCACACAGCTCTTCTCACTTCCAAGCCCTGTACTCTGTTTACCACACCACAATGTCTCTCTTCTTTAACCATATTTTCCCCTGCCATATCATTGCCTCTATGTAATTCATAATGGTCTTTCACAGAAAGGTATTATGGAAAAAGTACTATGATATTCATGATGTTTGAGTTCAAGTCTCAGTTCTACCATTTATTGTGTTGTATTAAGGATGTAACATTAACTCCCATGACCCTCGTTTTCCTCATTTGTAAAATGAAGGGGTTGGAATAGAAGATTATAGAATTATAGCACCTCAACTTTGAAGGAAATCTTAGAGATAATTTAGTTCAAAACACACCCAAATGAAAATCCCCTGTATAATATACCTGACCATTATATATCCATTCAGCTTTTATTTAAAGACTTCTAATTAAGAAGAAGCCGTTTGTCATCCTTTTGGAAGTTATGTCTGCTCCCTTATATTGCCCCTATATCAATCCCTCTGAAACATCTAGCTATCATTCCTATTCTTGGTCTTTGAGGCCGAGCAATCTCATTTCTCTTTTACATGATAGCACTTAAATACTTGAATAAGACAGTTATTTTGTCTTGCTTATAAATCTTCCCTTCCCTAGGCTTAATATCTCTAGTTCCTTCAACAAATATTCCAACGGAATGGTCTCAAGGTCCTTCATTCCCCTATTTATACTACTCTTGATATTATGTTGCTTACCAATGTCCTTCCTAAAATATGGTATCCATCACTGAATCTAATATTCCAGATAGGGCTTAACCGGGGCAGAGTCTTCCTCCGTCACCTTGGATACCATGCTTTTATTCATGCAGCGTATGATTAAATTGAGCTCCAAAATCTAGTCCTGCTCTGACTTTCTATGACTCTAGAATTCTGGTAAATGAGCTTTTCCATGACTACTCCTCAACAAACCTGTGTAACAAACAAACAAAAAGGCCTTGATCTCCCCATCAACAGGTCTACTTATAGTAAATCAATCATTTCATTTTTTTTTCTTCTTGTGAGTATCTGAAGGGGAAAAAAAACACTGTCATCACCCCTTTTTCATATATGTATCAGTTTAGACTAGACCTTTTTATTCTCAATGATAGCCAGTATCCAAATTGAAGAGATCTGAGTCCAACTTACAGCTACTTTAGTAGACTTTTCTATTGTGGGCTTTGAACAACATATGCTTTATATGCTTAGGACAGGATTTGATGAAATCAGTATTTTGCTTTAATATGAAGGAATATTTGTAATTCCATCAGAATGTTTTCCATGGTGCTTTGTGAATGATCCTTTTATGTTTTGGTTAACATTTGGTTGATTCACAGTCTTCTATGTAGAATAATATTCATAGTATACATACCTATGTGTCATATCTCCGTATACACACATATACATGTGCATATTCACACACATATGTGTATGCATATATGCATACATGTGTGCACACACACATATCAAGTTAAATTAATAACTTTATACTTTTCAAAGTTCTTTTAAATATACTGTAATTGTTACTGTCTTTAAAAAATAAGAGAAATGAGGCCCAGAGAAGGTAAATGACTTATCCACCTGCACCCATCTAATTAGTGACAGAATTGTATAAGTCCTTCTCTTCTTAGGTTTACTCCTCTGAAGGGATGCAGCCATAGAGCATAGTACATCTCAAAGAGATTCCAATTTCTCTTCCTCTCTGAAAGCAAAACAATTTTCAATAAGGAAACATCAATAAAATTCATCATAGCATGAAATTATCTGGCATTCTAAACAATAACATGTCTATTCATTTACTAAACAGCACAGCAATTCCAGCCATGCAGCTTCCTCATGCAAACACTCCATTGACTTGTCTAGAAGCTGCCTTCAGATGAACCCAGGATGAGTCAGACTTTTTTTGCTCAGTCTTCCCCAGGCAATGAAGGAATTTGCCATGCATGTCAATCAGATGTTTGAAATTCACTCATTAAATTGTCCCAAATTCACCAGCAGTGGGAACTTGAAGGAAGCCACAGAATTGCTAAATTTCCTTGCTACCCAGTTGCCTTACAATAAATTTTGGTCCATAAACCTCAAATCATGGAAGTTATTATTAAATAAATAGATTCTATCTTTAAAATAAAGAATGCCTAGTCACGCTGTCTATATAGTAAGCAATAAATATACAAGTAGATAAATGAATAGATAGATAGATAGATAGATAGATAGATAGATAGATAGATAGATA
>NW_020940527.1:16176538-16194507 GCF_900497805.2 Vombatus ursinus
ATAGATAGATAGATAGATAGATAGATAGATAGATAGATAGATAGATAGATAGATTGAAAGATCTTGCACTGGAAAATATGATTTGGATAT
This sequence comes from Vombatus ursinus, assembly GCF_900497805.2. Classification (NCBI taxonomy): domain Eukaryota; kingdom Metazoa; phylum Chordata; class Mammalia; order Diprotodontia; family Vombatidae; genus Vombatus; species Vombatus ursinus. The sequence goes on from NW_020940527.1 coordinate 16,176,629, forward strand.
CTAGCTCATAGAAACCAATATTCAACTTTTTTTTTTCCTATTAGTTGTGTTCCTACTTCCTGATTTATTCTGAAATCTATAGTCCTCCACATTCTACCCTTTCCTCTTTTAAATACTATGTTGTAAAATTTGATTTTTCTATTCTTTTTTTCTTTTGCAGTTTATAGAAAAGGATAGGCATAGAAAAGGAGCACTATTGCATTAAAAGTCATAGAATCTTGGAGATAGGGGAAACCCTAGAGGTTACCTCATGGAATCATAAAGTCAGTTAGTCAGTTATTCAAAAACAAATATTTATTAAGTATCTACTACCTAGGCACTGTGGTATGTTCTGGGGATTTAAAAACAAACAAAGAGGGCAGCGAGGTGGCACAGTGGATAGAGCTCTGGCCTTGAAGTCAGGAGGACCTGAGTTCAAATCTGGCCTCAGACCAAACACTTGACACTTACTAGCTGTGTGACCTTGGGCAAGTCACTTAACCCTGATTGCCTAGCAAAAAGGAAAAAAAAAAGAAGAAAAAGTAAAAACAAAGAAACGAAAAACCATTAGAAGCAAAGACAGTTCCCTCAGTCTAATGAGAGAATAACATTGATACAAGATACCTACTGGTGTATCTTGTATACTGATATAAGGTACATACTGTACAGAGTATATGGAAGGTGATGTCTAAGGAACATTACTGGCAGTTGGTAGAAACCAGGGAAGGCTCTCCTATAGGTGGTAGAATCTAAGCTGTCTTGAAGGCATCAGAGGAAACGAAGAGATGCAGGTGAGGGAACACAGTAAACAGGGTATTCCAGGCATCACAACAGCCAGTACAAAGGTAGAGAGATGGGATATGGGTCATTGATGCAGAGCTAAAACGGACATTTGAGACTTGTTTCTATAGTACAACATCTACATTTACTGATGAGAAACTGAGGCCCTGAGAGACTGATTGATCTGCCCAAGGACTAAGTGGCAGAGCTGGAATTCAAACTTAGTTTCTCTGATCCCAGATATGACACTCTTTCCACACATTGTTCCTCAATCATGGAGTTGGAGATTTAGAGTTGCAAGGGATGTCAGAGGTTACCTAAGCAAACCCACTTATATTGTGGGTTAGGGGAGTGAGCTCTGGAGATTTGAAGTGACTTGCCCAAGGTCATGCAGTTCATTTAATAGCAGAATTGGGACTTGAATATAGGTCCCTTGATTTTCTGCACAGTGTTTTTCTCACTACATCACACTGTCTGCTTTTTAGGTATCTGTTTAGCTACTTATTTGTAACTGTTCAGAAAGATTTTAAGGAGAGAAATACTTTGTCTTCAGTACAATAGCCCTTTATAACCACTCATCATCTTTGTTTCATAGAAATGGATTCTAAGAGTCAGTTTTTCAACATTGGCCTCAAGGAAACTCTATCTTGATTTTTCATGCATTATTTTGTATATTGTTTAATTTATTTTATACAAGGCCATAGGTTGAGTATCACACTTTTTCATGGTCGTACTATCTCGTAACAAAGATACTTGGTAGATTTTGGAAATTGTGGTTAGTTTAACTTTATAGAAGCATATTCTAACTAGGTAGAGGCTATCAGAAAGCCTTTCTACATCAATATAACTAATAATAACTCCTGAAACCACTGATGTAGGATATGCCAAATAATAAAATAAAAGGAAAAATTAAATTATATAAAAATAATTGAATTGAATTCAATAAGCATATTTATCAAATTTTTAATATGCACCTGGCACCATGTGTACCAGGAATACAAAGACAAAAACAAAACAATCCCTAACTCCCAGGTGCTTATATTTTACTAGTGTGGGAATGGGGGTAGAGCACCTATGTATACACACACACACAGACACACACACATGCAAAAATATATATATATACAAAATAAATTTGCATACGGGTTGCCGCAGTGTATAACATATCACCATATATAGTATGTTTATAATATAATATATTAATAATAATGGTATTTATTATATAAATTCGAAAATTCAAGTATATTATATGTTATCTCATTTGATTCTCTTCTTCTATTATAATATCCATTTTATAGATATGTATACTAAACTCAAGAGGTTAAGTGACTTGCCCAGGGTTACACAGGTAGCAAATATCTGAGGCAGAGATTTGAGCTCAGGTCTTCCAAATCCCAGGTCTAGCACACTATCCATTGAACCACTTGGCTATATGAAAAAAATAATCAGAGCTGCCCACGAGTTAAAAAGATGTTGGTTAAACTTCTCAAATTTTTAACAACAGTATGTTTGGGATGATTAACTGTGGACGCTTTGAGAAAATGTAAGCTCTTGAAGGCCCAAAGTGGCAAGCTAATGTCTCCATGAGGCAAACTGTACATGATATGAATATATTCTTCAGGCATTCCATATTCCCTAAAAGCCCTGGTGATCCACATATTAATCCTGATTTAAGGGGGTAGAAAGATGTCAAAATTGACTCATTTCTCTTGTTTGTTGAAAGCTTTCTCTTATGGATTAGTTTAAGCATTCAGGTCAGTTAGCTGAGGTACTCATTAACTGAGTTAAGTATCTAGGAGCATCTCAGGGGCAGAAGTAGAAGGTAGCAGTAAAAGAACCAACAGGTATTCTATAACTAGCATTTTGAAGACTAGCAAAGAATGAGAAAAGAAGCAGTATTATTTCATCATGCAGCCAGAAAGGGGGAAAAAGACACAATAATTTATGTTTTTCTGATCCTCAATAGGGAATTCTGGTTAATTTCCATATAGTAATCTTTTTCATTATGATAATCTGTTCCTTTCTTTTGAAATTATTTTGTTCCCTGTCCAGATGGTTATGAAAAACATCATGCGATAAGACTGGTGTCACAAGTCATTATGTTAAGTTCAGTGTTCTTAAATGAATAAAAGGGTAGGCATTTTCATGACTGTGCAAAGAAGAAAAACTCCTTGTTGGATAAATGGATTTGGAACTGGATGGGAACTTAAAGGTCATCTCATTCAGTTCTCTCACTTTAAAAATGAGGACAAACATAATATTTGATGGAATTGAAATGATTGGCAATTTTCCAAAGTTCTCTGAACCCCCCTGTATACACTACCCATATGGTCAATGAAGAAAATTTATGGCTACATTTAACTGAACAATCAGCACTATCTTGACTTGTAAATTTGTGGAGTATTACTTTATTTTTCTTTACTTACCTTTATTTTTATTAGTCTATATTCTATGTTGTTCTTTATTTCTCTTTTCCTCTTGACACCACATCATCCTCTTCTGCATGTAGGTTTCTCTGATTATCTAGGTTAAAGCAATTGATCTTGCTTTGGATGTCACACAGAATGGTGTACCTTTATTTTGTTCTTTTAACTATTTGTTGTTTAAGTATCTATCACATATTCACCATTGATGACTATTTTAATAAGGGACAATATAGAGTTAATGGATAGATTCATCAGTCTTATTGTTGTTCACTCATTTTTTTCCAGTTATGTTTGACTTTTCATGATCCCATTTGGAGTTTTCTTGGGAAAAATACTGGAGTGGTGTGCCATTTCATTCTCCAGCTCAATTTACAGATGAAGAAACTGAGGCAAACCTGTTTAAATCACTTGCCCAGGGTCACACAGCTAGTAAGTGTCTGAGGCCAGATTTGGATGTAGGAAGATGAGTGTTCCTGAATCCAGGAATCACATACTGTCCACTGTGACACCGTTTGCTAAGCATCTACTGTGTGCTAGGCATAGTGCTAAACATTGGAGATAAAAAGAGAAGCAAAATACTATTCTTGCTCTCAATGAGCTCACAGTCTAATGGAGGAACTTATAGCATAAAGTACTTGCCTTGGTGTTAATAAGAACTCTATTATTTCCTACCTCTGACAATGAACTACCTCTGACAATGAGCTGTGTATGTGTGACTGGGCAAATTTACCTCTTATTACCTTAGGCAATTCTCTAAGAATAAAAACTAAAAGTAATTTGCTGGTTGGCCTTGTTGAAGGTTGTTATCTTACCATGATTTCTCACTAATATCACTAATATTGACCAAAACCAGAAAAAAATGATGATTACATAAATGCAAACTATATATTTATAATGACCTCTGAGGTTTATAAAAGGCAGTAGGGTATAGTGGATAGAGAACTGGACACAAAGCCTAGAAGGCCTGAGGTTAAGTCCTGCTGATGACACATACGGACTGACTGTGTGACATTGGGCATGTCAATTGCTATGTCTGTGCTCCAGGCAACTCGAAAGCTGCATTGGCTGAGGGAGTTTTCCTTATCTGCCACTTAAGCAATTACAGGTTTAGGCCCTATGCCTAGACCTTTAAGTTTTACAGGGAACTTTCTTCACAACAGCACCAAGAGGTTTGGTCACGTGGCACACCCTTGAGATTTTCCCCATTTTACAAATGAGTAAACTGAGATTCAGAGAATCTGAGGAAGCTGCAATAGTTACATTCTTAATAATTGTCAGACATAGGATTTAAACCCAGGTCCCTGATTGTTAAGTATAACATTTTTATGTCTTACTCATCTTCACATATGTCTAGGACCTACCATAGAAAGAAAAAACATACAAAAAAGAACAAACCTGTCCGATTTCATTGTTTTAGGGAACTCCCAGGTGAGAAAACTCCTACCTATGCAGATCAGCACCTTCTCTTCAATTTACAATGTTAGAGAGTAGCCTGGAGGGCAGCTAGGTGGCACGGTGGATAGAGCACTGGCCCTCAAGTCAGGAGTACCTAAGTTCAAATCTGGCCTCAGACCAAACACTTGACATTAGCTGTGTGACCCTGGGCAAGTCACTTAACCCCAATTGCTGAAAAAATAATAATAATAATAAAAATAATAAAAAGAGAGAGTAGCCTGGGAAGCTAAGAGTATAAATAACTTACTTGGGGTTGCACAGCCATTATGTGGCAGAGACAGGAATTGAACGCACGTCCTCCTGTCTCCAACAGCATTCCATTAGCCTATGCTACCTCTCAGATAGTCTGTTGCTTAAACATTTAAATGAATTACATGTAAGATGTTAAGGACTTAATTTACATAATGAATTGCACTATTTAAATAACTCTTTGGATAATTTGCCAGCATATCTAACTACCTCCTTTGACCCTGACTAGCTTTGTAACCTTTGAAAGTCATTTAAACTCTCTAGGTTTGAGGTAACTCCCTAGCACTTTTCTACTAAGCCAAAGATTAACCTGGATTTGGGTTGCTGGTGATTTTCAAAGCAAGATATTTCATACCCATGCTGAAAAATCCTAGGTCCTTCTAGTTTTTTTTTTGCCTGCCTAACTAAATATATACATATACATACATACATGTATACACATATGTGTATATATATGTGTGTGTGTGTGTATAATTAGCATTGGCATGGAAACAAATATGGCCAGTAGGTGGACCAGAGTGGGGTTCAGCTACTTGCACCAAGGTGTGCAATGTGGCACATGAATATTGCAATGCCCCTAAATAATAGAAGTTGGTAAAATGACCTGTTTTCTCAAATCCTCAAGAATGACAGCTCTTTTTTAAACAATCAATGTAATAATGGGTGCCAGTCTAGCACCAAGAGGGGCATTTATGACAGCAGCAGGGAGTTCCATTTAACAGAAATCTATAAACTCCAGGGCTCTAAGCTAAGAAGGGATTGGGGGTTTGGGGTTTGAAGATACAAAACATGATCCACAAGCAATAAAGATGAACTCAGCCTACATTTCCTCCCTAAGGATGACCTTAATGACATGAGGAGCCAAATAGTCCAATGCACCTTGAGGGGAGAAACTCAATTAAATAATCATTACATTCAATCTTCCCAACTCAGGGGAGCAGCATGTGGGTGATTCCAACAGAGAAGGGGGAAATATTCCTGAATGGAGACAAAACAAAGGCTAATAATAGGCTAATGGAAAAAGTGTGGGAAATCGACTTGAAAAGAATTGGCAGTGGAGATGAGCTGATAAAGCAGCTCCTTTGCATAAGGTTAAGATCATGGTATAGTTTAGGGAATTTTTACAACATAATTTACATACATAATGAAAGTCAGGAGAAAGCCCTGCTCTCCATATTGAGCTTTTATTTTGGATGTTTGAATATTTGAGATAGACGCTTTCATTTCTGCTTGAGCTGGCATATGTGAAAGAAATCTTAATTATAGTTATGATATTAAATGGTACCTTTGTTGCTATTCATGTTGTCTTTCTTTAATAGCCCAACCAACATGCAGACTTATTCATTAATATGCAAGATGTCTATATGTAGGCTAACCCATTAAAATATTCAGATATGGCTAATTCTAATGACCCACAGAGGAAGATCTTGAGTGAACCATGTCCTCAGCTTCAGGGCCCAGCCCATCTGGAGTCTTTGCTTAGAAAAGCCACCCTTGAGGGAAATAAGTTTATCCACTTCATTAGCATCTACTCTTGCATCTCACTCAAACATCACAGGTGATAAATATTTGTTGAGCTGAATTGTTTTGAATTTTTTCTACCTACCTGGAATGTAGTAGATCCACATTAACTTGCCACTCAGCAATTATTTAGATATCCTAGAATGTTCAAGGTGGAAAGAAGAGAGAGATCTTCTAGCTACTTCCACTCCTATCTTTTTACAGATGAGGAAAACGAGGTACAGAATGATAGGTAGACTGTGTCTATGGTCCCATAGCTAGGATTTACCAGAAGTGAACCTAGAACCTAGTTTTTGGTCTTCGTGCCTATTCCCCATTACATTATACCATACCTTCCCTCTTTGTTGTTCTCACATCTAACTCACCAACTTTATTGTGACAAAGATGAATCCAGTGTTGGCAGACTGGTTGTGGTCACATCTTAGAATCAGAGAATTTTAGAAGTCGAGAGGAGCTTAGACATCTTATTGGTGATTCCATCAAAAGCACTCCTTATCATTCAGACTTTCCTGCTGTGTCAGCTACTGGGGGAAAACAAAACACGTTCATCTCTCTTAGACTCCTGTCCTGAGTACACCAGGCTCATTAAGTACAGCTGCATTGGAGAGAAGGCTTATGGATTCTGGTTGCCATGCCCTCAACGACTATGCACACTACACCCCAACTCCAACACAATTCATTTTGATCATCTTCAAATATACTGAGAAGGACATCCTGCAGCTCTGTGTGTCATGGGCAATATAGTTCATGTGCAACTGACAGGATATAGACATTTACCATGGGTTAATCAACAGGCATTCTTTCCTTGGCAGGAAGGATGAGAAAATCAAGAATGAAACACCAGGTGTGTCTAGTGTTTCTTCTGTCTTAGACACATTCACTTCTTACCAGGAATATAGTTCATCAAACACAACAACTCACTGGAGAGTTTGTTGTTATTGTTGTTTTATTTTTGGGGGGAGGGGTGGAGGTAGGAAAAGATGTGCAAATAGATCAAAACAATAACAAAAAGAAATAACAAAAGTGAATTATTCTAGTAAAAATCTAAATTGTCAAAACAGCAGGATTCCAGAGTAATCTGTCATTCATTTCATGCAGAGATATCATGTAGCTGTTTATCCTCAAGGTAAACCGCATATGTTGCTAAACGATAAAAGTAATTTGGGACCATGTTCTAAATATTTTTTTTCCTAAATGCATTGCTTCCCCTTGGAGCTCAAGGAATCCATGTTGAAGAGTGAAGTGTGTGGTCCACATGGGGGCCATGCACAAATCCAATAGATGATACAAAGTTTTCTCAACCAGACTTACTCTGAGGATTCAAATTGCTATTTTTTAAAAATTTTCACATTAGCCATGTTATAAAGAAGAATTAGAACCAATAGGAGGAACCCCAAGAAAAATGAAATAAAACAGGCAAAAAAAAAAAGAGCCAATAGTGTGCTTCGACCTGCATTCAAACACCATAGTTCTTTCTCTGGCAAATTTCCAATTTCTTGAAGCACCTCTAGATTTTATTCCACTGATTTGTAATTTCTGGCACATAACTATATGTTTATCATATGGTTATTTCATTATTATTTTCATGACACATGTGTATCATATATACATACCCATGTGAGTATACACACATGAGTATAAACACCATATACAAATACATTTGTACATATACACCTTTCTTTATGTATATATATATGACTACATATACTTCCATGTTTATGTATACATACATTCATTCAATAAACATTTATTAAATATCTACTATGTGTCAGGCACTGTGTTAAAAGCTGAGTATACAAAAGGAGGCAAAAATGCAGTCACTACCCTTAAGGAGTTTACAATCTAATGAAGGAGACAACATATAAATACACACACATATAAACATATAAATATATATATATATATGATAAATAGAAAATAATTAGAAAAGGGTAAACACTAGAATTAAGAAGAGATGGAAATTTTCCCATAGAAAGTAGGATTTTAGTTGGGACTTAAAGTAAACTAAGGAGGTCAGTACAAACACAAACACACACACACACACACATCTTAAAACTAAAAAGTCAAAAAACTTAAAACTATAAAACTTTTGGGATACTATGTAGATAGATAGATTGATTGATATATGGATGGATAGATGGATAGATAGATAGATATCTATATCTATCTATATCATAAAAGTTTTCAAAAATTGTTACATGAATACACAGATTTAGAATTGGAAGGAGACTTAGATCTTTTAGTCTACTCAACCCTTCTTTCATTTTATGTATGAGGAAACGAACAATTGAACAATTTACTCATGATCAATAGCTAAAAGATTTCATACCCAGGTCTCCTTATTTGAAATCTTTTAGTTTTTGTTTGTTTGTTTGTTTCTTTGTTTGTTTGTTTTTTCCCTCTAGGTAGACAGGTGGTATAGTGAGTGGATAGAGCAATGGGCCTAAAGTCAGGACTACCTGAGTTCAAATTCAACATACAATATGCGAATTGTATGACCCAGGGCAAGTCACTTAATCTCTGTCTGCTTCATTTTCCTCAACTGTAAAATGAGCATAATATTGGCACAACCTTGCAGGGTTGTTGTGAGGATCAAGTAAGTTTATATTTGTAGAATCATAGTTTGTAATGTTACACAGGCACTGAGTAAATGCTTATTACCCAAATTCTCAGCCCCAGTACTCTCTTAATTGAAACCCAGCATTTTTTTCTGCTGAATCCTGAAACCTCTGTTATCTCATTTGAGCCTCAGCACAACCCTATGAGATATTACTAAATTAGGTATTACTAAATAACAGTGACTATATCTGTGATTTAATTAGGTAACGGACCTCACAAGAGAGAGAACTTCTTCTACCTATACAATCACTTCTGTCACTGAAAATCTTAGGGACCTGCCTAGAACACTGAGATATTGAGTGATTTTCCCAGAGTCATTTAGCCAATTTGTGTCACAAACAGAAATAGAAAACAGATCTTTCTGGTCTTGTGGCTATGGTCCACTATGCTCTATTGCCTCTCTATATTACTGATATTATTATCCCCATTTTACAGATGGAAAGTATAACTCTCAGAGTGGTTTTGTGATTTTTCTCAAGATGATACAGCTAGTGTATGTCACAGGGGAAATCTGAACCTAGAGCTTCCTGATGCCAAATCCAGCACTCAAATCCACTTCTCTTTTAAGTAATGCCTTAAGGTTTACAATCTATTTTTTTTTGCTCAAAAACTCTGTAAGCTTGTTTGAACAAGTATTATTATTATCCCCATTTTATAATGAGCAAATGAATCTTAGAGAGGTTGTGACTTTGTCCATTGTCATACAGCTGGTAAGTTTCAGACCCACTCAAGTCTCTCGAATCAGTCTTTTTTTTTTCTTTCTACCATGGCATACTACTGATATTTAGTATTAATATTAGGGTGTAGTTATTTGCTATTAATATTAGTACTAACATATAGTAGGCAATACAACAATAGTTTTATTAATATCTTATAATAACAATCATTTTATCAACTGAGTCCATAAATATAGTAATTTCCTCCTCAGTATTTTAGTCTTTGGACAAATAATATCATTTATTTTAAAAGCTGATTATTAGTTGTATTTCAATTGTATAATCTGAGGAAGGCCAGAAAGAGTATCATTAAATATACAGTATATACTCAGTTGGATTTCAAATTGATAATCATGTGTTCTGCTAAAATAATGAATGAATGTGAATTGAACTTAAGAATAACATAAGACCTAATGTTCAGCCTAGCACCCAGCATATCATTATCAACTTTTATAGTTACTGCTACCACTATTATTACCATTATTATTTCCCCCTTCTGAAAAAAATTCTCACTGTAATATATATATATATATATGGATTCTTAATATATAGTAACTGCCTGATTATTATAGGATACAGATATATTACATTTATGTTTCTAGGAAAGAAAATTTATCACATTAATCTCAGAATTACCAGTATATCACCCCCTTTTCTTGCATGAGATATCTCTAGAAAACCTTTGTAAGTATCAAGATAGTCTAAGAGTCCACAGACATTCAAAACCATGGCTTAGAGCCTCCACCAACATGTTTACTTTGATTAGTCTACCAAAGGATGCAGTCTATTTTCAGGAAAAAGGCATTTACTCTAATAGTGTATTTAGAAATGTAGCATTAGAAAAGTTTCCTTCTTACAGGAGGGGCTAACTTACCCACAAATATATGCAAAAAATCAGCTAAAACAGGCAAATCCACTATTAGCTGATTTTTTCCCCCATAACAAGAAAGATTTGTCAATTCCTGAGGGTTTGCCTAGGTTCAGTTTTTGCTCTCCAGATAGTCTTTGCTACCAGGGTTCAAGTTTATTTGTTACAAGTTATCCAGTCAGATAAATAGAGCTTGAAAGAAATATACATTTCCCTCTCGTATATCAAGGTCAAGGTCTTTTGTGCCAAGACTTTGTTTGACTTGGAGTACACCATCTTAATTTCTGATTGCCAGACTGCACTGTTTCATAATTATTTCAGGGACTGCTGTTGTAACATGTTCACAACAACTGACATTTTTCTGAGGCACCTTGTTTTTCTTACTTTAGAGATTTGGGGTGGGGGGTGGAGGCGGGATTTCCACTAAATCCTACTGTACTTGGACAGCTCTAATTGTAAAGAAACTATTCACTGTATCTACATCAATTCTAAATATTAAAGTTGTCTCTCACACCAAGCATAATAAATCTAATTTTTTTTCTATATGAATATGTGGATATAAGAAATTCAATCTTAAAATGACCTAGCTCTTCAAAAAGTTGAAATAGTTCACTTACGAACAGCTACCATGTCTCCACCCCCTGCCAGATATGCTCTTTACCAGGTTAAATCCCCCCACTTTCTTCAGTCTTCAAACAGAATGATCTTGAATCCCTTTACCACTCTGATTTCCCTCCTGTAGGTGCTCTCTAGCTTATCAGTGTCCTTCCTAAAATATGTAATGCCCAAATTTGAACCCAATATTTAAAATGTAATCTAACCAGGACAGAGCACAGTGTGAATATTACCTGGATGCTATTCACATTCTAATCTTTGTGAATGACAGAAAGGAAGAAAAAAGAATAACAACTTAAAAGTTTAGAGATGTGATTTACACATACATATATACGTATATGTATACACACATACCTATGTATATATATTCTCCAATTCATATCAACCACTTGTTTGGGCAGAATTGTAAGAGAAACTTTAAAGAAAGACATGGTAAAACATTCCCTTTCAAAGTTACTATATTGAAAAGAGCCTGAACCAAGGGGAAGGCAAAAATATCAGGAGTCACTCTCATCAACTCTTCATTTATTCTCAGAGAATAAAGGAGTTCAACTTTACAGGTTCATAATATAGATATTTGTCTCATCCTCTGCATTTGCTTTCCATTGACTTTGTGTTTATGTTAAATAAATTTTTATGTGTTGTTCCCTCCCCCCAATTAGAATGTGAGTACCTTGAGGGCAGGGACTTGTTTTGCCTTTCTTTGTATACTCATCATTTTGCATAATGCCTGGCACATAGTAAACACTTAAAATGCTTGTTGACTTGCTTTATTTTTTCTTTTATCTTAGATCAAAATGAGAGACATTCGGGGGCGGGGGTGTTTTTCATATTCTTTGGTTAATAAACAACAACAACAACAATAATAGCTAGCGTTCATATAAATTTAAAAAAAAACCTATTATATGCCAGACTTTAAATGCTCTATAAATATTATTTCACTTGATACTCAGAACAATCCTTCAAGGTAGGTGTTATTATTACCCCCATTTTTCAGTTGAGGAAAATTAGGCAAAAAAGAGGTTAAGTGATTTATCCAAGGTCACACAGCTAGTGCATATCTGAGGTCTTTTTGGAATTCAGATCTTCCAAACTCCTATATCCTCTCTGCCATCTAGCTGCCCTTCTGGAAACCCCCCTCCCCCGATATTTGCCTGTCTGCTCAGCAAAAATTACAAGTTATTTTTTATCTGATGGTCTTTTCATCATACTTCAAAATCTCTAATATGTACCCCCAGTTGCGTAGTTACCAATTACACCTAAAAAAATCCTGCTAATGCTAATAATGTTCATCTAATGATAGATGGCACTACTCATTATCTATGTGGCTCACCATTGCTGACCTTAATTGCAGGAGAAAAAAAAAAAAGATGAACCACTAGTTCTTTAACAAAGTAGTGATTCTTTTAAAACTATAGCTGACATCTGAAAATGAATCTACAAATGCAATTATAAAAATAATATTCCAAATCTTTATATTCAGTAGTGTAACTTAAAAATCATATTTAACATTCTTGGGGAATTAAATCGTATAACCATTTTATTGAAGTCCCTCAAAATACAAATAGGTTCAAGAAAGGATTTGATATACTTGTGCTTCTGTAATTGGTTATTATGGAGACATAGAGGTACAAAAATGCAGAGAATATCCATAATATTCGAAGATTAGAGCCATCAAAGACAATAAACAATCTTTCCAACAAAAAATCCCTTGGTGCTTCCATAAGAAAATAGGTCAGTTCATTGAATTGATGCAGCATGGCACATAGGTGAATTTTTAAGATTTCACACATCCAGTCCTTATACAGACATACCTCCTTGTTGTTTGTTTTATATTTTTTTTAAATATGAAATCAGGATAATGATTTGGATTAAATGGGTGTGATAAGGATCTCCTGGGGGTAGAAACTCTTTCTACTAATGAAGACTGGTAATCTTGTTGTACTTTATAGTCAGAGTGTTTCCTGGGGCACTAAGAGGTTAGGTTAATTGCCCATGGTCACATATCTAGTTAATTTCAGAGACTAATCTGGAACCCAGTTTTTTTTTCCCCTGACTGAAACACTGTTTCTTCATTATATTAAATGATGCAATCTCAAATTTAAGCCTTATCATGGTTGGATGATTTGACGCAATTCTCATGTTTTCCTCTCTTATTAGATTCCATCTGCCAAGATTAATTTCCCTGTATGCATATGGTCCTTGCCAAAATATCTAAGTTTAAGTTTAAAAGAAAAAAAAAAGAAGTCACTGATTTAATGGATTTGGGGGGCATGTGTCTACTGGATTTTTTTAAATTAATGCAAGGCATTTTTTAGGTTTTCTGTGTCTTTTCATCAACCTCCTCATGCATTTTCCTACACAAAAACTGTTGTCACAGTAAATTATGAACATATATAGAGTAGTTGTTTTGTTTTGTTTTGTTTTTGTTTTTCCAGGCTTTCTGCCATTTAATGAATCACTCAACAAATATTTATTGAATACCTACTATGCATGTAACACTCTGCTGGAGACCTCAATTGTGGAAGTTTACAAGGACAATTCAATGAGTGATAATATGAATTTGGTTTGAGAAACTATATGCCTATTGGCTATGGGACAATTTCACCAAAGGTCAATGTCAGACCATCAAATATAAGACATGTACTTAGGAGACTCATCATACTAAAAAGTCCCCCTGAATTACCTGATGTTAGCCAAGTATACTTAATTAGATATTCTGTCATTGATCTGTGGTGTAAACATTGATGTTAAAACTGAGTTAATGTTATGTCCCATTGTATAAGGCTATGAACTTAGTGAGTCTTCAAAAAATATTTGAATAATTCATCTAACATTGAGAAGAATGGGTTCCTCCTTTCCTAGGCTGGAGATTTTAAACACATATATACACACATGCATGCATACATGTATACTTACATACTTACAGAATACATATTTGTATGCATATGTGTACATGAGGGTGCACATATACATATGCCTATAAATATGTATGCGCATCATGTATGTGCATTATACCAAAATGTGATATGTGTATTTTGTATACATATACATACACACATGCACATATATTTTTATGTGCATACATATACATAAAATGTATATGCATATACATATATGCCATATACTCTCCAGGGAAAGCACATGAGAACCAAAGTGACAGCTTTTTCTTTACTCGGAAAACCTAGGGCCTAAACTTAGCACCGGGTACACATACAATAGCTGATAAAACAGGGGCAATAGACTATTTAGTTTGATTGGATATAATGACAATGTGGCTTAGCTGGCATTCAGATAAACTACATTTGGTTAGGGCCTTGGAACAGGGCCTAAACAAGGGCCCTCTGCAGTTTTCATAAGAAACAGACCTAGAAGGAAAATAGGAAAGACCTACAAGCTATATCCTTATGTCTGTGCTAAGAATTGTGTGGGATTGTTCCCCATAAGCCATTTCTGCTTTTATAAATAAAATGTACATTTAAAATGGTGAAGAAAACTTTTAAGCAAAATAATAGAATAAGTCTATTTCTCCCTTTTATTTTAGTAAATCATGTATAATAAAAGAAAATTACTTTGAGCATTATATCAGAGGGCTCTAATACCTAAGTAGAGCAATGGGCTCATTAATGTGTAATCCTTAAACTAGTGCAGCTAGTGCATCCACTTACACTTGTTCACACTCATCTCATTCTTGCAACATATTTTGGTCAGTACTCCAAGGGTCATCCACTCAATATTCAGCAGTCCTTCCTCTAAATATTTTCATATATTGTGTATGCAAAATCCTGGGTCAAGTCAAGTGTATCTTCCTTGAGAGAAGGAATCATTTTATGACTGTCCATGCATCCTCAGTGTCTTGGAAATCAGAGTTGCTTAATAAATTTTTGTTGAATTGGATTAAAATGATCTGGAACCAGAGAACTTAGTTGCTTCTAGCTTTATCTCTTACTACCTGTGTGACCTCGGTCAAGTCACAGAATATTGGAGTCTTCTCTACTTCACCTGTAAAATAAATGGGCTGAACTTTTTGATCTCTAATGGCCTTTCCAAGTTTGCATATACAAATGATCCATCATATATATATCCATCACTCTCCTTTCATGACTCACCCATACACTTTTCCAGTTATATAAGTTCTTGCTCATGATGCCATTTACATAACTTATTCACAAGTTGTGTGTGTTTGTGTGCATGTGTGTGGGCAGGTGATTTATTGCTTAGATGACCTAATCCACTACTAACAAAGATTTTTCCCAGAACTGAGAGGAATAGCCCTTAGTTTTCTCATCCTTAAAATTATCTAGTTGAATTAAGGGAGTTCTGAGGTCCTTATGAAATAAAGTTTATGTAGGTATTTCTGCCGGGAAAAGACGTTCAACAAAGAGGAAGAGAAGGAGGAAAAAAACAAGCATACATTAAGTGCCTACTTTGTGCCAGGCACTGTGCTAAGTGCTTTACAAATATCTCAATTAATCTTTGAATATTTGATCAAAGAGCATAATGTGAGTGGAGAAGAGAAACATGCTAAACGTAGACAGGATCATTATCTCTTGCTGAACCATTATTGTAGAAATAGCCTTCAAATGTTCCAGTAGCCTCAGAGCATGGATAATGCCTTTGGTAAAAACTCCAGAGATCTGGAAATGATGCATCTATAAACAGCATAGAGCAAACTCTTGAGGGATTTTTTTGGTTTCCTTTTTAAACTCTTTAGCTTAATTCAAGCATAGTTCTCATACCACCTACTCTAGCTTGTAATACTATGGTAATTTGGTGCCCACAGATCATCTGCTACTCACAAAAGTAAAATCTTAAGCTCATGAGCAAAGTTGATTTAAAAATCAAGTCAGATTTGTCTCCTTGTTTTTATCAGTACTGCAAACATCAATAGTGCTGCTAAAGAAAGTTCTTTTTCATCACGTCATACCCCAACACGCAAAAATTGCATTAAATCATCCTTCATGAATTCCACTCACATTTCAAAGTCAATGCATTTAAAAGATTGAAAGATTACACACCATTTTCCCATCTACTGTCTTCATCAGAGTGAATTGAGAATAGAAGGCAACTATTTCCTTAAACTGATCTACTTTGTTTTGCTGCTGATATTTCAGTTTTCTACCATATTTGCTGCAACAAAGAATATAAAAAAAGATATTTTAAAATGACTCTGCCATTCTGAATGGGAGGTGCTGTCCTACACTATTAGCGATCATATGTCTTACAGACTTAACAACAGTTATGAAACCCAGTGATTTACTGACTTAGTAAATATATGGACAATTGACTTTGTGTAAAAACAGATATCTAGAAAACTGACTTTGTATACTAATAAATACTAAAAGAATACTCAGTTAAGAAATATGCACAGGGGATGAAGCCTATAAAATTCTCTTGGTGGCTTTGAGTTGAATAGTCCATTGCTGTATATAACTTGCTAACTAGGAAAAGGAAAAAAAATACAATTATTAAAAATGCAGTTAACTGTATTTCCTCAGTTCTAGATAATCATAAGCATATTTAGGACAATAGTTTGTCATTTTTATAAATCACGATGTCACAATATCTTTCAAGCTAAGAGCACTAAATCAGTTCCAATTACTAAAGAGTAGAAGAACATAGCCTTAGAGCTTGGCTAGGTGGGCATGTATCAACATGATATTCATCAAACTAGAATGAAGGAAAGTGACAAGGAATAGACTCAAAACTGTAGGAAGTGTTATCTTCTCCTCACAGTGCTGGGTCAAATAACATGCTTTCTAAGAAAAAGAAAGTTGTATTTCTATGTTTATATGGTCACAGTGACATCATTAACTATTTATTTAATTCATGGAGCTTAACAAGTGTTGGTCTCATGATATCTGCCTGTGGTTTCCTGTTTGAAATAAAATGTGAATAAATTTTCAAACACGGAATTGCTCAAAAGAAAGTCCAGATAAAATCAGTTTTACTATTTAAGTCAAAGAGTTCTGAAGCACCAACTTCAAATAATATTACACCAATGCAACTTTCATTCTGTCCCCTTGATAATAAGCATCTGGAATGATAGAGGCCCTGGGATTTCCATTCCTGATGAGCTTCTATCGTTTTGTCATTTTGAGTGCCTCATTGAATTCATGAGGTTGCTCCAGCAGAGCCACTATACACAGTTGGGATATGGAAGAACATGGGTTTATATTGGATGGCGTTGTGGGTGTCTTCTTTTCACCAGCTTGTTTGGAAATCTGCATTGACATCTGTTCTCCTCACCCCAGAGGAAAGAATGCAGGCACAGAATGGTGTGATATGAACAAGAATGAAGAACCTTCTCAATGGGTGGGAAAGGGGCTGGGGGGGAAGGAGAGAATTTGAAACTCAAATTTTAAAAAAATGAATGTTTTAAATGTTTTAAAAAGGAGGGAAGAAGGGAAGGAAGGAAGAAAGGAAGGAAGGAAGAAAGGAAGAAAGGAAGGAAGGAAGGAAGGAAGAAAGAAAGGAAGGAAGGAAGGAAGGGGAAAGGGAGGGAGGAAAGAAAAAAGAAACAGAAATGGGATGGGAGGAAGGAAGGAAGAAAGAAAAAAATGAAAGAAGGGGTGAGGGAAGGAGGGAAAAAGGAGGGAGGGAAGGAATAAAGGAAGGGATAGAAGAAGAGAGGAAGGGAGGGAGGGAGGA
>NW_020940527.1:16194517-16210504 GCF_900497805.2 Vombatus ursinus
GGAATAAAGGAAGGGATAGAAGAAGAGAGGAAGGGAGGGAGGGAGGAAGGAAGAGAGGAAAGAGGGAAGGAAAGAGCAATGGAGGGAGGGAGAGGGAAGGAAGGGGAAGAAAGGGAAGGGGAAGGGAAGGAGGGAAAGAAGGAGAAAAGGAGGAATGAAAGGAAGGAATGAGGGAGGAAAGAAGGAAGGGAGGAATGAAGGAAAAACAGTGCCCATTCCTATTGAAAACACTAAAGAGTATAGGAATAAATGGAGCGTTTCTTAACATGATAAGCAGTATCTATTTAAAACCATAAGCAAGCATTATCTGTAATTGGGATAAGCTAAAAGCCTTTCCAACAAGATCAGAGGTGAAACAAGGATACCCATTATCACCACTTTATTCAATATAGTACTAGAAATGTTAGCTATAGCAATAAGAGAAGAAAAAGAAATCAAAAGAATTAGAATAGGCAATGAGGAAACATTATCTTTGCAGATGATATGATGATATACTTAGAGAACCCTGAAGAATTAATAACAACAACAACAAAAACTACTTGAAATAATTAACAACTTTAGCAAAGTTGCAGGATATAAAATAAACCTACATAAATCATCAATATTTCTTCATGTGACTAACAAAACAGCAAGAGATAGAAAGAAAAATTCCATTCAAAATTATTGTAAACAATATAAAATACTTGGGAGTCTACCTGCCAAGACAAACCCAGGAACTATATGATCATAATTGCAAAATGTTTTTTCACACAAATAAAGTCAGATCTAAACAATTGGGAAAATAACAATTGCTCATGGGTAGGCCAAGCCAATATAAGAAAAAATTGACAATTCTACCTAAGTTAATTGACTTATTCAGTGCCATACCAATCAAACTACCAAAAATTATTTTACAGAGCTAGAAAAAAAAAAAACAAAATTCATCTAGAAGAACAAAAGGTCAAGAAAATCAAGGGAATTAATGAAAAAACAAATACAAAGGAAGGTGGCCTAGCAATACCAGATCTCAAACTATGTTATAAAGCAGTAATCATCAAAAAACTATTTGGTACTAGCTAAGAAATAGAGTGAGGGATCAGTGGAATAGGTTAGTCACAGAAGGCACAGTGGTAAATGACATAGTAACCTAGTGTTTGCTAAATCCAAAGACTCCAGATTCTGGGACAAGAACTCACTATTAGACAAAAACTACTAAGAACAGTGGAAAATAGTATGGCAGAAACAGCATAGACCAATATCTCATACCATATGCCAAGATAATGTCAAAATAGGTACATGATTTAAGACATAAAGAGTAACACCAGAAACAAATTAGGAGAATGAGGAATAGTATACCTGTCAGATCTATGGGAAAGAGAAGAATTCATGACCAAACAAGAGATAAAGAGTATTAGGGAGTGTAATATAGATAATTTTGATTATGTTAAATTAAAAATGACTTTGCACAAACAAAACCAATGCAACCAAGATTAGAGGGAAAACAGAAAGCTGGGAAACAATTTTTACAGCCAATGTTTCTGTTAAAGGCCTCATTTCTCAAATATATAGAGAACTGAGTCAAATCAAGTTATGTTTTGGACAAATTAAAACACTGTGCCTTAATCTGCCCCTCTCTCAATACATTCACATTAATATACCAGGTTTGTGGTGGGGGAAATAGGTTTGGGGGATTATGAAATGAGTCCATGTCCTCAAAAGCCATATTTTACTGTTCATATGAAAGGTAGTAGTATTGATTTCAAAATTTTAATGACCAATAACTCACCAAAGATGGGTCTTCAAATCTGTTACAATACAAAAGCCATCTTTTATAACTGATAATAGTAATTGACTTTCACAAAAACCTATGTTTAGATGCTATTATTATCATTCCCACTTTTCAGATATAGAAATTGAGGCTCAGAGAATTGAAGTTACCCCCAGTGACCAACATGGGATTTAGAACCAGATGTTCTTGACTCCAAAGTCCACCATATTACTCTTCCTCTCAAGTTCTTGAGGCTAGCCAGGTGGTGTAGTGAATAGAGCACTCTGTCTGACATCCAGAAGGCCTGAGCTCAAATCTGGTCTCAGACAATTATTAGCCATGTGATCCAGGGCGAGTCACTTAACTTTTTGCTTCTCTTCAGTTTCTTCATCTCTAAATTTCCAAGATTGTTGTGAGGATCAAATTAGCTACATATAAGTGCTTAGCCCAGTACCTGGGACATGGTAGGCACTACAGAAATGCTATTTTCATTATTATTGATATTAGTATCATTATCAGTTCCATAGAAATGATCAGCTGTATCATAAGCATGCACTGTCAGAAGAGATCAGGACTGAAAATGTGTAATTGGTGATTCGTTATGATATCTCAAGAGTGTTTGACATTGCAGTGGGTGAGCTTGAGCAAATACAGCATCAGTTTTGCTATCCCTACGATGGAGAAATAATGAAGACCCCATGTTATGGAAGCATATTTTCAAAGGATTTTAACTCGGTAATTCTGTACATTTGATGTTGTTGTTCAGTCATTTTTTAGTCATGCCTGACTCTTTGTGACCCCTTTTGAGGTTTTCTTGACAAAGATACTGGAGTGGTTTGTCATTTCCTTCCTCTGCTCATTTTGTACATAGAATTGAATTGAACCCTGGCATTTAGAACTTACAGACTTCTTAACAATTGCCTAATATAACTTTCATTGTGTGGAGGAGGTAACTGAGGCCCCAGACCATAAAATCCAAGAAATCATATCTCTAAGGATCTGAGAGATCATATAATCATATAATCCAGACCCTGAATTTTAAGCATGACACTAGCGTCCAGTGGCTAATAACTTACCCAAGGTCACATACTAGTAACAGGGAGAGCCAAGATTTGAGCCCAGTTCTACCATCTCTAAATCTAGTGATCTTTCCACTTCACCACTCTCTTGCCCTTTTTGTGGTTCTGGAAGTGCAAGTAGTTTCTTAAAGTCTCAATTTTTTAATAGTCAATTTCCCTAGAAATGGAGGGAAAACATCATTTGCATTTTAGAATGAGCTTCCACTCTCAAAGCCTGTGTTTGCTTTATCTAAATCTAAGAGAGATTAGACTAGACAATAAGCCAATTTTGAAATAAAAAAAAAGACATGAGTTTGTGATATCTCACCACAATACTCTAGGACAGGCACAGCTTGTCACATGCTTTTCAGATGTCTTATCATTGGAAGCTAGTCAAAGTCAACTGATAGGATCTTCAATGCCGGTGCTTGGAAATGCTCAAATAGGGATAATGCCTATCTAAAATAAATTTGCATTAGTTTATTTTTACAAGGGTTTAGGAAAAGTAAGCTCTTTAATGTGTTAAGGACAAAATGCCACATTTCTGTATGAAATATAGGGAAGGAAGCTAACTCAGTGTTTTTCTTTGTCAAAAGAGATCACATCCCCTCACACACAAAGAAAAGGGTATCTCATACAGCTTACAAACTGCCTTTCAGACATTTAATGAGAACTATCTTGCTGCAAAGAGTAAAAGGCAAATACCTGCCACTATCAGATAGAGGTACAGAAAAAGGCCAAGTAATGCCACCCGCTGCCAATTTTCAAGAACATGCTATTATACCAAACCCCAAAGGGTACTGTATCTATAATAAGATGAGCTGCATTTGAAACTGTCAGTCACCATCGCTACATTTGTCTCTGGAGTTCAGAAAAGAGGTAATGGTATATAATCTGTATATCAAGGAGGAGTTTGGTGGGGTAAGGGCTGGCGAGAGAAATGAACACTGGGCCAAGCTTAGATTGACCATGACTTCTTGTCAAGCCTGCTACATAGCTCACATTTATATAGTGCTATATAGTTTATAGATCACTTCCATCATCACACCACTAAGGAGGAGTTCATTCAAGCATCATTATTTTTATTTTATATTTAGGGAAATCAAAACCTGTAGAGATCAAGTAAATTACCATAGTCATGTTAACTATTAATGTTCCATTCCAAAAAGCACAGGAATGAGGAGGTCCCATTTGCCCACAATCTCACTGCTTTTTGAGCTGGGCAGAATGTATTTGGAGTACTATAGGATATAGGGAAGGGAATGTGGCTTAGTGCACAGATATTTATTAGCTGTGTTCATATAACCTCACTAAGTCTCAGCATCCTCATGTATAAAATTGAGACAAAAACAGTACTTTCTTCACAGGGTTGTTACAAGGTGTGGATGAATTAAGATAGATAGGTAGATAGATAGATAGATAGAGAGATAGATAGAAATTTGCCATCTGGAAAGAGCTACATAAGTATGAATTTTTGTTATTGTTGTTATTGTTATTGCAGTCTTGAACATCACATTTTTGAAAGGATATTAATAAGCTGGAGAGTGTCCATAGGTGAGCCAACAGGATGTCAAACCCATGCCATATGAGAATTGTTTAAGATCTAGTGATGTTTAACCTGAGTAGAGAAGACTCAGAGGACACGTGATGGTTATCTTCAAGTATTTGAAAGGCTGTCTTTTGGAAGAGGGAATAGACTTCTTCTGTTTGGCTCCAGAGGAAAGAATTGGGACCATTGGGTCAAAGTAGCAGAACAGTGCATGTTAGGAAAAACAACAAACTTCCTTATGGTTAAGAGTTCTATCAAAGGAGGGACAAGCTGCTTCAGGTGGAGGTCATTTCCCCTTAGTTAGAGTTCTTCAAAGAAAGCCTGGAAGGTCACTCTTCGGGTATGTTTCATAGGGGATTTTTGGTCTAGGTTAAACTAGATAGTCTCTGAGTTCCTTTTTAAGGCTAAAATTTAGTCATTTAATGAAGTGTTCGAGTTGGGCCTTGAACATAGATCTTCTGATTCTAATTCTGGTGCTCTTTTTATAAATGACCCTAGCTTATTTACAATGCTTGATTTATATATACCAGTGACGGGAAATTCATAAGCTACTACTCAAATGCCAAAGGAGTAAAATTTGAGCTACTAATGGAGATGATTTTGAGGGTATAATTTTAACATTACCATATTTTCATGGGACACATCAGCGGATGTATTTAAATTTTCAAGCATTGGAAGATACAGTATATTTAAAGGCATTTAATGTTAGCCTACCACTGGGATAATGAATACAGAAAATGTTAAGCCATCTTCATCAAAATTTCAGCAACTGTAGACAAGTGATAGTTAATTTTGACAGTGATCTCTGGTTGCACAGTTCTATCTCTTCTTATTCATAGGCCTTATTTAATTAGACAATCTAAATACTCTTTTTTTCTTTTATCTAAACAAGACTCTTACTCACTCATAGTATTTAACCAACATCTTTAATTGAAAATACATACTTTTACATTGAAAACAGACATCATAAAATCACTGCAAGAGGTCAGAACTCATATGTGTCTTTTAGTAATTCATTTATTTGAAAAGCAGCTATTTTCCTGAACTCATTCACAAATAGAGGACCAAAAAAATAAATAAAATAAAAAAACAGCTCTTCCTTGGAAAGTGATACTTAAATTAGCACCAGGGCTTAAGGAAATAAGAGCAAAAACTTTAAAAAATGGTAGAATTATATAAAAAACTTTAAGGCAAAATGATACTCAAACCTGCAAAGCCTTCTCCTTCCATAGGGATAGGTAAAGAAAGAAGACTTAGTATGCTAAGAATCACATGTTTGTAAACCTCAATATAACTGCTGGTATTTGAAATGTAAGAATTTCTTTTGATTAATGAATTAATATGCAGCTGGAGAAACTGAAACACAGTGCTTTTCATATTCTTCTTATGTGTAAAACAAAAATACCTAATAAAGCAGGAATGAAATGGAAAGATTTATTTTTCCCCACACACAGGGACTCCCCATGGAAGCAAATAAAAGAATTAGTACATTTGGTTTCATCATAAACTCAGAGGCAGCAAGCAACATCATTCCTTGGGTCAGCTGGCAATCTCACCTTGCAGTGCTAGTGATGAACACAAGCAACAGGATTAGGGTAGAAACCATTTAATTTATGTAGCATTTACTGTTACGAACGTAATAGTGAGGTGCAGCTAGGTGGCGCAGTGAATAAAGGCCTGGCCCTGGACTCAGGAGGACCTGAGTTCAAATCCAGCCTCAGACACATAACACTTACTAGCTGTGTGACCCTGGGCAAGTCACTTAACCCCATTGCCTAACCAAAAAAAAAAAAAAAAAAAAGAATGTAATAGTGAAAAACTATTATGGAAAAAAACTGACAAAATCTTCCAAACCAATTCACCATATAACTTGATACTTCCTAACTTTAATATGAAGATAGAATGGAGGATGAACCAAATTAAAAAGAGAGAAAAATATAGTTCCAATTTAAGAAACTGAATTTTAGAGGCTTATGGACTACTTCCTAGCCTCACAGTTACATACTATGAAAACTTACTTCTAGAAGAGTATTGAAAGGTTTTGCAGATAGCAAGAATTAAATAATACTTAAAAAATAAAAAGAAAAAGGATAGTTTTGCTTTTTAGAAGACAGGAAAAAAAATAACAATTAGTTATTAGCAGAATCAATATCCAAGAGTACAATTAGGTCAACTAGGTTGCTCAGTGGTTAAAACATTGGACTTGAAGTCAAGAAAACTTGAGTTCAGTCCTGCCTCAGGCATCTAATAGCTGCCTATTATATGAGCAAATCCCTTAATTTTTTTGTTGGGCCAGTTACCTCAACTGTAAAATGGCAATAATAGTAATACCTACTCCCAAGGGTTGTTGTGAGGATCAAATATTTGGAAAGTACTTTCCAAATATCAAAGTACTATTAGAATCATCAAATCTGAACAAATGAAAAAATTATGAAAATCCAAAAGAAAGGAGACAGATAAAAGATTTCACAATTTGCAGTTTCACCAACTCAACCTCACTTATCTAAACAGACTATTGGACCAAAATAGGAAAATTGAAAAGGTCAGAACTTTGACTGTAGTTATCCCCATTTTTTGTACAAGTTACTTGCTATAAAATAGTTGAGTAGGTCAGAAGAATCTATAAACTATCTCAGCTAAGTTACACTTGGACAATTTACCAGACA
This sequence comes from Vombatus ursinus, assembly GCF_900497805.2. Taxonomy (NCBI): domain Eukaryota; kingdom Metazoa; phylum Chordata; class Mammalia; order Diprotodontia; family Vombatidae; genus Vombatus; species Vombatus ursinus. Next base: position 16,201,538 of record NW_020940527.1, read on the forward strand.
ATAAAGACATGCCTGCCAAAAATAGGCCCAATTTAGAATATAAACTCATTTCCAAAATATTATAAAGGGAGAATATAAAATATCATGAGCAGCATCACTTCAGAAACAAAAAATGAAAAAGTACTGGGAATGAAAATGAGTCAGAAAATAGCTTCCTGGGTAGGAAAGCCAACCCAAGGAGGCCAAATCATCCCAAACCACTAGAAGGAAACAAATCAAAAGAGAAGGAAACAAATAAATAAAATGTGAAATGGAATGAATTTGACATTTCTATAATTTCTTTTCATCAAAAATAAGAGAAGCATCTCAATTGACTATAATTCTTCAGTCTGCAGTATGTAGAAATGGACTTAAGAAGATGAAGTTGAGGAGAAGGACTGGAGTCCACCAAATTCAAGTATAAGAACTTATATTATGGATGACATCATTTTAAAGGTACTTAGGGATATTGGAGGCAATTGGTACTATAGTGGTGAAAGTATCAGTGGGCCTAGAGTCAGAAAGATGTGAGTTCAAATCTAGCCTCAAACACTTACTGTGTGACCCTGGGCACTTCATTTAACCTCTGTTTGCCTCAGATTCCTAAACTATAAAATGGGAATAATAATAGCACCTATATCTCAGAAGTGTGGTGAGGGTCAATTGAGGTAATATTTGTAAAAAAGTACTTAGCGCAGTTCTTGACACATTGTAGGTACTATATAAATACTTATTTCCCTCCCTTTCCCCTTTAAAAACTTCCTCAAATAGGGCAAGAGTCTAAAAAAATGGCAACAAGCCACCCCATCACCAAATAAAAATTCAAGCAAGAAAATATCAGAAACAACTTTCTTTTTATATGTCCACATTTTCATTTTCATAAATTATTAAAATGGCATATGTATTTTCCAAGAGTATCCTTAATGAACATATAGATTTTTAAAAATAATTTTCTGTAGCACACCAAGTCTTCATTGTCACCCAATTAACAAAGTAGTGTAGAGAATATCTATCTATCTATCTATATATATATATATATATAATTTCAGTGTTCTTTATTTGTTAGTTATCCAACAAAAATGATTTGCCTGAGAAAAACTTAACCTTAAAAACTCTTCTGACAAAATGTTACCCATATGTGTTCAAAATCATGCAAAATCCCTTGACATAACTACAAAATTAACTTTTTTTTTTTTGGCAAGGCAATTGGGATTAAGTAACTTCCCCAGGATCACAAGCTAGCAAGTGTCAAGTGTCTGCAATCAGATTTGAACTCCGGTCCTTTTGACTCCAGGGTTGGTGCTCTATCTACTATGCCACCTAGCTGCCCAATATAGCACATAGTGAGCACTTAATAAATACTTTCTTCCTTTATTCATTCATTTTATATGATTTTTGCCTAGACTTGCCTAAAATATGAGAAAATAAGTCTAACAAAAAGAATAGTTTTGAGTGGCTACTAGTTACATTTCATAGTATTGAGAATTTAGAATTGGCACTTTCAGAATTAGCCATTCCATCATTTTACAGCACCAACTAGCACCACCTAGCTGCCTCCAAATTAATTCTTTTCGATGATCTTCATATCAACGATATCAATTGCAGAAGAGCACAATGTGTGCTCTTTATAAAGTTCTCCACTCCCATAGAGATGCCTTAGTCCAAATGGAAGAGGGATTCTATCTACATTATGAGAGTCTTAAAATAATCCTGGTTATACATGCATCTTGCCAATTGCATGAAACCCTGGAACTCTGTATTGCCCCTTCAGTAAGAACCATGGTTAGTCTTAAGAGATTGGGCTACCAATACACCCAGGTTGAAAAAAAAAGTGGATTAAAAACTGATGTTGCTCAGCTTATAATATATAGTTACATGCACAGACAATTGAGTGTCCAGCAGTACAAATTTCCTGATGAGTCCATGTAGGACAACGAACTGAGCAAAGATTTGAATATAAAAAGAGTACCTGGATTGCTTCTAGGAAATTTCATACTAAATTCAGTACTCTTAAGTTTTTCTCCACACACAAAAGCCAATCATCTTAATACTCATATTTTTCCAATATTTCTACATATTCTGATCACTGATACAAAGACAAAACTTTGTGCCCTTGCCACTGAAATACAGAGGTTGCTAAAATTTAAACAAGTTGAGTTCCACCTATTCCCTGTTGCTGTCCAGGGTGCAAATGTGCCTGGGGCTAAACATCCTCTGAGTTACTTTCTTCCCCCCCCCCCATCAGGCCGTGTCCTGAGGTCTGCCTAACAGTCTCTTGTGATAGTGTTTTCCTCCACCCCACAGTTTATTTGACATTTCATTCGTTACTGATCATGCTAGGTACTGCTTTCTGCAAGCATTGTTTCATCAAGGTAACCCACTGGTGGGTGGGGGGGATAATTAATTACTAATTAAGTGACCATGCACTAATTATTCAAGCTCTCAGAACTTCAATTTTCTCATATGTAAAATGGTTAAAATAATGCTATAATACTTTCCTAACAGGATTGTGGAGAAAATGAAATTTATATATACATACTTTATATGTATATATATATACACACACACAAACATATAAACATACATATGCATAGAGCATTTTTTCATATCTTGCAATGTTATATAAATTCTAGCTAACCCTATTAGCAATAAAAGTAAAACATATATAATCCCTCTACCCCATGATAATAATCCTTAAAATACTTGAAAACAACTTTTATATCCCTGAGTCTTCTCTTCTCCAGTTTATTTTTCTAGTTGCAGAATATAAATTTAGAAAGGAATTCAGATACAAAAATGAGAGATCATCATATTACACACACACACACACACACGAAGAAGATAGTATATAGGAGAGAGGATACTTTATGCCAAAAAATCCTGTGGATACAGAGAATATTTGATTGGAGAGAGATTTTGAATAGATCAAATCAATCAAGAGATAGTAGAACAAAATAAAATTTATTCAGTTCAGAGCAAGGATTCCGTGCAGGTGAGGAAAAAAAATCTCAAACTAACGAAAGAAAGAAGTATTAGATGACTACGAAAATTAATTTATTGAAGCTAAATTAGGGAAAAGAGAAAAATCCAAAAAAGGGATGGAAAGGATGTAAAGAATAAATGAGATGACAACCGAGGTAAGACATAGTTGTTAAATCTTTCTTTGTTTCTGTTTTCTCTGCCAAGAAGAATGACCTTTCAAATGGAAGAGACAGGATAGAAATAACTAATAAGATAAGTAAGATAGTACTTAGCTGCCCTTGGTGAATTTAAGTAACCTAGCAGACCTGAACTTTCCAATTCCAGCTGACTCAGTGATTATTATATGGGATTCAAAGGGCATAATGGAATCCTAAGCCAATTGGAAAAGACTCCCTGTTTCTTACTCGTCTCTTGTCACTCTTTTCAATGGCTTGTAAAGACTCTTCACACTTAGTCTAGAGCCTCTAATTGAATTTACTTGATTGAGTAATGCAAGTTGAGTGACTTGATAGATTTATTCAACCTCCATACTCTTGCTATTAACCTTATATTTAACCAATTTTATTTTTTTAATCATCTGAAAATGATGAGGGTGAATTCTATCATTTCTAAGGTCCCTTCCAATTCTCTTATGATGGGGCAAGTAGGTGGCACAGTGGATAGAGCACCTGGCTCTGGAGTCGGGAGGAACAGAGTTCAAATCCAGCCTCAGACACTTGACACTTACTAGCTGTGTGACCTTGGACAAGTCACTTAACCCTACTGCCTAGCCAAAAAAAAAAAAAAAGAAAGAAAGAAATAAAGGTAATATAAAACCAATTCTCTTATGATCTTGTACATTTCTTGTCCAAACAATAATAACAATAGTTTAATAAATACCATTTCTATGGCACTTCGTGATTTGCAAATATTTCATTTGAGCTGAAAACAATCCTGTAAACTCTGCGCTGTCATTTCCATTTTTAAATGAGGAAACTGAGGCTTAGAGTTTAAATAATTTGCCCAGGGCCACAAAGCTGGTAAAGTGTCTGAAGCAGGATTTGAACACGTCTTCCCTGACTCTAAGTCCAATGTTCTATCTACTACACTACCTAGCCACCTCATGCCTTCAGTATCACTGTATCAATCTTATGGATTAGTCCTTTTTTACCTGTTCCCCAAAGTATGACAGTTTCCTACGTGTTTCTCTTTTACTGAACTGAAAGATTCCAGAAGGCACAGATTCTCTCTTGCTCATCCACAGACCTTCCTTAGCAAACCTATTCCGGTTCTGGACAAATAGCAGGCAGCTGAATAAATATTTAAAGAATCGAATTATGTTAAATTGAATTAGATAAAGTTCAAAGTTAAAATTCATTCCTCAAAATGATAAATGACTTTGTAAAATCAGCAAAGATACCATACATAATGAATCTTATGAGCTGCATTGTAGTCAGCAAGATATGCATATTTTGCTCTAGAAAGAACTGATTCAATTCTCTCTCTCTGCCAGAGTTGATTTTCAGAATCTTTAAAAGGCATAAAAATATAATGTTTGTGGAAAGCCATATTTTGGAATATACTTAGCTATGGCAGTTTGGAATTTAGTTTCACCTTATGATGATTTAGTCGTTTAGCAGAAGTGCCCCCAATGGAATCAGAGCATATGGAGAGACGACCGATCGTCAACTATTTCAAACTCAGGTTTTTGAAATCATGAATAATTGGGAATAGTGTTTGAAAAACATTTATGGTGGATTATTTAAAGAAATAAAATAAATTTGGGATTTATGCAGTCCAGTGAGGTATTTGTTCTCCATTACACATTCAGGCTTGATGTAAAAGTTTAGAGGTATTTATATAATCTTTGCTGGAAATAATGTCCTCAGTTTAGAAGCTATCTGCAAGTAATGCAGATGGAAAAAGAGTCTGTCAAACCATCTTGTCCTCTGAAAACAAATGAGGAGGCAAAAGGATGAATTATAAAGTGACTTCCGAGTAGCACTTACGTTAGGTAAGTATTTTTGTAGCTGTTTACACTGTCTACTGGATTTCAGCTACTTAATGTGAAATATTGACTTTTTTCTCAGAAAAAAAGCTCTGTTCATTCATTTGAGCTTCTATTCATCAACATCTTGCAAATCCAGTGGGTTTTTTAAATAGATAAGCAATGTTCTTTGCCATAGAAACTCTAGATTGCTGTCATATGCTCTTCTTTAACAAGCAAAATGCTGGGTAGTTAACATATTAGAAAAAGAACAGCAACTATCCTATACCAACTATATGTGAATGTGTGTGAGTGTGCGTGTGTATGTATATCCTATAATCATTTATGAGATTTGTACATTAGTAATAGGCCTTCCAAATGCTTATTAACATTAATAATTTTATACTATCCCTTATAGATGATTTATCTTCCGCAATTGCAAGAAAAACACATGCATATATTTCAAGTTTGCTTTTGATTCTCTAAATTTAGAATAAAACATTTTTAAAATCTAATTTGTACATGACTTTAAATATAGAAATTTTATAACTGTGTCCTCTATAGCTCAGGAGAAAATTATGTGAATTTTCATAGTATTGGAACTGAAAGTAACATCATGATTTATTAGATTCTGTACAGTCACTCAATATGAATGTATTAAGTTAATTAATGAATTAATAAACAACATTTAATAAGTGCTGACTATATATGAGAGGAGAAGGAAAGAGCTTAGATATTGGGGATACAGATACAAACAATGAAACAATCCTTATTTTCAGGCTACTTACCGTCTGATGGAGAAGATAGAAATTACATATATCGACATGTAAATATATGTATACATTTATAGATGCACATATATAATTATATGTGTATATATAGACAATAAATATAAAGAGAATAAATACAAATAAAGTGGTTTCATTCAAGGTAGCTAGGGACAGAAGGCACTAGAATTTAATGGGATCAGGGAAGCTTTGCCTAGAAAGCGGTGCTTGAACTATGTCTTGAAGAAAGACAAGTATTCAATGAAGTGGAAATGAGGAAAGAGTGCATTCCAGGCATGATTGATAGGTAGTGAAATGGTATGGAGACTGAAGACAGAATACTGTCTTTAAGGACCAAAATGAAAAGCTATTTGACTAAATAACAGAGCATGCCAGAGTGAGTAATGTGCAATGAGGCTGAAATGGAAGCAGGTCAAAAATGGCTTTAAGAGCCAAAGGAATTTATATTTGTTCCTAAAAACAACAGAAAGTTGAAAGAAGTTATTGAGTATAGGTATGGCATGGTTAGATCTTTGCTTAAGGAAAATCACTTTGGCCCCTGTGTGACAGAATAGGGTGAAGTGAGAAAAGACTTGAGGCAAGGAGATACATTAGTAAAGTATTTTACTAATCTAGGTGATATGTGAAAATGGGAGCTGAGACTGTGGCTATGTGATTTGAGATAATTGTTTATGGAATGAGGGAGGGTACTGGAGTGAAGAGCTAAGGATAATATTTAAGTGGTGAACCTGGGAGACTAAGGGAGCAATGGTGCCTTCAAAATTGAAGATAAACATAAAACTACCCTTCTTTGTTCCAGCCAAACGTGTGTACCATCTTGGTGCTTGCACATTTGGAGATGACAAATTCCCTAGCTACTTCTGACAGGCCATGTGTACCTCAGTTCTGAAGCACTGGGGAGCCTTGAGATTGAGGAAACAATACCTTTATTAGTCAATGTGTAGAAATTGCCACTGATACAGTGGATTTTTAAAAGTGAGTGGCCCAAGTTCAAGGGATTCTTTCAATTCCCTGACCAGAGATCATGGCAAGTGTTATTAAATCCATTCTCAGGAGGTTGATGAGAAAAGGCAACCACCTTTTCCTTTGCCCCCAGAGGAAAAAAAATATGACTGCTTCTATGTAGCAGCTGGAGTAAGTGTTTGATTGGCTTTGCAAATCATTCCAAGACAAATGTTTCTAATATTAGAGGAAAACTCTAAACTCTCTCACCTCTTGCAGATTTGAAAGGTTGAAGATTGTGTCCCTTGCTCAGAGCTGAATAATGATAGGGAGACATATCAGAAAGCACACCACTGATTAGACTAAAAGCCCAGTTCCTTGCCTGGGCTGGCTGACAGACATAGACATTTAGGAATTTAGTACACAGTCAAGGTGAAACGTAACAGTATCTATTCAACAATCCTACATATATCTTTATATTTTGATATTTTTTCAACCTCCTAAACTTATATGTTGTTATATATTATTTTAAATCTTCTCTGGTAAGTCATACTTATGAAAGACTTTTCTGTTACACATGCATGAAATTTGCATGTAGGAGATAAATAGCTTTTCCATACTCAATTGATTGGTATGTCTTTTTACTCCTTTAGACAGAGCCTAGAACTGAGCCAAACTTCTTAAGTTACAACATACTTTCATTTTGTTTTTATTTTTTATTTCCTGAGGTGCTGATGTGGAGATATAATGAGCCTATGAAACTGAATTTTATACATATACATATATACATATGCATGTATGTATATGTATATATGTGTATGTATATACGCTGTCTTTTCATTTAGGTCATCAAGATCCCCCAGGATTAAACCTTCATGCATCAGGACCTTGTACATGAGTCCAGAGAAGACAAACTCCTTAATGAAAAGGGTACAGTGCTCTAGCCCTTTAGCCCTAGTGGAATATTTCATTGTTAGGTATAGAAACAGGGAAATTTGGAGGGATGATGGGTTTGGGGAGTAATATCACATTGAGAGGAAAATTACTTTGACAGGTATGTGGAATGTCTTGAGACAGAAAGACTAAGAGTTCATTGCAGGTATCTAGACTGATGAAGGTCTAAACTATAAATTTACATATTGACTATATGAATAGATAGAAGGGGCAGGATGTAAACTATTTTGTAGAGGTAGAATATATATATATAATGAATTCTGTTTTGAACACTTTGATTCTAGAGATAACCCTGAGGGATTGGATCATCTTTATGCTAATGCTACGTTTGAAACCTTGTTCTGATATAGTTCCTACATTGTTAGCCACCAATGACTAACACTTCTATTCCATTGAACTAAGTAATATTAATTAACTTTTACAAAGGGATATTTATTTCAATTATATAGCAAGAACAGAAGTACAAACATCTCTTACCAAACATCTCATTTACACACTTTTCCTGCTACCACCTCATTATCTGGGGAGCGTAGGCTCAGCCTTTGCACAATTTCTATATTGCATTTGTCCAACCAACTTCACATGCAAACACAGAATTATTGATGGATGAGTCCAAGTCTGTTACTGCTGAGCTTGGTTTTGAACATTACACTTTGATTCTTGGGGCATTGATGCTGTGGTGGCTACAGAAACTAGCACGGACTAAACTCCTAGACCCCTGAACCAAGAGTGAGGAGCTCTCTCTCCTCACCTTTTGATTCAAGTTTGTAGTCATATATAATCTCTTGCACCGAAAACACAAGAGCAAAATCCTATGCAAAAAACTGAAGCCTGCAATCACTGAATACAGGTTAGCTTCAGAAGGGGGAAGGAAAGGGAAGAAAAGGGATGGGAAAGGAATAAGCATTTATATAATGTCTATTATATTCCAGGCACTGTGCTAAGTGCTTTTTATGAATATTGTCTCATTTGACCCTCACAAAAACCCTGGGAAATAAGTGTTATTATTATCCCCATTTTACAACTGAAAAACAGAGCTAAGGTGACTTGTCCAGGGTCACACAACTAGTAAGAGTCTGAGGCCAGATTTGGAGTCAGATCTTCTTGAACCTAGGCCAAACATTCTATCCACTATGAATTCAGTTGCCACTCTGACAATTCCTGTCACACGGTACACACAGTAAATGTTTGTTAGCTTTCTTTCTTTCTTCCTTCCTTTCTCCTTTCCTGTTTCCTTTCCTCCTCTCCTGTCTTCTTTTCTCTCCTCTCCCCTCCCTTTCCCTCCTCTCTTATCCTTTCCTCTCCTTCCTTCCTTCCTTCCTTCCTTCCTTCCTTCCTTCCTTCCTTCCTTCCTTC
>NW_020940527.1:16210514-16236230 GCF_900497805.2 Vombatus ursinus
TTCCTTCCTTCCTTCCTTCCTTCCTTCCTTCCTTCCTTCCTTCCTTCTTTCCTTCCTTCCTTCATTCTTTCCTTCCTTCCTCATGTGAAAAATAGACTAGAACTAGGCACAAAATATCTCCACATGTCTTAAATCTTTCCAAGGCCCTTCCATTGCATATCATCAACATTTTCCAGGAGCAGGATCTCCAGCTTCTTCATTTGGAGTGCATTACATTGGTGGAACTCTGCACATGCTCAAAAGCACTATGCTCAGTTTCCAATCCATTGAGTTACAAGTTAGATCCAAATATATTCATTCTGCTAGACTTAGTGAAACATAATCCAGTGAAATTTAATAAATAAATAAATAAAAAGTCTGCCAATTGAAGGACCCCAGTTCAGTCTTCCTGGTTGTTAAGATGCAATGCAGTCCCTATTAAGTGGAAAAAAGTATCGATGTAAGCCATATCACAAAAATAGAAGCTCTTTACTATTGCTTGAATATATATACGTATGTATGTATATGCATATGTGTGTATATATATATATAATATGTGTATGTATATGGGTATGTGTGTGTGTATATATGTATGTTTCTCTATATTTATATATACATACACAATGTATATGTGTATACATATATACATATATGTGTGTGTACATGTATATATCTTTAAAGGCTCCTTATGTCAACTTTTTCATCTGTATAATTCCAGTAAAAATATGACATTCAAAATATATAAGGAATCAATGCTAATTTCTATGTAAATGATCCAGTCTTTTGCAATTGAATGTGTGATGAAATTATATGAATAGATAGTTCTTGAAAAAAGTACACATCATCAATAAGCAAATGAAAATTACTCAGATCCTTGAATAATCATAGATATGGTAGTTAAGAGAAAAGTCAGGCATTTCAATTGTGTCAACTGACACAAATTTTTTAAAATAATTTTTAATATTTTTTTTAATTTTACTGTAATTTCCTATAACTTCTCCGATCCCTCTAATTGTATTTTAAATACAAATAATTACAAACAAATATTATCATTTTACTTGAAATAAAAAATGTTCAGCCTATTATTTCTAGTATTTACTTTACTGGTGTCCATACAACTTTTTTTTCAATTAAAAAGCATTTATTTTCTTTCACTTCCATTTCCTTCACTGCATTGATCTGAGTTCTTAAATGTTTCAAAGTTGTTCATTTTTAAAATGTTATTTTTACAGCTTAAATTTATGTCCTTCTTCTGCTCATTTCTCTCTACATCATTTCCTGTGAGTCTTTCCAGGTTTCTCTGAAATCTTCATTATTTTTAATAGCATAATAACATACTGTTAGATTCATATAACATACTTTGACCATTTCCAAATTGATAGGACCCCTCTTACTTTCTAATTCTTTGCCAACACACACACAAAAAAAAGATTTGTTAAAGTATTTTTGTACATGAATTCTTTTCATCATTCTTTCATTTCTTTGCTCTATAGGCCTCATTGTGATAATATGAGGTCAAAAGGTACACCGAGTTTGGTAACTTTGAGGTCATAATTCCAAATAACTTTCAAGAAAGGTGCTAGATCAATCCACAGCTTCACCAAGAGAACATGAATATGGCCTGTCTTTTTGCAGCCCCTCCAACATTGTCGTTTTCTTTTCTTTTTTGTCAACTTTTGTGAATCTTGAAAAATAAGAGAGAGAGATGAGAGAGGTAAAGCATCTAGGCATGGAGGGGGTCAGTTAGTGCAAAGGAACTACAAGAGATAGAAAAAAAGTGTGCCAAGAGCTGGTAAATTGGCTAGTGTTCCTGTATGAGAAAATTTAAAGGGGAATAAGATGCATCAAGGCAGGAAAGGTAGGAGCAAGCTAAATTATGACAGTCTTTAAATTGCTATTTCATCATCGAGGTGACAGGGAGCCACTGGAGTTTACAGAGCAGTGAGAGGAATAGGAGTTGGGTGGCATGATCAGACTTGTGCTTTAGAAAAAATGGAGGATAACTTGGAGTGGGCAGAGACTAATAGAGAAACCAGTTAGAAGGCAATTTTAGTAGGTTATGTATGAGACGATGGGGGCCTGAGCTAGGATTTTGACTGTATGAGTGATGATGAAGGTGTAGTAAAAATAGAAACGATAATATTTGGCAATGGATTGGCTACGTGGGATGAACGAGATTGAGAAATACAGGAGACATTCAGGTTTCAGACCTGGTTAACTGGAAGCATGTTGGTGTCCTTGACAATGATAAGGAAGTTGGGAAGAGGGGAGGGTTTTGGAGAAAAGATAATGCCTTATAGGATATCTCTAATTGTATGGATGGAGTGAAATGGAATTAAAGTTGGAGATATATGATGATATATGTTTGTAGCCCAGCAGACAGAGTTGGGCTATGTTTAGATAGATGATAGCTATGTGTGCATATATACATATTCATACACATATATGTATGTAAATACACACATATGTACTTATGTTTGCATATATACGTGTATACACACAGATAACTCGTGTGTGTATAAATACACATACGTGAGTCATCTCTTTGCAGATAAATATACATGCATGAGCTAACTGCAAAGAGATAATTAAGCACATAGGAGCTTAGGAGTTCACCAAATGCTATAGTAGAAAGCAAAAAGAGAAGAAAGCAAGGATGGAGCTTAGGGGGCATCTATATTTAGAGGTCATGACAAAGAGCAGTTATACAGATAGGAAGGGAAACAGGAGATAGCAGTGTCATGAAAATGTAGAGAGGCATGCATATCTAGAATGAGATGATGATTAATGGTGTCAAAGGCTACAGAATGGTCAGTAAGGACCACAGTTAAAAGATCATTAAATTTGGCTACTAGAAGATCATTGATAGCTTTAAAGAGGTCAATTTCAATTGAATGATGAGGTCAGAAGCCAGACTACAGAAGGTTTAGAAATGAATCAAAGAGAAGAAGTGGAAACACTGCTTATGGATATTGTCCTCAAGGACATCTTGTTGATCAATCTATTACCTTCGAGTCAGTCTGTCTATCTTTCTATCTCTCTTTTTATCTATCTATTTAAATAAATAAACAGAATTATGTCTTTTCATCTTTATGTAGGTACATCCTGGGGCATACGGTAGGCAACATAGAAATTCACAAAATCTCAAAGCAAGAAAAGAACATAGAGACATTAACAGATAGAGAATCTGAAGGGCAGAGATCTTAAAAGCTAATAATCGAATCATTCTTTAAACCCAGGTTTCCTTGTTACAAAGCCAGCGTTTTTTTTTCCACTGCATAAAATGCTTTCTAAGTAATTGTTCAATTGATTCTATCAGCCTGATTTATACCTCTTTCCTCAAACTCCAAAATATGAGAGATGGAACCCAAAGAATCATTCAGCGTGTGCTCATCGTCCCTACTGATTGTCAGCCCGGTGTCATGCTACCATCAATGACCAATGTGCTGTGTATATATCCTTACTTACCAAAATCTTGAAGTGCCTGAAGTTGTTGATCCTAGAGTCTCTATATCATCTGATCTTATGTCAATGGAGCATTCTTATATATTTCTATGTTAGAAATACACAGGGGCAGCTAGGTGGTGCAGTGGATAGAGCACTGGCCCTGGAGTCAGGAGGACCTGAGTTCAAATCCAGCCTCAGACACATAATACTCACTAGCTGTGTGACTCTGAGCAAGTCACTTAACCTCAGTTGCCTCACACACACAAAAAAAAATACACTAAAATTAGATCCTCTATTTAACCCTTCTTAATCTTCCTTCCAAGCTGATTTTCATTAAAAATAAAGACATTTACATCTTCATTTAACATCACTTGGTGCTAAAATTAACTTCATGTTTAAAGCCTAGCTTAAAAGTGATTATTCAGTGACTATTAAAATGGGCTTTGATAGATTCATTGGTTTTAGGAAACATTATTGAAACACGTTATGCTTCGAACATGTTGTGCAGACGTGTTTCACTCTATCTTGGAAACATGTTATTTTGCATAGGTTGTCCCTGTTTGAGATGTATTTCTTCTTAAATTATGCCTCTTGAAAACATAAACTTCTTTCAAGGCTCAGACTTTATTCAGAAGACTAGGGATTGATCTCAGAATTATAGTTTCTAGTTTAAATGAAGATAATGTCTTATTACATGTTTTTGCATTTATATTAATTTATTTGTACTTGACTTTTGGGTTTATTGTCAAGGCTGCTTAGGAAAGTATTCTCGCTTTTGTGATTTTTCTTCTCAAATTTTAAATCATCTGCTGGAAGCAAGTTTGAATATTTCTGGCTTACTTAGTACAGACATTATCATCAAGCTAAGTCATATTTAAAGTAGATTTGCATATTCTTCCTTTGCTTTTTAGCATGCCAAATTTAACATTCACAAAATTCACAAGTGTGTGTATCTGTGTGTGTGTCTGTGTGTGTGTGTGCATGCACGAACACATGGTTATTGTTGATGTTTTTGTTTGGGAAAGGTCATAATAGCACTAGTTTTGGCAAATCTATCAGAGAGTTAAAGCACTCCCTGAATGCAATGAAAATTCTCAAAATTAGATTGTGGAAGTTTCATGATTTATATTTTAAGCTTGCCAGAGTTTCTTAGCCAGTAATTATATTGTTTAATCATACGCTCAAACAGTTGAGCTTCAGGATAATTGAAGGTGAACTGCAAATCTCTCTCCTTTGCTCATTTGGAATATTTATGTCCCAGGTAGCATTATCAGGAAAGGCAACTGGGGACAAAATACGAATATAGAAGAAGGGAAAGTCTTCTTATGAGATATTGTTGTGTGTCCAATAGTGATATGCAACTAGAAATCAATGACTATCCAATGCCCACACTGAAATTCTCATAATTTCTAGGATAATTTTAATGTATTGACTAAAAGGTTGGCAAATTTTACATCAGAACAGGCATCCTTTTTCTATGTCTAGTCAGTGATTTCAAAGATTTTCTTCTTTAGAACCCTTTTAATATTAAATTAGATTCTACATCCTTTGTGTTTCAGAGTCCAAATTGCTATTTTGGGATAATCTCCTATATTCATTTTTTTTTTCCTTTGGAAGATGTCCTAAAAATTTTCTTCTTCTTGCCTATATTCAAACATTCCATATACATATTCCTCTTCTCTCTACTCCCATCCAAGCCTTTATTAGTGCTCTTCAGAATAGTGGAAGCTTGGAGCAGCTAAGTGGCACAGTGGATAGAGTAAACGGCTCTGAAGTCAGGAGGACTTGAGTTCAAATCCGACCTCAGACCAAACACTTGACGCCTATCTAGGTATGTGACCCTGGGCAAGTCACTTTACCCCAATTGTCTTAAAAAAAAAAAACAGAATAGTAGAAGCTCTATTCCTTATTGCTGATGTTCTATCTCAACATGTTTTTCCTTTTCCTTTGATCTGGAAAATGCTCAAATAAATTACAATGCATCCATATATTGAAAAACTTATTTAATACTGTGAAAGTTTTTTTTCTTGTTATTCAATGTTTTCAATTAACAGTTGTGTTTTGGATTAAACCCCAATTTGATCAATTTAGAAATCATTAGTCCATGACCCCATATGTAGACTTGGGTTCTGGTACTTCCTCTGCCACAGTTCCATTTGGATGACCTTCAACAGATATATTAAGCTCCTTGGTTCTAAATCTGTAAATGGAGCAGATACATTTTTGTCCAAATGGCAGGAAGGTATGGGAACATGGGCTACCTCCACATTCTTTCCCTTCGCTATTGAGGTAAACATTACAAATCATCTTCAAGTTTTACTAAGCCTACTGAAGGTGTTGAATATTGAATATTGAATGCCTCCAAGAGGTGAGATGTGGCAAGATGTTCCCTGCTTTCAAAGAGTCAAGACAAAAATATTCCTGTCCTATAAAAATAAGGTTTAGGGTCATAGGATCATAGATTTGAAGATTTAAAGGTATTCAGAGATCATTTGTTCTAGTTTGCAGAAGAACAAACTGAGGCCTAAACAAGTTTAATGACTTGCAAATAGTAACCCAGGTAGTTAGAAGCAGAATGAAGATTGAAACCCAGTTTATCTGACTCCGCACTCAGCATAATTTCCAATTGTACCATCCTGGTTCTCATCTAGAAGATCCTTTCAAGTTCTAAAATATCTGATTTTGTGAATTAACATTTGGGGAAATTATCTTTTTATATCTTGATGGAAAATTAACAAAGTTTTTTTTAATTGCTTGAAAATTATTTTAAGGAATATTCAGGGGCTATTAAGAGAATATAGAGTTTATATCCCAATTATGTAAGTTATAGTTATATATGTGACTTTTCATGATGTTAACTGAGGATGTGAATAGAAAATCAACACCGATATTCCCAAGTGTAAATGAAAATCTAGTGCCTTGAATACCAGATGAATTGGTAAGAGAAGATATAAGGCAATAAGACCAGTTAGAAAGCTAATGCAATTGTTCAATTAAGAGCTCATGCCAGCACCAGGATTGTGACTATATGAATGGAGAGAAATGAACATATATGAGAAATGTTGTGAAGATAGAAATGACAACACCCGGCAAAAGATTGAATATATGGAGTAAATGTAATAGAGGAATTGGGTCTGACACTTGGACTGTGAGCATGGTGACAGTGGGATGTTAATGCCCTTGACAGGTATAAGGAAGATTGAACCAGGAGAAGATGTGGAGGGAAAGACAGTGGACTGTTTTGAATATGTTGAGTGTGAGATGCCTAATGGATATTTAATTTTGGATGTCCAAAAGCATATGGTGATAGCAAACTGAGAGAGATTAGGCAGAGAGAGAGAGAGAGAGACAGACAGACAGACAGACAGAGAGACAGAGAGAGACAGAGACAGAAAGAGATATAGAGAGACAGAGACAGAGGGATCAATAGATAGATAAGACATATAAATATTGATATAAATCTTGTAGTGCATTTTCTATTCAGCTGCCAAAATAATTTTCTTAAAACACAATCATAACTATCTCACCTCTCCCACTACTCATTAGAATCAAGGATCAACATATCAACAACAAAACTAACAGAAACCACATGATCATCTCAATAGATGCATTACAAGCTTTTGAGAAAACACAACACCCATTCCTATTAAAAACACTAGAGAGAATAGGAATAAATGGAGTCTTCCTTAAAATAATAAATAGCATCTACCTAAAACCTTCAACAAGCATAATATGTAATGGGAACAAGCTAGAAGCATTTCCAATAAGATCAGGATTGAAACAAGGATGTCCATTATCACCACTGTTGTTCAATATCATACTAGAAATGTTAGCTTTAGCAATAAGAGAAGAAAAAGAAATTGAAGGTATTAGAATAGGCAAAGAAGAAACAAAGCTATCACTCTTTGCAGATGATGTGATGATATGCTTAGAAAATTCTAGAGAATCAAGTAAAAAACTACTTGAAATAATAAACAACTTTAGCAAAGTTGCAAGCTATAAAATAAACCCACATAAATCATCAACATTTCTATATATTACCAACAAAACCCAACAGTAAGAGATAGAAAGAGAAGTTCCATTTAAATTTACTGTAGACGTTATAAAAAATATTTAGGAGTCTACCTACCAAAACAAACCCAGTAACTATATGAACACTATCACAGAACATTTTTCACACAAATAAAGTCAGATCTTAATAATTGGAAAAACATCAGTTGCTCATGGGTAGGCCGAGCTAATGTAAGAAAAATGACAATAGAATTAAGGATCAAATATAAATCCCCTATTTGGCATTAAGCCTGCTTTTCTCTGACCTTTCAAAGAGTCTTTTATTTTGCTTTACTCCAATGACACTGGTCTTCCTGATGTCCCTTTAAAAAAAATCCTCCATCTCCTGACTCCTTGCTTTTTCATTGGCTTTAGACATCTGTGTGTATCTACACATGCATACAAACACACACACACACAGACACACACATGCATATGCCTACCTACATACAAACAAACATATATGTACAAATATATTGTGCATACGTCTACACACATAACACAAATGCATGTGGGCATAATTATATATATGTTTATACATACACACATATACACATATATACATACATATATGAATCTTCTGGGAAAAGAAGAATTCAACCTATGAGAAATGATGTCATCAAATGAAATAGTATATAGGGTGAAGAGAACACGACCCTAGGACAAATCCTGGGGGATACCCATAGTGGTCATAATGACCCAGTAAATGAAACTGAGAAGGAATGGTCAGATATACAGGAGGAGAGTCATTATCATGAAAAGCTGGAAAAAGGGGAAGATCTGGGAGAATATGATCAATAATATGGAAAGTTGAATGAAGTCAAGAAGGATGAAGATTGATAAAAAGTCATTAGATTTGGCAATTGATATTTTAGGTACCTTCTTTCACCATCTATATCGCCCTATCTAGATCCATGTTCTTACTTCATTACTTCCATATAAAGTTCCCATCTTGCTCAAAAACATAGGAAAAAAAATTAAGTTAACATTATGTTATAGACTCTCCACTGTATAATACAATTAACATATTTATATAAAGAGTTGATAGGGAGTTGAATAATCACTATCAATAACATTAAAGATGGAATTCAAATGAGACAGCTAGGTGCTCTAGTAAATAAAACCCTGGAATTCGAGTAAGGAAGACCTGATTGAAATCCTGCCACAGAAACTTATTACCCATCTAAACCTGGGCTACTCATTTAACCTTTTATGTCCCAGTTTCCTCATTTCTAAAATGGGCAAGTTGGACTTGATGACATCACAGCCCCTTCCTGTTCTAAATCTATTATCTTATGATTACTAATAGCAGCAAAATATGCTTTACAATTGTTTTTGTGTCATTTTTTTCCACTTAGTTTCCTTAGCTATGTCAAAGACATGACCTTCTTCACGTTATCTATCTTTATCAAATCAAACTGTGATGCTTCTATTGTTCATTCTCTAAATAAAACAAGTTAGATGAAATGGATAGAAATGCTTGGAAGAAAACACACAGATATATAATTAAAGCTCTTTCAAATACTGAAAGGGACCGTAGTGCTGGTTTATCCCCCCTGAATTTTCCTGTCTTCCAATTGCCTCCAAGTCAGGTATTTGGAAGATAAATATTGAATAATTCAATTTGATTAAAGAAACATTTATTAAACTACTTTGTGGCAAACTGTGGGCAGGAACAAAAAAAAACAAAAGGACAACAAATCATCACTTTAAGGAGCTTACATTCTTCTGGAGAGCATATGGGAGGTGACAATACAATGTATAAGACATATAAGATAATACCAAGAATAAGCTAAGCAATTTCTAATGGGAGGCAGAAGTTAATAACTTAGGGTAGAGAAAGAGAGGAGATGCTGGAAGGGATCAGGTGAAGTTTCTTGTTGGAGATGACATCTGGTTCTTTAAGGGAAATTCTGGATTCAGTGAGGTGGGAATAAAAAGAGAATTTATTTCAAACAAAGTAAATGGACTCTAAAACTGAAAAGGGAGTATCATTCATGCAGAAAAGCTAGGAATTCCATTTGACTTGAAAACAATGTTTGATGGGAGCAATATGAAATAATCCTGGAAAATTAAATAGTAGTTAAACTGTGGAGGGATCATATATATGTTTTATCAAAGGACAATACGCAGCCACTAGAATTTTTTTTTTATTAGTGGGATAAAATTGTCAGATATGGGTTTTAAGTGTAGAGGGTGCATCGTTAATGGAAGAGACTCTAGGGAGGGAGAGCTAGTTCTATTACAATAGTTTAGGGGAGGGGAGTCGCTGGCTTTAACTAGAGTATAGGTATTTGTGAGTGGACATAAGTCAGAGAAAGTGAAATATGTTAAGAAAGTAGAATCTACAAAAGGTGGCATTTGATTGAGGTAGAACAGGCCCACATAACCTGCTCACCACCAAAGGATTTCGGGCAATCTGAGAAAAATATAGAGGAAAATATTCTCTACATGTTTTGTGGGACACCTGAAATCCTTTGGCATGCCCATAGGCCATAAGTGGCCTACAGGCCATAGATTGTGCAGGCCTGTGACAGAAGGATGAGGCAAAGAAGGTATCAAGGAATAGAACCTGGATGCTTGGGAGGATGGTAGCGTCCTCATCAGTAATGAGGAAGTGAAGGAGGAATGTGTGTGGGAGAACAAGATAGGAAATGAAATGGCAAATGTAGGAAAGTAAAAAGGGCAGCCCCACTGAATTACATGATGACAGTGAAAACTAAAGTGTCCTTTCTAGCAAAAAAAAAAATTCTTATTGACCTAAAATATCTCTCATTAATGAGCAAGACCACAAAGGTATGGGTTTGGTCACCATAAGTTTGGGATAAGATGCATCTATTTCACCTCTGTCAATACTTTATTATTTTTAACTCCAGAAATATTTATTTTGTGCCCACTCTGTCCAAGGGTTTTAGGTGCTGGAGATACAATGATGAAAAAATAATAGAATTCATGACCTTCAGAAACTTCAGTTTGAGGAGGAAGCAGCTCACGTTTGTTCTTCTGTACCTCTTTGTACTTTATTACCTCTCTAGCCACTAGAACCTCTGAGATTACTTTCCATCTTATATGGATCTATTTCTTTTTTTTAATATTTCGTATTCCTCCTTTTTTTAAAAACTTATTTTGATTCATCAACAATCACTTACATAAGCTTTCGAGTTCTAAATTTTTCTCCCCCTTCCTCCCCATGTCCCTCTCCAAGATGGCCTGCAATCTGATGTAGGTTATACATAGACATTCCCATTAAACATATTTTCACATTAGTGATGCTGTAAGTAAGAATCAGGACCAATAGGAGGAACCACCAGAAAAAGGAAACAAAACACAACAGAAGAAAAAAAAATAGCAAATAGTATGCTTCGATCTGCATTCAAACTCCATAGTTCTTTCTCTGGATGTGGTTAGCATTTTCTATCATGAGGTCTTTGGAGATGTCTTACATCCTTGTATTGCTGAGAAGGGTTAAGTCTATCAATATTAGTACCTACCTGATTATGTTATTCCTTTCTGAACCAAATCTGATGAGAGTAAGGTTCAAACAATGCTCATCTCCCTCCCTTCTTTCCCTCTGCTGTAATAGGTTTTTGTGCTTTTTTCTGTAATGTAATTTACCCTTGTCTGCCTCCTCCTTTCCTTTTCTCTCAGTTAGATTTTCTTAGATCAGATTAATCCACTTACTTGGATCCATTTAGCCCATTTGATTAGATTTTTTTATCATTATATCAAATTTAATTTATACCCACCCCCTTTATGTATACCCCTTTAACATGGTATAATAACAATACAGTTCTCAAGGGTTACAAGTGTCATCTTCCCTTGTAGGGATGTAAACAGCTTGCCCTTATTAATAACATGTTGTTTCTTTCTGTCCCATTTACCTTTCTATGTCTCTTGAGTCTTGTATTTGAAGATCAAATTTTCTGGTGAGCTCTGGTCTTTTTATCAGGAAGGTTTGAAAGTCCCCTATTTCATTGAATATCTATCTTCTCCCCTGAAAGATCATGCTTATTTTCACTGGGTAGTTGATCCTTGGTTATAATCCAAGCTCCTTTGCCTTATGGAATATCATATTCCACACCCCATGGTCTTTTAATGTAGAAGCTACAAGGTCCTGTGTAATCCTGATTGTGGTTCCATGATATTTAAATTGCTTCTTTCTGACTGCTTGCAGTATTTTCTCTTTGACTTGGTAATTTTGGAATTTGGCTACTATATTCCTTGGTGTTTCCAATTGGGGATCTCTTTCAGGAGATGATCGGTGGATTCTTTCTATGGCTATTTTGCTCTCTGGTTCTAGGACCTCAGGGCGGTTTTCCTTTATGATTTCCTGAAAGACACTGTCCAGGCTCTTTTTTTCATCGTGATTTTCAAGTAGACAAATAATTTTTAAATTGTCTCTCCTGAATCAATTTTCCAGGTCAGTTGTTTTACCAATGAGGTATTTTACATTTTCGTAATTTTTTTTCATTCTTTTGTTTTTGTTTGATTGATTCTTGCTCTGTCATAAAGTCATCAGCTTCCATTTGCCCTTTTCTAATTTTTAACAAATTATTTTCTTCTAGTAGATTTTGTACCTCCTTCCCCATTTGGCCAATTGTATTTTTAGGGACTTTTTTCTTCAGTGTACTTTTTTTTTCCAGTTGGCCAATTGTGTTTCTTAAGGACTTGTTTTCTACAGTTAATTGTTGTCCTTCCTTTTCCAAGTTATTAACTCTCTCTTGCATACCTCTCATTTCTTTTCCCATTTTTTCTTCTACCTCTCTCATTTGACTTTTAAAATTCTTCTTGAGCTCTTCTAAGAAGGTTTTTTGGAGCTTCAGACCAGTTCATATTCCCTTTTGAGGTTCCAGATGTGGGTTTATTGACAATGTTGTCCTCTTCAGAATTTCTGCCTTGATTTTCACTCTTCCCATTATAAGAATCTATCGTACATTTCTTTTTGTTCATGATGTTTGCTTATTTCCTAGCCTTTAAAGAGTTTGAGTTCTCCTGCTGGGGAGCAGAGGGCACTGACCCAAGCTTCTTGTGTTGGGAGCCTAGGGCCTGGTCACTGACTTTGTGTGCTGGGGCCTCCAGTGTGGGCAGTTGGAGACTGTAGGGTTCTGGCAGCTTACCTGGTGTTGGGCTGGAATCAGCAACACTGGAACTCTAATGGTAGGATTGGGTAGTGTGGCTCCTGGATATTTCCTGCTCACTTGGGCCTTTCCTTCCTTTTGCTTTCTTCAGCTCGTTTCAGATGGATGTTGCCGGATGTTTTTCTGTCTGGTGCCCCATGGAGTTCTGCTTCCCTTAGTTTTGCTGAGGCACTGGGAGAGCCAGTTGCTGTAGAATGTGGAAGCACCTGGGGGTTTTCCAAGCTGGTTTCCACCAGTTCTCCTGCCCTCACTGAGGCACTGGGGGGAGGGGAGAGGTCCAGGTGTTGGTGTTTGCCTTCTCTACCACCTGTGTTTCAGGATCTACTCCTAGTATGCTGAGATGGGACTTTCCACTAGCTTGCTGGAATGCCTCCTGTTCTGTACTACTCCCTTTCCCCCAGAGCAAAAGGGCCTTTCTCATTAACTCCTCAAGCTACCTGGGCTACTGGACTGCTGCACCCCATCTTTCTTCTGGTTCAGCTGTTCCAGGGTTTTTCCTGGGGCAATATTTTCTGGACTTTTAGAGCTTTATAAGGCAGGGTAAGAGTGACTTACTTTTAACTCCACCATCTTGACTCCCAGAAGCGGAAGTTCCTATGGATCTATCTCTGTCAATACTTTAAAAAGAGGTTTTTTGATGTCTTTTGTTTTTGTATACCACAATAATTTCCTGATATACTCCTCTCCCCCATGTAAACCTCCCTAAAAACAAAAATGAACAGTTAAATACAACTGAGAAGAGGAAAACACTATAAATAACAATGAATGCAACATTCTACCCCCCCCCAACCTTTCTACCAAGGGAAAGGAATATATTTTATCATCTGTTCTCGGAAGAACCTTCTCAATTTTGCACATTAATAATGATTACTTCACCAGGTGAATTAGTTGTAAGGATTAACTATTGGACCAATTTCTTTCACGTAACTGAGTTGGGAATCAGGGGAGAAAATATTATGAGGTAAAAAGAGTGCTGACTTTGAAATCTGAGAGCCTGGGTTCAAATTCTGGTTCTGTCACTTGTTCCATGTATGACCTTAGACAGACCTCTTAACCTTTCTGGGTCTCAGTTTCCTCAATTATAAAATGAAGGGGCTAGACTAAGTCATGTTGAATGTTCCTTTGAATTTCAATGTATCATTTTACGAAAAAAAAATTGGTTAAGTTCTAGAATTTGGCAAATAAGACTATGAATATTGAGCAAAGTAGGATAAGGCTGCAGCACAGAGAAATTGGTATAGAACTGTAACCTTCTTGGAAAGGGCAGGGAAGGACAAAAAGAAGAAAGGGAGAGAAGGAGAGAGGAAAGAGAGAGAGGTAAAAGAGAGAGAAGGAAGAACGACAAAAAAGAAGGGAAGGGGGAACAAAGTGAGAAAGAAGAAAGGGAGGGAGGGAGGAAAGAAGGAAGCAAAGAGTCATTGGGTCATTGAAGTCATTAGCAATTAGCTTATATAGAGGGTAGAGCACTGGAAACGGAGTCAGGAAGACTTGAGTTCCAACCCAGCCTTTTCTACCCATGTCCCTGAGCAAGTTAGTTAACTTCTCTGACTCTCCATTTTCTCATCTCTAAAAGGAGGATAATGGTAGTCAAATCTCACAGGTCTGATGTAAGTATCAAATGAGAAAACATGTAAAATGATTTGCAAATCTTAGAGTCTTATACAAACTCTAATTATTGTTATTTTTGTTGTAGTCTAGTTGTTGAGAGGGAAGGGAACTTTCCAGAATTTTTGCCAAAAGTCTGAAGGAGAGAGAGCTAGAGTTACAATGTTATGGTTGATGAAGAAAGGAGATGTCCATTCCCTCTTCCAGAAAGGCTATAGTTACATCATGTACCATGCTTGGCTTACCAGGTGGCTAGGTGGCCCAGTAGATAGGGCCTGGAGTGAGGAAGACCTGAGTTAAAATTGGACCTCATACCTTTACTAGCTGTGTAATCCTAGCCAAACCATTTATCATCTGTTTTCCTCAGTTTCCTCAACTATAAAATGAGGACAATAATAGTACTCTCCTTGAAAGGTTGTTATGAGAATTAAATAAGAGAATATTTCTAAAGCACTTAGTACAGTATAGTGCCTGGCACAGGGTAGGTGCTATATAAATGTTTATTCTCTTCTCCCTTCTCCCCTTCCCTATCAGTGCTAAGAAGACCTTAGAGAGTGCGTACTCCAACCAGCTCATTTTTACAGTTGAGCAAACAAAGGTTTAGAGAATAAGTGTATGTGTATTGACAAAGTTCACACAGATAGTAGGTAGCAGAGACAAGATTTGAACCCAAGTCCTCTGACATCAAATACAGTACTTTTTCCCCCATTGTATTATACTGATTTGTTTAGGGTAAGGAGGGAAGAGGAAAGCAATGGGCATGGTTTTGGAATATTGGTTGGCGGCTTATAATAACAGTCCAAGACTGAGATAATAAGAGCCAGAATCAGGGTGAAGAAAACTTAAGGGCTATGGAGGAGCAAAGAGACAGACAGGAAAGAAATTGCAAATGTAGACTTAACAGCACTTGGCAGGCTATCCATTAAATGTGGGAGGTGAAAGAGAGGGAGAAGTCAGAAGTGACTTGGAGGATTTTTTTTTTCAATCTGGGCTGACTGGGAGAATTGTACTACCATTAGCAAACAAGGGGAAGTCAAGAAAGGAAGGGCTGTATTCTAGATGAAGAGGAGTAAGATTTTAGACATAGGAGTTTGAGGTGCTGAGGAGACAAATTCATCATTCATAAATTTGGTTTTATATGCTTGGTTATTCTTAACCAGAAAGCACATTCTGCCTTGAACTATTTCTCAAAATAGTTGTATATATTATTAAGAGAAATGTATGTATACATATACATATATATGTAGTATATATATACATATATACACACACGTGTGTGTATATGTGTGTGTGTATATGTATGTATGTGTGTATATATGTATGTATGCATGTGTGTATATATATATTTCCATCACTAACCTGTTATCTTAGTTTTATATAACTAGATCATATCATTATAATTTAAGTATCTACTTTAAAACTTAACTAGAATGATTGCCCTTAATTTGTATTCAGATGGAAGCAGAGAGAGGATAATACACAAGCAGGATTCTTGTAATTATGCTACATAAAATTATTAGGCAATTTAGAAAATTGTTAGTGGGAAACTGCCCATCATCCATAAAAATAATTCTGATTTTGATCTGAAGCTTTTAATGTAAAAGGGATTAGAGTCCCAATGAGGTATTCATTTTTCCTTTTATCGTTTAAGTTCATTTGAATTTGTTTTAAAAGAATTAACACTTTTGCAAAGTTAAGTCCCAGACACAAGATGTTTGGCCTAGGATCTATAGCAAAGTCCACTTTGCAGAACTTACAATGAGATGATATAATCATGTCTTCATAGAAATAAAAACACTTAGTCACACTCATTTTCACCCAAAACCATACTGACATAATCAGGAAAAGATCTTTATGCAAACTAAAGTTTCTAAATTTAAACTTCAGTTTATTTTTCTTTTGAATTAAGGCAAGTCAGGATACCATGGATCATCTTGAAAATACAAATTCACCCTTAAAAAAAAACCTTTTGGAGATGACTACAATGTCTTCCAAAAACTATCAAAATGATGGATATTTTCTACTAGAAGATCATGTATCTCTGTCCCTATTGGGTTCTTGTTGAGTAACCTAACCCTAAATCTAATTCTTTAAAAACAACAACAACAAAAAAAAAAACCCTGCTCAACAAGTTTTATTATTTTTTAATATCATATTCAATATCATATTCATTTCCCAACACTCTGCATCTATCATTGACCCTTCCATTGTTACAGAAAGAAAGCCAACCAATGCAGTCACTGTGTCAATCAGCATGTGCCACAAGGGACGTATGTTTCATCATCTGTTCCCATTAGTATTTCTGGAAATTTTTAAGCTAAGAATTAATCAACCAAAGATTTGAAAGGAAACTAAGCTGTCCATCTGTTTCTATCAATTTACATAAATCTCTTAGAATCAACTTTCAGAACTGTTTTGTCATGCACTGTCAGCCTGCTTAGAAAATAGTAGGGTCATGGGATCATAAATGTGGTATTCAAAGGGACAGAACCCATTATCTTTTTCCTTAAACCTTTCCTCCCTCTTCCTTTCCCTACTACTTTAGAGGACAATACCATCCTCCCAGTCCTTCAGGTTTGCAATCTAGATGTCATCCTAGACTCATCACTATTTTCCACCCCCATGTCTAATCTTTTGCCAAGCCCTGTGGATCTTGCCTTTGCCACATCTCTCTCTCAAATATATTCTTTTCTCTCCTCTGATACTTCTCATGGATCTGTCTGCCTTAAGTCTCTCCTCTCTCCAATCAATCCTCCATTGTGCCAGCAATGCAATTTTTCTAAGGATTACCATGTCACCTCTCCCCCACTCCACTCAACAAATTCAGTGGTTTCCTCTCACCTGCAGGAGCAAATGAAAAACATTTCTTGGTATTCAAAGTCATTTTATAACATAGCCCCAACTCATAGTCTCGTCTAGGAACATTGATCTTTGTTGTTACATGAAAAAGACACTCCATCTTTGGGCTCTAGGCATTTTCTCTGGCTGTCTCCCATGGGTGGAATGTTCTTCCTCCTCATCTCTACTTACTGCCTTGCCTGGCTTCCTTTTAAGACCCAGTCAAAATCTCATCTTTTACAGGAAATCTTCTGAGTGTGACTTAATTCTGGTGCCTTCCCTCTGTTAATTATTTCCTATTTATCCTATATGTAGCTGATGTATGTGTGTGTGGGGGGGTGTGTCTGTGTGTGTGTGTGTGTGTGTGGTTTGGAGAAAGAGAGAAACACAGAGACAGAGACAGAGAAATACAGAGACACAGAGACATAGAAAGACAGATAGATAGAGACAGAGAGGTGTTATTCAACTGTTTCAGTCATATCCAACTTTTCATGGTCCCATTTGGGATTTTCTTGTCAAAGAGACTAGAATGGCTTGCTATTTCCTTCTCCAGCTCATTTTACAGATAAGGAAACTGAGGCAAAGAGGATCAAGTGACTTGCCCAGGGTCATACAGCTAGTAAGTATCCAAGACCAGAACACAGGCAGAGGAGTCTTCTTGACTTCAGGCCCAAGCTGGTACTCTATCCACTGTGGCTGTCACCTAGATAATTTCACACACACACATACACATACACACACACACACACACACATCAGTTATATATCCCCAATGCCAATGACTTTTCTATTGTACCACACTGTCCATAGGATCATTTATTCATACCCCTAAATGTGGCATCTATAAAACAGCATTCAGTTTTGACATTTTTTATAACCAGATTTCATCTACGTAAAACAGAGATCACTGATCCTTGAATAAGATTAGTTTTTTTTGGGGGGGGATATCAATAGAATACAAATTTTTAACAGACGTATTATACTAAAGTTTTGTTATTATTGTTATTATTATTATTATTTTGGCTTATGTGTATGAGATTTTTTTTTCCATTTGTTTTATTGACTTTTATTTGTTTGTTTTTATTTTTGGTTTGGTTTATTTATTTGTTGTACTAAACCTGTGATTTTATCAGTACAACTAGGCTCTGATTAGTGCAAATAATGAACCTCATGGAGTGGTCACATTATTTGAAATTGAACTGAATATTTCCATTGGGTTGGAACCCATTGCCATATTTTATTAATTTTAACTTCAAAGGACATGAATTCAAATACATAAGATCACTTGATAGCATGCATTATTCACATCAATAGGGACCAAACTATATAGGCAACTTCTGGTGAGGAACTTCTTCTTTATATGCACATTGCCATCTTCTATACAACTTAAAGCCTTGATAGAACAGTTTATAATAATATAGCTAGAATTTATATAGCACTTTAAGGTTTGCAAAGTATATTACTTACATTGTCTCATTTGGTCTGTACAACAACCCTGTGAGGTAGGTCAGTCAGGTCAACAAACGTTTATTAAGAGCTTACTCTGTGGCAAGTACTGTGCTAAGTTCTGGGAATAAAAAATACCAGTAAAAAGAAAGACAGTCCCTGTCCTTAAGGAGTTTACATTCTAATGACAGAAGATAATACAGAAAATAATTTTTAAGTGTGAATGAAGGGAACAAAAAACAAAATTGCCTCTCATAGAGACATAAGGTCTGGAGAAGGACTGGTAAGAAATAAAAATATGTCTGACTGGGCACCTTCCTTAAATGGAGGCTCTGGAAGGAGTCATCTGATCAGAATGAGGGAACTAAGAGGTATATGGGATAGATAGATAGATAGATAGATATGGGATATATATATATATGCAATATATACGGGATATATATGTGGGAGAGATATATGATATATATGTATATGCATGTATGTATGTATGTATATATATTTATGTGTGTATATATAGGTATATGTATATTATGTGTGTATATATACACATATACACACATACATACACACGTGTGTGTGTGTGTGTGTGTGTGTATGACTATATGACTTACAATTTCACAGCTGATGTGAGAGAATGCTAAGGGAAGAAATGCCTTACAGTCAAATAGATTACAACTGATATAAAACATATGGCCTTAGAGACTTTCTTAAAGTACTTAGGTTAAGTGACCAGGGTCAGACATCAAGTATGTGTTTGAAGCAGGATTTGAAACCATGTTTTCCTGACTTAGAGTCTAAGTCTCTATTAACCACTCCACACTGCCTCAATTTTATAATGATACTTGAGTATATTGCACATTATGCTTTGCAAAGTTCTCTCTTCATAACAACTCTGTGATATATATATATACTGCTATTATTATTATCTTTATAGATGAAGAAATTGAAAATCAGGCTTCACAACTTGGTCATTACCACACAGTTAATACATAATCAGGATTTATATATAGGTTTTTACTGTAGGGGACTGAAGGAATAGAAATATAATACCAGACTGCATAAGGTGGTTCATAAGAGGACCACAGAAAGATGGAATTCTTTAGAAAAGTTGGGAAAATTGTGATAAATGCAAATATGCATCAGGTTTATTTGTTATTTTGAATCTGAAACTTGTAACCAAAGAAGAGGGTTGGCTATTGGATAATACACACACACACACACACACACACACACACACACACACACACATATTGAGCACACTGTATCCACATTCTCTAATATAGTAAGAGGTCTAAGTTTCCTAAGCACTGAGGATTGTAGTTAAATATTACACCAATAACTTCAAGAGTTCGAGTCTCCAGGAGGCCCAGAGTAGACTGAAAGAGCTATCCTTTCTCATTAAGATGAGATCATCCCAAAGAATGAAAATCATAAATTCAATTTAACTCAACAAGCATATATTAAGTATCTACCATGTGAAAGGCAGCAAGATAGTGAGCCGAACTTGGAGTGAGGAATATCCAAGATCCGACTCTGCTTCTGATACTAGCTTTTACCATAAGCACTCACTGTGCCACCTAGCAGCCTAAAAACTCTCTGAGCCCTCAAGTTTTCCTTTTTAAAGTAAAGATAGCAAATATTGTTTTTTCATCCTGTTTTGCTTCAGTGGGTTGTTGTGATGATTAAAAAGGATAATGGATAGAAATCACTTCGTAAACTGTGAAAAAGCTTAAAAATGTCAGCTATTATTGATGACAGTAATAATAATGACTAAACAAAGATCCTACTTCACAGAATCATGTAATTTGAGAGCAAAAGTTCCTCCCAATGGTCATCTAGACCAACCCATTCATGTAGAAAAAGGAATGCCCATTATAACATATCTGAAAAGTGGCCACCCAGCCTCTCTTTGAAGACTACTGAGGCAGATGAACGCATCACCCCTCAAAGATGCTCATTCTGCCTTGGGAGAGCTTTGACTATCAGGAAGTTTTTGTTTGTTTGTTTGTTTGTTTTTGTTTTGTTTGTTTTGTTTGTTTTGTTTTGTTTTTTTTTTTTTTCCCCTGATGTCAGGTTAAAATGAGCCCCATAACAACTTCCACCCATTGGTCTTGGAGGCAGCTAGGTAGCATAATGGATAAAGTACTGGGTCTGGATTCAAGAATACCTGAGTTCAAATCCCTCTTCAGATGTTATTCAAATCCTTCCTCAAATGTTAGCTGTATAATCTTGGGTAGAGCATTTAACCTCTATTTGCCTCAGTTGTACCTAAAATTTTGAATAATCTTAGTACCTACCTCCCAAAACTATTGTAAACATAAAATGGAATAAAATATGTTAAGTGCTTTGTCAACTTAAAAGTGCTATACAAATGTACCACAGCCACCTCTAGCATTACTGGTTCTGCTCCCTGAAGCCAGTTAGATCAAGTACAATGCCTTTTGCATATGACAACCTTTGAAATACTTGAGCACAATTATACTATCACACATTAAATATTCTCTTCTCCAGACTGAACATGCCCAAATAATGCTTCAAACAATAATGAAAATATTAAGAAGTAGTAAGAAATATACTTTGGTGAGATACATGAGCGGAAAAACATGGAAACTCCAATCATGAATGATAGACAAACTCAATGTCATTTGTGATTGTGAAAGAATAAAACACCCCAATTGCTAGATGAATAATGTTTATCCCCACTCTCCATGTTTAAAGATATTTACAGCACCATGAATTTGATTATCTAACCCTTGAGCTAACAGAAAAATGTAGACATTATCCATTTAGTTTGAGCTAAAATTAGCCTCTAGTCAAGTGACTAGAATGTATTCTATTTTCTCCTGATTAATGGGAAAAGTGTATTTTTAAATTAAGGAAGATCCATGGATTTCTTTTTTTTTTCTTCCTTAAAGTATGACTATCATACTCCTTGGAGATAGAAATTATTGAATAAGTTATCAGTTATCTTAATGAAAATTCAAAAATCAGTCAATTGTCCAAATATTCTAGAGTCATAGTGACTCTAAAACTTGGCTTCTTCCTTCCTGCCATCCTTGTCACTCTAAGCTCACCTCCTCATATTTCATATGATTTATTTATTTATTTTACCACCTCTTTTCTGTTCCTCGCACACCCCTTCTAAATACCTTTGTGCTACCTAACCTCCATGCCTGGAATAATTTTCCTCACCATGCTCCCTTGACATCTTTGGCTTTTTTCAACACTCAGCTCAAACACTACCTTCAGCAGGAGGACTTTTGATCCAGCCTGCCCCTTACCTAGTTGTATGAGCCTTTCCCACTAAGGTTGCCTTCCCTTTATCCCTTGCCTTCCCTTTATCCCTCCTATATATGTATGTACTAGTTACTTACATGCCTCTTGCACTGATATTTAGGATCCCTTAGATCAGATTATTTTTTTTCTTTCCTTTTATCCCTAGAACTTAAAAATAAGGCATTATGTTCCTGCACATAGTAAATATGAATAAAAATGCTTATTTGTTCATTTAGGGATGGCCATGTGGCTCAGTGGATAGAGAGTTGGCCTAGAGCCTAGAAGACTCATCTTCTTGATTTAAAATCTGGCCTCAGACAACTTCCTAGTTGTGTGAGACCTTAACTTTAAAAGGCCAAGGTCTCCCACTGTATCTGGGACCATCTCCAGCTGTCTTGATGTGTATCTGACCACTGGACCCATATGGCTCTGGAGGAGTCAAAGAGGCTGGTACCCTTGCACGGCCCTCCCTCACTTAAATTCCATTTACTTGTATATCATGGCATTACCTCCATGAAGTCATGGTCCTCTTTGAGAACAAAGGACAAACAACAACAATAGCTGTGTGACCCTGGGCAAGTCACTTAACTCTTTTGCCTCAGTTTCCTCATCTGCAAAATGAGCTACAGAAGGAAATGCAAACCACTCCAGTATCTTTGCCAAGAAAACCCTAAATGAAGAGTCAGACACAATGGAAATGACTGAACAACAACAAAAACAAAGTGATTGATTTGCAAAATTTTTGCCTTAAATTGTATCCTGTGTCTTAGAGGACCTGAAAGGAAGACAGTCTAATTCAAATGCTTCATTTTACATATCAAAAACAAAACAAAACAAAACAAACAAAAAAAAAAAACTGAGACAGAAAGAGGTTAAGTGAGTAGCCCAGGGTCCCACACCTAGTTAATGGCAGAGCTGGGATCCTAAACCACAGGCTGACTCCAAACCAGGTTTGTAGGGTTTGAGCAGGTACCATTTTCTGTACTTCTTAGGCATCTTTGCAAATTACCTTGTTCAGGGCTGAGCACAGAGTAAATAAAAGATCAACAGATACCATTGGACAAATGCAAAAATAAGCATGTAAAGATCCTGGTGTTTTTAAAGACTATTAAGTTCCTATGCAAAGTACTTAGCAGATTCTTTTCTCCTTTCTCCAAAGACCCTCCCCCTCTCCTCTGTGTACAAGTATATTATTAATGTAAAATCATCAGTTGCATCTGCCTTGGAAATGAGCTGGTGACTCAAGCAAATTGTTACTTTCTTCTTATATTTCCTATCAATATTGTCTGGATGCTCTTGGCATGCATTGCCCTTGATTTTGAATTTTTAAAAAAAGCTATCCTATCAGGCTAAGTATATTGAACAATTTAAATATTCAGTGTTAACAGCTATTCTGAGCTTAACAGGGTAATGATTAAGGTTGTAGTGATTTCAGATTAAAGTTTAGTTATGCAGCAGAGCATTCTAGTGTTTATCAATTTTTTATCTTATATAGTTTTTATTTTCAAGAAATAAATGAACCAAGAATAGTTTAATTCATGACACACAGGGCTGAACTTATTTAATATACACACTTCCTTATCTTTTGCACTCAAAATCACTGCATTTTATATAATGTACCTAGTAAACACATTTTCCTTTCTCTCTCTGCTTTTCTTTTTTTTTCCTTTTGGAAATCGTGTCCTCAGTGGGAGACATATTCTACCTATTTGTCTTGGCATGAAAAGAAAATGAAACATAGCACCTGCTAAGCCTATCTGTGGACTTTATGAACACTATAAAAACCCTGCATAGTCTCATGCTTGATTTTCCCAATTAAATGGCTTCTGTTGTCCTTGAGTGACACCTAGAAAAGATTTAGAAACCAATTTGTGGCAAAGGAAAAGGAGTTCAGATGCCATTTTACACAAAGTTTAACACTTGGCACATTCAAACTGAGTGGAACATATTAGGGGAGAGGAAAACAGAAACAACACAGGCCTCACTGTAGTTCATCCAGAGGCATAGAAACTTACTGCAAAAGACAGTGGATCGGACCTTTTGCCTCAGTTACACTAACATAAAAAAAGAAACCGGGGGCATAATAGTGATTTGTTAGTTGCTGTTCAGAAATTAAAACTAGAAAGAAACATATAAGCCATTTATGTAGCAAAAAACAAAGAAGGGCCAATAAACTCTCTGTTTGTTGCCTCAGTAGATAACAAATACCAAATAACCCAAAGGAAGAATGTTTTGTAGGTGTATTATGTATGGAGCCTGTATGGGAAGACACAGACTAATCATACATGATGAGGAGGCACGGATGAATTGTAATCTGTGCAAATAGAGAAAAAAAAATATATATACCCACACTGATGAGTTTGAGGATTCAACATGACAGTATTTAAGTAATTATGATACCTATTTTTTTTTCTTCTGCTTCTTTCTGGGGATGATTAGGATAGTTGTGAGAGGAGACAACAACATTTTGTTACTATGATTGTTAATATCATTCCTCCCCACCATCTTTTCTCAAAGTCTTAGTCATATTTCTATAGTATGCCTATATAAACAATTGTATAACCAATGTCCAGGGTCATTTTCCCTCAGTGGTTGGAACAGGACACATATTCCATTTGGGAAATCAGTGTCGTCCTTAGATACTTCATATATTCAGGACAATTGACCTTTCTGTGTACCTGCACGATCTCCTGGGTCTAACCTTCCTTCTAAGGTTCCATCAATGGTTATTTTCTGCCATTTGGTGTAAAAGTTATCAAGAACTCTAAGCAGATGTCTTATATGAGGCCACAGAACAAGCCCTTGACATTCTTAGAATGTGTGACAAAAGAACATTATTTGTATTTGTATGATTTTCTAGGACATGTATTGATAACTCTACAACATTATTCATTCATCTGTTCATTCTGTTCACAAATATTTCTTAAGTATTTATTGTGTTCAAAGCATTGTGCTAAATGTTGTGGGGGACGTAGTATAAAGCTGGTGAAGATATGGCCCTGTGGCAGGTAGATGACCCAATGAATAGAACTCTGTCTATGGAGTCAGGGAAACCTGTGATGAAATGTGGCCTCAGATATTTACTAGCTATATGACCATAGGAAAGTCATTTGACTGCTTTCTGCCTCAGTTTTCTCAACAGTGATATGGGGATAATAATAAAACCTACTTCCCAGAGTTGTTGTGACCATCAAATGAGATGTTTTTTAAAGTCCTTAGTACAGTGCTTGGCACATAGTTGTTGTTGTTGTTTGTCCTTTGTTCTTGAAGAGGACCATGACATCAAGGAGGTCATGCCATGACAAGCAAGTGAATTGTATTTAAGTGAGGGAGGGCTGTGCAAAGTCACCAGCCTCACTCTCTCCTCTAGAGTCATCTGGGTCCAGTGACAAGATATAGATCAGGATGACTGGAGATGGCCGTGGACACAGTGGAAGACCTTGGCCTTTTTAAGCTAAAGTCTTTAACAGGTCTGTTTGACTGAGGCAACACACATTCAGTGATTAAGGTTAGGTAAGAAATGAGGCAGAGAATGGCCTCTATTACTTAGTCAATAAAAACAACAACAAAAAGAAAAAAAAGAAAAGAAAAACATCAGTCTGGGAGGGGAAGACCTTCAGGGTTTCTGGCCAAAACAGAAACAACTGCTATTTATATTCACTCTGAGCCAATTAGGGCCTAAATAATGACCAAGTGGGGCTTGGTCTGGGACCTATTGTTGGTCAATCAATGACAGCCTCAGTGATTTGGGTTTAAGGCAAGGCCCTTAAGAAAAAAATCTAGTCTGTAAACTTCAAGATATCTTGGAAGTTTCAGCAATCAAAATTTACACTCCTTCAGGCAGAGCACCTGCAGGCAAGGATATGATACCCTATGTGGACAGAGGAAAGGGAAAGAAAGAAGGAAAGAAAGAAGGAAAGAAAGAAGGAAAGAAAGAA
>NW_020940527.1:16236630-16264230 GCF_900497805.2 Vombatus ursinus
GGAGGGAAGGAGGAAGGAAGGAAAGAAGGAAGGAAGGAAGGAAGGAAGGAAGGAAGGAAGGAAGGAAGGAAGGAAGGAAGGAAGGAAGGAAGGAAGGAAGGAAGGAAGGAAGGAAAGAAAATGCTGTGTTTCCCAACTGGCCAGTTGCAGTTGAGTTCACTGGGGACTCCTACTATTACTTACAGAAGTTGTTGTTTGTCTTTTGTTCTCCAACAGCACCATGACACATCAGGGAGGTGATGCCATGACATATAAGTAAATTAGATTTAATTTAGAGAAGGCTGGCCTGACACATAGTAGGTATTTAATAAATGGTTATTTCCTATCTTCCTTCCTTCTTCTATCCTCAATAAACATATTCCAGAAGATTGGAATAATGCAGCGCTTTAATGTATTAAGCAAAACCAGCAGAATATTGTTTGCTACTCACTGCCTCATATCTATGTAAGGATTATGAGAGATGACCATGGTAGCATTTGCTAAGCTCAGTGTGACATATGGCCTTTTTATTCTGCATTAGCATATCTAAATTAGATTCAGAAATGGAAATGAAAATCCTTAGTTCTGAAAGCTAAACTTCTAGAAATATTATAGAGACCAGTTTTCTTTTAGTGTTAGGGAAAAACAAAATAAGCCTAATGACTAAAGAGCTGATGTTTGACAGAGAATTATTTTCCATGCTTGGGTGAGACTCTTCAATTTAAAAAAAAAAGGCAGAACTGAAGCCAACCTTTAGGGAAAATTGGCTTTTGCAATGTAACAATTATGCTTCTTTCCTCTAACTGAAACTGAACATCATATAAGCTCAAATGAAAGATGAGCTTTTAGTAATTTAAGGAAAGTACTAATATGCAAATCAGCCTATTTAATGAATATTTATGGAGTGTGAATAAGGTACCTGGAACTCTCCCAGATGTTATATATACTTTCGGTTTCACATTGAGTCACACGATTTCATTATCTAATACTTGGAAGGGACCTCAGTGCTTATAAAGTTGAACTCATCTAAAAAGCATTCTGTCTGCAGCATATTCAATGAGTGGTCTTGGAGTACTGTTGTGATGCCCTCCAGGAAGAGAGAACTTTACATTTGCTGATGAAGTCATTCCACTTTTAAACATCTCAGTTTGTTCAGGAGATTTTTTTTTTCCTTTACATCAAGCCTAAATTTGACTCTTTGTTACTTCTATTTATTTCTTCTTGTTCTGCTGTGTGGATTCAAGCAGAAGGAGTCTGATCTCTCTTCCATGTTCTAGCTTGTGATATTCTCAAAGACAGCTGTCGTGTCCCTCTGAGTATTCTCCAGGCTAAATAGCCTCTTTTCCTTCAATGGATACTCTTACAGTAAAGACAGAGGACCATTCACTGACAGATTGATTATTTCTCTTCACCCGGTGTTCTCCATGTGATCAATATCCTTCATAATGTGTGGTGCCTAAAAGACAGCAATCAAGTTCTGTCTAAGTCTGTCTTTCACCCCTAGTTCCTTCAACTGATTCTAATATGTAATGACCTTGAGACTCTTAGATATCTTGTTTAGGTTTATCTAATATTTTCTAGCTTATCCATGTCTTTTCTAAAGTTTGACATCCAAAATTGAACTCATTACTGAAGATATGATCTAAACAACAGCTGAATTCAGCGAGATTATCACCATGTTTGATTTTGGTCTTTAATTCACCCCTATCAGGTAACTAACTGGTTGACCCTTACTAGGATAGATACTAAGCTAAGTCAGTCATAGAGCCAAAACACTAGTAACTTAGATTGTAAGTTAGAAAAATATACTCTAAATCAAAGATTTCCAGGGTGCAGCTAGGTGGTGCAGTGGATAGAGCACAGGCCCTGAAGTCAGGAGGACGTGAGTTCAAATCTGGCCTCAGACCAAACACTTGACATTTACTAGCTGTGTGACCTTGGGCAAGTCATTTAACAATAATTGCCTAAAAATAAATAAATAAATAGTAGATTTTCAAAGTGGGTGATACCACCCTTTTGAAAGCACTGGAATGATGGGGGTGGTAGTTGCCTCAGATGCAATTGGAGGGGATTTGAATAAAAATAATGGTTAACTTAACCTAATCCCAGGGAGGTGCTATTTTTTCTTTTGAAAAGGGAGCAGTAGGCCAAATAAGTTTGGGAACCTCTGCAACAAAGACCTCTGTGACCTCAATCTCAGAGCAACATTATATTTTATATAGACTAATCAATTCAACCTCCCTATTTTGAGACTACGGTGTATTTACAGTGAACAGAGTGCTGGGTCTGGAGTCAGGTAGACTCATCTTCATGAGTTCAAATCTGGTCTCAGACACTTACTAGCTGTGTGACCCTGGGCAAGTCACTTAGCTCTGCCTCAATTTCCTCATCTGTCAAATGAGCTGGAGAAGGAAATGGTAAACCACCCCAGTAACTTTGCTGAGAAAACCCCAAATGGAACCACAAAGAGTCAGACATGACTGAACAACAGAAACAATCAATTTAATCTTCCCATGTTGAGAATAGAGTACGTTTACTATAATAAAGCCCTTATCTTCCTACCCTCCAAGATGCAAATCTCACCATAAATATATACAAACACATACATTTTCATCTGAGAAGTATAGTAACTAATAGTAGAGAAACAATAGTCACATTATATTGTATGTGCCATAGTTAGACCACATCTGAGTTATTGCATTCAATTGAGGGGCCAATATTTGAGGAAAGACATAGATAAGCTAGGGATCAATCAGGACAGTGTAGGGGCTTAAATTAATTTTATATAAAATTGGTGGTATGAATTGGGTGGGTGGGAGTGTGTGTTTGACCTGGAGAAGAAAAGATCCAGGGTGAACACAATAGCTGTCTTCAAGTATTTGAAGGACTATCTCATGAAGAGTTCTAATTGGCTCCACAGGGCAGATCCCTGAAAAATGCATATTCGTTATCAGGGCAAATTTAGACTTTTTATTTCGAAAAACTTCTTAACCTGTGGAGCTCTCCATAGAGGAAGGGACTATGTGGGGACAAGATGGGTTCCATCTCACTGGAGGTTTTCAAGCAAAAATAAATAAATAAATAAATGATGCGGTGAATTAAAGACCAAAAGTGGTCCAACGAGATCTCTTCAAACTTTGTGACACTATGATTTATTTGATTTAATCTAGTTTTTCTCCTCAGTACCTCTCAGGGTTAGTGTAATTTAGCTCAAGTATCTCCTGGATAGCATTGTTATGATTTTGTATACCCACTGACTGCTTAAGAAGATCAAACTTACCTGTTTCATCTTTCGACACTTATTATGAAAGCATAATGGTAATTGCTTTAGTGTCTCTTTTATTCATCAAAGACACATTCAGACATTTAACAAGCATAATTCAAACTTAGATTCAACATTTACTTTTAACATCTTCTTATTCTGATGAAATGAAATCATGTCTCTCTTAGTTTCTCATATAGAAAAGAGTAAAAGAAACTCACGATCCTTATTTGAAAAGTGGACAAAAACAAGATTGAGAAAAATGGTGGACGATCACAATTTTGAATCATATTTCTTATGTTATAAAGGAGTAGAAAATTATCTTATGTTCCCAGATTTCTAATTTATAATCCATCCTCAGCTCAGCTCACAAAAAAAAGTCTAATATTCTGAAAACAGTCCTGGGATATTTTATGGCAGTGTCTATTCAGACACCATCTGTGCTTCAGTTTTATTAGTTATTAGACCCTCCATTCACTGTGGCAAAACTTCCGTAGGCAAAACCCAATCTCAGAAATGAAGGCAATGAGCAACAACAGACACTAAAGGAACATCAAAAATCATAGGAATACAGTTATTTATATTGGAATAGTCAATAAACATTTGTTAAACCTACTGTGTGCCAGGCATTGTGCTTAGCCCTGGGGATACAAAGAAAGACAGTGCCTCAAGGAGTTCACAATCTAATAGGGGAAAATAACATATTAAAAGAAGGTGAAGGGGTGAGGTAATGGTGAAGAGGGTACCAAGGACAAGGGCATGATGAAATCCAGAGGAGCACAGCTGATTGGCAATGGAGTGATGGGTATCCTGGGTGCCCTCCTTAAATAGAGCGTTACTCTCTGTTGTCTACCCTCTCCAATTAAAGGGAGTGGGGTGCCTGAGGGGCAGGATATACTGATGAAGAATGAATTCCAGGATTGATGTGGTTTTGCAGGAAGATGGGATTGCTGGAAGGAATGATGAAAACCAGAGGAGTGCAATTAGATGGGAAATGAAGAGATCACTACCCTCTATAAAGGGATGTCTGGTTTGCAACATCATCCTCACCATCAAAAACTTAAAGCTAGGTAGCTAGATGTGAAGTGGATTGAATGCTGTTACTGGAGTTAGGAAGACCTGAGTTCAAATCCTACCTCAGACACTTAATAGTTGTGTGACTTTGGGAAACTCATTTGTCCCCTCAGCCTCAGTTTCCTCATCAGGAAAATGGGGATAATATATATGCCCTCCAAGTTTGCAATGACATTAAAATGAGGTAATATTCATAATACATTTTGCAAAACTTAAAGCACTATTAATAGTTATGGACTATTATTGTTAAACTACATAGTTCTTTAAGGTTTACAAAGTATTTTGCATGCATTATCTAATTTGACCCTGACAACTTTCCCATGAAGCTAATAGTACAGGTTTTAATGTTCCCATCTTGTAGATGAGAAATGTGAGCCTCAGAGAGGTCGAGTGATGGTCACACAGGTCTTAAGTATGTACCAGAGGCAGAATTGTACCTAATTATATCTCACTTATAAATCCAATATTTGTCTTCTTATGTAACTAGTTGGCAAAGTGCAGAGAGTCAAGATGACATGAGTTCAAATTTTTCCTTAGCTTTATGAACCTAGTATGTGACTTAACTTATCTCAACCTCAGTTTCCTCATTAGTAAAATGGAGAAAATAATAGGTCCTACATCACAAAGTTGTTGGATCAAATGAGATAATGCATGTAAAATTATTTGCAAATCTTAAAGCAATATATACATATTAGCTATTGTTATTGTTGCTCTAAATATTATTACACAATGCTTCTTCCCTAATATACATATAATGAGGTTATTACTGCATATAAGCATAACTTTGTATGGATAACATATGAAAGATGGTTAAACAACCCCAATCAGTAAGCCTTCAATACCAGGCACTGTCATAGGTGTTTATAATACAAAGACAAAAATGAAACAGGAGCTTATTTTATATTGGGGAAGATACATAATTATATATGAAATACATAAATACATAATTATATATGAAATATGTACACAATATATATATGAAATATGTACAAAATGCATACAAGTTATATTTTGGGGCATGAGTGGGGAACCTGCAGCCTTGAGGCCACATGTGGCCTTCTATGTCCCCAAGTGCAGCTCTTTGACTGAATCCAAACCTCACACAACAAATCCCCTTAATAAAAGGATTTGTTCATAAAACTTAGACTCAGTCAAAAGGCCACACCCAAGGACTTAGAAGGCCAGGTGGCCTCACAGCTACAGGTTCCCCACCCCTGTTTTAGGGAGATCCAATAGCAGCTGAAGGGATAAAGAAAGGCTCTTTTTACAAGGTGGTTATTGGGCTGAGTTTTGATGAAAACAAGGATTCTAAGAGACAAGGGAATTAACTCCAGGCATGAGGGTCAGTCAATATAAAGGTCTGGAGAGAGAGGGAACATCCTTTATGCAGAACAGCAAAACAATGGATGACTGCTGGAATTGAAGTCTCTCTTTTTTTTTTCCAATTCATCAGCAAAAGTATTCATACCATGGTGTCTCTTTTAGTAAATATTCATAACGCTAGCATTTATTTAATGTACCCAGAGGTTAAAATACCATAGCTTATGTTAGATTGTAATAATCTTCCTCATTTGAGGTATTATCTCATTCTAATCATCAGGACCCTATGAACAAAGGTGTTTTACTTCTGAGGGTTTTAAGAATGGCAGTTGGCTGTTTACCATGCTTATAACTAACAGTAAGCTAGATGTTTTGCTGAGTCATCTTGGATATAAAAAATGAACACATGTTCTGGATTTCTTCCCAGAAAAAAAGATAATTTAAATTCCCTTTGGATTTAAAAGCGGTAATTTTTTTTTAGGCATACCAGATTAGTAGGTAAGCTTTCTGCTTTGTCAGGGCTTAATTCAGGAGTGATCTCACAGGTCAAAAAATGTTACTCTTATCAACTCTCACTTTTATTATAGGTTTTTTTGATTTTGTTTGTTTATTTGGTAATTGGTATGTTTGTTGTTTTCAGAGGCCAAGGACGAAGGCCAACAAAAAGAATACACATCTGACAGAGGGAAAGGGCCAGATTTTAGCTTTTTAAAATACTAAAATAATGGGTGTCTGAATCATGTTCAGAATC
The DNA here is from genome assembly GCF_900497805.2 of Vombatus ursinus. Lineage (NCBI taxonomy): Eukaryota > Metazoa > Chordata > Mammalia > Diprotodontia > Vombatidae > Vombatus > Vombatus ursinus. Next base: position 16,243,017 of record NW_020940527.1, read on the forward strand.
CCTGAGGTGATATTTCTCTATATGGAGGACACTAAGGTGTGACTTCTAGGAGAATTGTGATGGGAAGTGGCTTAGAGAGACTGACATTGAAGTATAAATGGACATTTTGTAACTGGTTTCTGTTCCACCTTCAAAGAGGAGTCTCTAATTGGACAGGGAGGCCGAGATTCAGTCTACTGGCCTCAGCTCTCTTGGGGAGCACAATTACTAGTGAAGGAAGTAGAATCTAAGAGTTTGTCATTTCAAAAGGTCCAGAGGGTTCCTCAGCATTCCATCATTCTAGAGAGTGAACTTGTTGTGACTAACGTTTATATAGGAAAAAAAAAACCTAAGCTAAATATTGAGCCAAATTCCATACCTCTCTATTCTCCCCCAGATTATGCTCCAAGGTATTGAGGGAAATGTTTGTACTTTCCTAGGACTATATCTCTGAAGTATACATTCCTCTGCAAAAGCTACAAATTACTAAATAGTTAAATGGAAAGAGGGAGTTAGTGAGAACTTGAAAAATGCTCATAAATCTTCAGAGCTTCCTAGGACCCTGAGGGAGGAAATGTAATAGGTCTAGCCCTGAGAAAGTAAGACTAGAGTAATCCATATTACATTAACAAGTAAGAGCAAAGATGGCCATTTTGACCACAGCATAGAGTTTAACAATATTCTTAGTGGCAATAAAATTTGCACATTATTTGTAATTGTGCAGTGCAGACTATATTAAAACAATCATAAAGAGAGTTTAATGAGAGTAAAAATTTGCAATAGCTTTCCAAGAAATTTACAATTTCAGCTATAAGTTGTTAATATATTTGTGCTAAAGACTCAAATTAAATTGGGCTTAAAATATGTGGATAGTCAGAATTCTCCAGGAAGGACAGAAAAGAGTTGAGTAGGAGAAAGAAGTCAAAAACCTCAGTACGTTTCAATGTACTAGAATACAATAAATCAAGACAAGCCTTTCATGGTCCAAACAACAAAAGAAACACAAATAAATAGTGTATTGAATGAGGTGTTATTGTTGGCATACCTTATGATGTGTCTCATTTTTATGGTGAACTACCCTATCTATTAATCCATCAGTCAATTAAAAATCATTTATTAAATGCCTTCTGAAAGTCAAGCATTATGATGGATACTTGTAGGTACATTAAAAAACAAACAAACTCAAAAACCATCTAGTCAGGGTGTTCTTTACCTTTTTTGTGTGATGTGTACCCTGGCATCCATTAGACGGATGGTCTGGTGAAGCCTATGGACTCCTCCAAATAATGCTCTTAAATACAACAATTAAAATATGTAGTATAATAAAATGAGTCAGATAACATTTACTAAGCACCTTCTATATGCTGGCTGTCCTAAGTACTGAAGATATAAAGAAAAGCAAAACTGTTTTTCCAATTATACTGAAATAAAGTTTTCCACTTTTTTCAAAATAAGATTATGGACTCCAGGTTAAGAACTCCTGATCTCGGCCAATCAGATGAAAATGAAGATAAAGAAATCACTTATTAAATAAAGATTCTAAGCTCCTGTTATTCTTTCTGTATGTAAGATTCAGAGTGAAACAATTTCCTTTTTATCAAATAAAAGAGGTGTTAAAATATTGGATATGTTTGTCAGTGACAATATTGTTTCATAATATTCTGCCATCACAAAGGCAGTTCAACATTTTATTATTAATAATACCACACTGTTCAACATTTTGAAAGGTCTATAATTTTATCAGTGTCAGAATATTGCAACTTTTCTATACTTTGATGATATGAGTATGAGTCTCTATACTTTATGTTAAGATCTAAGTTGTTCAAACACCCACCAAAAAAAAAAAATCAACTGGTGTTCAACCTCCTGGTGATAAACTTTTTGAAGTATAATTAGACTGATCTTCAGGTGACAGTCATGCAGCACATCATTGGGCCTGGGGTAAAGTCTTTCATAGATTAATACATCCTGCCACTGTTTGAGCTCCTTGGCATAGCTTGCAAGATCCTAGGGTCACCCTTATGTCATGATAAAACATTGGTGGAGAGATAATAATAATGGTTAAATGTTGTTAGTGGAATGCCCTTCTTTAAATCACATGACTATATTTTTCAACTGTTAATGAGCCATAATTAATAATAATAATAGACATTCATACAGCAATAACTTTTGCAAAATGCTTTACATATATATCATTTTATGCTCACAATAATTCTGTGTTATAGGTGCTATTATTGTCCTCATTTTACAGATTAAGAAAGTGAGGCTCACAGCGGTCCACTGACTTGCCTAGAGTCACACAGCTAGTGAGTGTCTGAGGTAAGATTAGAACACAGGTTTCTTGAATCCAGGGCCAACACTCTAGGTGCCTATTTCCAGCCATTCTTTTAATTACCTTTGCAAACAATCTAGCTTTCAGAATAGTATATCTCAAAGATTTTGCTCAGTAATTCACTTCCACAAGTACCTCTTTGAAAGCATTCAAATTAGAAAGATATATTTTTTTTCAGATCAGGGAAATGTTAACTTGATAACAAATAATTCAAATCATTGTTCATCAAAATGGAAATTAGCTCAATCACATAATTACCTTGCAGGAAGAACTTAGATTTAACATCTATCTAACTCATAGAAGCAGCATGGGATCCTGAATGAAGAGCTAGGACCAAGGAAGACCTTGGTTCAGGTCCTGTCTCTGACACACAATGGCTATGTGACCTTGGGCTACTCCAGGGGTGGAGAACCTACAGCCTCAAAGCCATAACTGGCCTTGAGGCCTCAGGTTTCCCACTCTTAGATCAGTCAGTTAACCTCTCATTGACTTTGGCAACTGTCTAAGACTGTAAGTTGGAAAGCAGACTGGGACCTACATTGTAGAGAGAGTTTTTCCTTCCGGAATTTCCTACACAGAGTTACAGATCTGATCCAACACACACACACACACACACACACACACACACACACCTAGACCAATTTTTGGATGTGAACAGGATTACAGTTTTCAAAAGGGAGAAGACTCAGCCATACTCACACAGTGATAGAAATCTGGGGACAAAAAACCCTGCAACTTCACAGAGAAAGTGCCCAGAAAAAATAGGTCAGTGCAGTAAGCTATTTTTTTTTTTCCAGTATGCTATTGAACAATTCTTGGTGAGCTGCATTAAAACTTCCAGTGAAATCGAAAGAGCAGCAGCCTCCTACCACTAAAGGAGAGAAAGCCTATGAATGAGAATGTGCCTCCTTAAAGAGAAACCGAAAGACTGTGTGCTTCAAAACCCAACAGCAATCTTGCTTTAAGGAAAGAGAACAAGTTCTCTCTGAGCTGGTCTACATGCCAGAAAAGATAACACATAATCACACTTCCCAAGAACAATAACAATAATAACAGAAACAACAAACCCATGTGCCTCTCTTGTTGATAGACAAACATATGTGTGTATTTACACTCAAATGTTTTTAAACAGTAAAATTCATGGTTCTTGCGTCTAATCATAACTCCAAGAGGTCAAGCAGCAACACTGCCAACTTTCCTATGATTGGATTGTGTTGTTAGATGTGTTGATTTTTCCATCCTATCTCTTTCTACCGCAGGTTGGCCTTTCAAACATTCACTTCTTTTTTACATAATAAAATTAGCAAACTGCACAACACACACACACACACAAAGAATATTATAGAGCAGTAAGATTCCCTTTTGTGTGAAGAATTTACAATAGAAAGTGCAAAGCAATACCCTTGTAAAATGTTTTCTGGGCAATTTTAATATAATCCTCACAGACTTTCCTTGTATAGTCCCTTTAGGCCTACTTTCTTTAAATTCTACTTTGATCCTATGTAGAATTTGTCCCAGAACTGTTTATTCATGTAAGTAAACAGTTTAACAGCCAGGCCTATGGTCACCTAGGGTGGGAAGAGGTGGGCATGGTGTGAGTGGCTGCCTTTGTCAATGGAAGAAAACACTGGCATAGTTAGGATAAAAAAATTACGGTTTTTTTTGTTGTTGTTTTGTTTTGTTTAATTTTTAGGGTGCTGCTCCAATATTTCCTACTTCTAGGTATCCAGTCAACATTGTCCCCTCAAGACTCTATCCCTAGATTCATTGTCTTTCAAAGTACTCTAGTTATCTCCATGTCAACATGGCTGACAAGATCTGTGGGCCTAACATGATTTTTTTTTTTCGCATTTAGTTACTCTTAGGATTCTTACAATGTCAGAGCTCTGTCCTTGGAGGACTTGGTATTAGAAGGGATTTGTGCAGAGGGAAGACTGTTTGTGCAGAGACTGTAAGATCTTTTCTAGTTCTAGCATTGTATGGTTGCATCACCACACTATAAATACAACTGGTGGTTAATCATTTCTTATTTCTCCCTCTTGATGGCTTCCAAGAATCAGTCAATTAGCTCCAAGGGACCTCAAAGGCCATCTAGTTCAAACTCCTCAATATACCCTCTAAAAATTCTCTTTACCTCTTTTCGATTTCAAAGCCTCTTTTCTCTACCCTCCTTTTCTAGAAAGTTGATGATAATTATGTTCCTGAAAAGCAAAAACAAAACAAAACAAAACACAAAAAAGCTCATCTACCCCTTCTCCACTTGTTCTTTTGCAAGCTCAGCCTTCAAGTTATAATATCATAATCACAACCACAAATTTTGTGGTCAGAAACAGGAATTTCGCTTCAGTTAGAGAATGGAAGAGACATATTCTCCAAAGCCAAAAAACTCTTTTTTTAAATATTTGCAGAAAGACTATATAGTGAAAGCTACTCTAGAAGGAAAAAGGTAGTTATTTCTTGGAAGTGACAGGTCTTCAACCTTGACTGTAAATAACTTTTTTTTTCCTTCAGTTTCCCAGGAAGCATCAACAGGAGTTAAAATTTTTGGTTGTTGTTGTTTATATAAAATTTTTAGTTTAACTTCTCATTTATCAAGAATAATTTTTGTTTTACTGGGATAGAAAATGTTCTACAGAATTAATTGTTGTCCATATCTTACCTTTGGAGTCTGTTAAGAGTGACACTTATATATCTAATTGATCTTTATATTTGAAGATGAAACTCCGAGCAGCAAGGAGCATAGGTCATGGTTTGGACTTCAAGACATGCTTAACAGCAGAAACTACTTAGAATATGAAGGATCAACAGAGAAAACAAAGAGCTTATATGGAATGTTTCTAAGATTAAAGTTGCTTTAGGTGCTGGATTCTTCTCTACTCCACTTAATATATCTTCCAATAACTTGTAGCAAATAGACTGAGGTGAAATAGTTATTTTGGGGATAATTAGATTATAATGACTAGAATAAATTATGCTACAGATACATTGCAGTCTGCCTGTGACATTGTTTGCTCACTTTTGTGAAGTGATAAAAGTAGATCCTATGGCATTGATGGAGATGGGATCTGAACCCCTAAAAGAAAAAGATCATGTCTTTGGGATCCAGACACCAAAAAGGAAAAACCCTGGCACCTGAAGCTATCAACTGGCCTTTCATTGAGGCTACACCCAATCTCCTAATTCTGTTCTGTTACCAACCAATTGCCCCTGGCCGCTTCCCACCCTTAATCCTTTCTAGAATCCACTCTCCTTTGGTCATGTGATCCAGGTCCCAGGTGTTCTGTTCACCCCATCTTACTGTCACTCCCATCTACATCCTCTTTAGACTCAACAGTCACCTCACACTAGTTTGTCACTCCTAGATCCCTCCCACAGTCTTTCTGTCCATCTTGTCTTCATTGAAGTGCTCAGATTCTTAAAATCTAGCCAAATGCTCAGATTCTTTAAGAACCTAGCCAATAGCTCACAAATACTCAGATTCCTTAAGAGTCCGGCCAATATAATATGGCAGATCTCTAATAAATCTTGTCTTTAACTGAAAAAAGGCATGGCTCAAATTCATTCGGGCAGAATCTGCTTGTCATGATTTTGGGGTCCCAGAACCCTTAAACCTCTAGACCTCAACAACCTAGAGTAGAGTAGGTCAACATTAGAAGGCACATGAGTAATCCAAGTATGACAGAGGTTCAATCTAAGAAGGAAGAAATAGTCAGCGAATGATGTTTTGACAGGGAGATGGGATATAGTCTCAAATCTCAAGGAGGCAACCTGGCACAGCAGAAATAAGGTTAGATGAGTCATGACCTGGGTTTGAATCTCAGCTCTGATATTTTCTCTCCGTGTGACCTTAGGGAAGTCATTTAGTTCTCTAGACATAAATTTCTTCCTCTCTAAAATGAGAGAATCAGACTAGATCAAGGGTTCTTAACCTGTGCTCCATGAATACTTAAAAATATATATTTATAACTATTTCAATATAGTTGGCTCCCTTTGCAATCTCATGTAATTTATTTTATGCATTTAAAAACATTCTTCTGAGATGGGTCCCACAGGCTTCACCGTTCTGCTGAAGGGGTCCATGGCACAGAAAAAGTTAAAATCCCCTGGGAAAGGGGAACTCAGATCTGCTTTAATTCTAAATACATGTTGTGGTAGCACAGAAGTTTGGTTCAGATAGTTTCGTATAGCTAGAGCATGATTTGCATTACTGGGACAAGGACTGCCTTCCCTCTACTCTGGCTTTAAGTAAAACATTTCTATATTCTATTTGTGATGATCAGCAACCAGCTACGTGACCATGCGCAGGTCATTTTACCTCTTTGGTGCATTTCTTCTTCTTCCAAAAAAGCTTAGATAAATTATTTCTAAAAGGCTTTTAAGTTCTAACAATGAACTATAATTTTATGAATTACAAAACTGGCAAATCTGTAATTCTAAAGTTATATTTGTTTAGGACCTGTGATTTCACAGATTTAGAGAACCACCCCCTGTCTAGGAAACTCCCTTTTTCAACACCCAACAGCAACTCTCCTGCAACATGGGATTTTAGGAAGTTATCTGGACCATGGAGAGGGTAAGCCACTTGCATTGCCTTGTACAGCCAACATATATCAGAGGAGTAACTTGAGACATCTTTTTCACACTAAAGCCATGTTTCTATCTTCTCTACCCTAAACGGTCCAAGGTTGAGTGGGATTCACCCAAAACAAACCAACATAAGAGAGGTTTCAAAGGATGAATTTTAAATTTGAATTTTGAAGGTCTTAAAGGAGCTATGGGATAACAATTGATAGAGAGATAGAACAGGGGAATGGGAAAAGAGAAAGGGGCAGAAGATGTTCAAGGTGGAAAAAATGGCACGTACAAGAGGGTTGACACAGAAACTAGTCAATGTGCTAATGTTGTCTCAAGGTCTAATATGTTAGGGCATTTGTCCTTAATGGGAATCATATCTATATGCAAAGTAATCTTAGCTGCTTTTCATCTTCAAAGCATCTGGTTTTGAAACCAGTCACAGTTCAGATTTGGTTTTGGTCTTGATAACTGACTCCTAGGGTAAAATTATTTTCAGCAAAAACGAAAACAAAATTATTTTACTTAAATGATGAGCTCTAATGCTTTGTAGCATATGAATCAATAAACACCTGCTGAGATAGATCAAATATCTGAAGAAAGCTACCAGGGCTTTAAATCAATTGCAAAGGCCACCCGTGCCATTTATGCTACCAAAAAAAATTGCAAGTATTAGTGATACACTTTAAATGACAGCAAGGAGCAGAAAATAATAGGAAGAAAAATTTCTGTTATATTTGCCTTTAACAAACTATTAGCTGAGTCCCTGAGGACTTCCCAAAGGATAAATGATTAAGGGAAAAGTCACTTATTAAGTATCTAATCCCCTTTATTTTTTATTTTGTTTACTTGTTTTTCAGCATGTAGGACTTGGTGACCCCATTTGGGATTTCCTCTGCAAAGATACTGGAATAGTTTGTCATTTCCTTCTCTGGCTCATTTTACAGATGGGGAACTGAGACAAGCAGCGTTAAGTGACTTACCTAGGGTCACACAGCTAAGTGTCTGAGGCCAGATTTGAACTCAGGAAGATGAGTCTGCCTGACTCCAGGCCCAGCATTCTATCCACTATGCCACTTAGCTGCATTAGTGTGTTGCAAAGGGCAGGTTGTCCATGTTTTAAGGGTGATGCTGGGTAGATAGGGATGTGAAACTTATTCTCAAAAGGAATATTAGAATTAATATCCCTTAGGAAAGTTCGAAAAAACGCTTTAAAAAAATCCACTCTCCATGCATTAGGTAAGAGGCACAGTGAAAAGAGTAGTTTTGGAATAAGAGATGCCCACCTTTGCTATTATCTGTGTGACTATGGGGAAATCATTTAAATTCTTTTGTCTGCAGTATCCTCCTTTGTAAAATGCAAGTATTGACCTAAATGACTTCTAATGTCCCTTTCTCCTTATCAAATGAGATATCCATAAAGCCTATAGCAACTTAGTGCCAAGCACATAGTAGGAACTTAATAAATGGGTGTTTCCCTTCCTTTTCCCTTCCTTTCCAGCTCCAGATTTATATATCATAAGATTTCAAGCTACAGTTCTATTTCACGAGTCTCTAGAAATAGCTTGTGTGTTATGTCCCACTTGTGATTTCATTAGTACAGTGTAAGGGAATTTCTGGCATAAAAATTCAGCTAAGCAACTCCTCTGGAAGTTATGGTATCTGTAATTTACAGTTTTAGAGAGTGTTCTGGAGCACTGAGAAGTTATGTGATTTGCCCAAGGTCACAAGCTACTATTTATAAGAAGCCGGACTTTAGCCCAGGTCTTTCTGTGTCTAAGATCAGCCATTCATTACATTTCTCCACGATTCCTCTCATAAAGCATTGACAGCACATACATGGGTGAGTAAGGAAGAGGACTTCTGCTAAGCATCATGGATCTGCTAATGTCCCATTGTGGTTATAGCTCTGTTAAATTCTTATCTTCTACATTCTCAAAGTCTATTCAACCATTCTCTTTTTAACAAACTTGCTCTTTCATGTGAGTTGACAAGAAAAGCCTGTCAATTGTTTAATTAGGCAGTATCTCCATAATTTATGAGTTGAATTGGTTTGATACCGAATTTAACTTGAAATTAAAGCAAACATATAAAGAACACTGAATTACAGAAAGGTATATGGGGGAAAAGAATACAAAAAAAAAAAAAACCCAACACCATTCACATGAAGAGAAAGACTCTTAAAATCTGTTGGTTCCATTCCTTGAGACTTCTTGATTGGCAAAGACCTGTATTCCTGCTTTTCTTGTAATGGTGACTCTCCTCTCTTTGGTTCTATTCTTTCTTTTTAATTCTAATTCTCATGAGTCTCTTCCACCTTGAGGTCAAGGTCAGAATCTCCAGAGAGTTTCGGAGGAGGGCGTTGGGGAAAGTGCTTGAAAACACAGGTTTCTTAGACCAACTTGGTAACTCCTACAGGAGGCTTGGCCAAGATAGGGCTACAAAAGAAAATACAAAAAAAGACAAGACAATTTCAAGAGTGCTGATAAGAAGCTTAGAGAGGGATGACCAAGATAAGACTCTTGAAAGAGGTGATAATCTGGACTGTGTTTTGATAGAAGCTAGGACGGAGGGTGTTCATTCCGGAGAGGAAAAACTTAAAAGCCAAATTCTAAAATAGGAATATTTGGAGTAAGGTGATCTAGGTTCAAATTCTGGTTCTGTCTCTTTCTACCAAGGCTATCTTTCCCTAGAAGTCTTTCCTTATTACCCTTTAATGCCAGTACCTTCCCTCTGAGATCATTTACAATTCATACATCATCTCTTATTTGTACATCTTCTACATAATTCTTTTTCCTTCTTTCTTTCTTTCTTTCTTTCTTTCTTTCTTTCTTTCTTTCTTTCTTTCTTTCTCTCTCTCTTTCTCTCTCTCTTTCTTTGTCTCTCTCTCTCTCTCTCTCTCTCTCTCTTTCTCTTTCCCAAGCACAGTACCACTCACTTGAGATACAAAGAAAAGTAAAAGACAGTCCCTGGCACATAATATGTGCTTAATAAGTGCTTACTGACTTGACTTGTCTTGACCTTGGACAAGTCATTTAACCCCTTGGGCCTCAGTTTCTTCATACATAAAACAAGTAGCTTAGAAGAGATGGCATCGGAAATTCCTTCCAGTGCTAAAATAATTCTGTGAAGGTTTGCTTAAGGTGGGAAATGATTCTGCAAATGAAAAGCTGATTCTTAGGGCAGGAAGAGGTTACAGCAGGAAAGGGAAGGAGGTCATCTTATTGCTAGGCTATTAGTATCAGCTCAGGAACGGTGACTGCCTTCTGTCCATTTCACCCAAAGTGTAATTTGTTGAAATTTGATGACACAGAGAGCTTAAGGGTGACATAGAGCCCTTAGGGGTACTCATAGTCTCTTAAAAAGAATGATTCCCAGAGTGTTAGACTTCAAAAACAAAGAACCTTGAACTTCTTAGCAGTCTGGTTTTGTCTAGTTAGGTCCCCTCTCCCAGCCTTCCAGTCATATTCTTCTGACTGCTACATCCAAACCTTCTGGGATAATTTTCTTTCTGGGGATCCATTATATCATTTTAGCCTAACAGAAGTCCTCCTTTCCCAAAGGAGAGGGGAAATCTTAATGGATTATGTAAAAGCTAGTTCAGTTTTTGTTTTTTATTATTATTGTTCTTGAAACTGTATTACTGGTTTGGTAATTTTCCAGTTAAGGAAAAAAAAATAGATATATAGTCCTTGTGATTACTCTATTAAATGTCTTAATTGTACCCTCAAGGGGACCTAAAACAATATTAAAAGCTAGTGACTGTGCTGAAAATCAACCATAAAGACATCTACGCTATTTCTCTGGAGTAATAAAAATCCATGCTCTGTCATTTAATATTTAATTAACTTTTGCCTTGAATCAATATAAAAAAGTTAGGGAGATGAAAATATTGAAATGGTGAAAATAGCATCCTTTAACATATGCTGAAAGGTGCAAGTCTTTGGACTCTGCTCAAAAGTGGCTGAGAAGTAGCAGTAGTTCAATTTGCATGTTAAAAGATAATCAGTGTATTTCAAAAGCACTGTCTTAAAGGGAGTGGGGAAAGGAATGAAGAGGACCTGGGGATCAGGAGACATCGTGGTAAAACTCATAGAAGGAAACAAGGATATATAACTGGGCATTACTGGCTGTTCCTTATTGTGACCCAGATCTCTAGATCCAGTGGCTTTCCCACTTAGATGTTTCTACTATTGAGCCCCCAGTTGCACCCAGTATTCTTTGTGATAATTCTCAGTTGGCAAAGGGGGCTCTCTTCTGATCTGAATATGAATCCACATTGCCCTTTTTGTTCAGTATAGCATTACGGTGTAGTATTTCAGCTGAACATATGAAATCATAGCTTCAGAGAGTCTTAGAACTGGAAGGCACCATAGAGGTCATGTAATACAGGCTCCCATCCAATGTTGGAAGGGATTCCTTCTACAGCATCTCTGACAGATGGTTGTCTAGTGTCTGCTTAAACAACTCTGGGGTCAGAAGATTCACTGTCTAGTACAGCAGTCCATTCCACTTTTGACAACTATGATTCAAATGGCAGTGTGGTTCATTGAATAGAGGATCAGAATCAGTAAGAAAGGCCCACCTCTGTCACATACTGTTTGTGTTACACTGAGTAAATTGCTTAATCTCTTGGTGCCCTATGTACCACTCTCTATGGCTATAAGTTGCAGAACAGATTATAGATTTATTTTTTGTGTGATTATTTATTTATCTGAGGCTGTTAGGTCAACAGTGGATGGGATGCTAAATATGAAGTCAGAAATATCTGAGTTCAAATCCTACCTCAGACGATTACTATCTATATAACCCTGGACAAATTGCTTAACTTCTCTCAGCTTCAATTTTCTCTACTCTTAATTGGGCGTAATAAAATCCCCTGCTTTCCAGTTGTAAGATTCAAATGAGTTTACACATCTAAGGCACTTTACAAACTTTAAAGTATTATATAAATGTTTGCTATTGTTATAATTATGAGTTGTAGTAGTTGCTTAGAATTTAAATAACACTTTACATATATTATCATATTTAAAATACTTTGCAAATCTTAAAGCTCTATATAAATCCTAGGTAATATCATCATCATCATCCTCTGACTTGATCTCAAAAGAAACCTGTGATGTAGGTGCTATTATTAAGCTGATTTTACAAATAAGGAAAATGAGACTAAGAAAGTTTAAGAGATTTGCCCAGTGTCACAATATCCTGGCAAGTCTTCCTGATCCCAGGTCCTGAACTTTATCCACAATACTACTCAACCTTTTCCTCGCCAGAAGTTCCCTCTACCACTGAAATCACAGGTCTTACTTATTTCTCATACGGTATGAATTTCTGATCCCTTCATCACCCTAATAACTCTCCTATGGATGCAACTCCATTTTTTCAGTTTACGGTATTGCACCCAGAACTCACTGTAGTACCTTAGACAAAGCCTTGCTACCTTGGAGTAAAAGTGGGGCTATTGCCTCTGGTCAGATATCCTGGCTGGCATGGAGGAAAAGAGAACCTTTAGTTGAATCTAATAATACACATACCCCTAGGTCAAGCCTGAAGCTAGTCAAACATCAGAGGTTGTTTCCAATATTATTATAACTCTCAGCTTATTTTTGCAACCTACTGACAGATACAACCAAATGGGGGCTCCCTAGTAACCCCCACTTCCCCAAGAGTAAGAACAACTAGTGCCTCCATATTTTAAATCTGACAGATAGGATCAAGGGAAAATTATATGAATCTCACATAGTGCCAACAAGAAGTAGGTCTCAAAGTCATAACAAGCTTTGGAGGGCAAGGTTGATTCCCAGACCAAGTCTTAGGTCACCAACCACAAAACCTACAGACCTACCTTCCAGCATTCTGCCAATTAACACCATAGGGGCCAGTTTCAAACCAATTCTTCCTTTATTGTTCCAACTCCAACAGACAATCAGTTTATATCACCCCCGCCTCTCTTTCCCTTATCACACCATGGTATTTTCAACCTAAATTCAGAAGTTGACTTTAATCTCTACTACTAATTTCTTCTTGTTTGTACTACAAGTTCTAGATGGTCAAGATCATGTTGTATCATGTTTTTATATCTATTGTATTAACTATCCCTTCTAGATTTCTGTCAGTCACAGATTTTATTAGCATGCCTTCTATATTTTCATCCAAGTAGCTGATATTATATATGTGTGTGTGCACGTGTGTATATGTGTATATACATATATATACATACATGCGCACATACACATATATACATACATGCACACACACACATAGATAGATAGATATATAGATAAATAGATAGATAGGTATAGATATAGATATAGCCATTACACATCTCCTTCTTGGATTAAATCAATCCATTAACAGATTCTTTGGATACTAATGTTCAAACTGTTATGAATACATAAACTAATTATTTTGAAACAAGATATTATGATCTAAAGTCTACAGGACTATACTCAAAGACTTGTATTGCTAAAATCAAAATTCACTGTATCAGTGGGATTTCCTTAACCTTTTAAGTCAATAAGCCTAGTCTAGTAACTCTAACAATAAAGGAAATGAAGTTGTTTGCTATGTTATTTTTAATGAGCATATTTTGGTACACTTCAGAATCACTGCTTCCATCTCTAAGTACGCAATGGTGACTTCATTATCTCTTGTGGGTTCATTTATTTCTATGTAGTTAGTACATAGATATGTGTGTCCAGCCCAAGACTCCCTCTTGTTAATCAATAATCATTTATATCACCTACTTAGCACAGTACCAGACATGATTCAAAGATGTGCTACAGTGTCTTATCGCCAGCCACGTTTTGAAAATCTCAAATTGGATGTCCTACAGGCATCTCAAACTCAGTATTTCCAAAAAAGGAATCTTTATCTCTCTCACAATTTTCTTCCTTCTTTGCCCCCTCCCTATTACTGTTAAACAGTATATATGTATATGTATATGTGTATATGTATGTATATATGTATATGTATCACACATACACACACACACATATATATATACACATACATACATACATATCCATCGTCAAATTGTGCCATTTCTAACCTCATAGTGTTCCTTGTATACATTGCTGTCTACTCATGTAGTTAGAACTCTAGGTGTCACCTAGACTCTTGCCTAGACTTTTATGAGTTCCTTTCAATTGTTCTTCCTGCCTAAAATCTCTCCCCTCTCAATTCCATCCTCCAATCAAATAACAAAGTGACTTTCTTAAAGTGTAAAGTTGATGATGTTGTTCCTTTTGCCCACTCAATAAATTACAGTGGTTCTCTATTACCCCCAGGGTAAAATAAGAAATCCTCTGTTTCGCATTTAAAGCTCTTCATAAACTGGCTCCTGCCTACCTTCCTACTCTTCTTCCACTTTGTTCCCTTCTGTGCCATCTGAGTTCTAGCTACACTAACCTAATTATTATTCCTCACACAATGTAATCTGTCTCCCATCTCTGCACCCTTTAAATGGTTATCATCTCCCGTAATTGGAACACTCTCCTTCATATATGCCTCTCTGACATACTTCAGGACTCAGCTCAGATCTGACCTTCTACAAGAAGCCTTTCCTGGTCTCTCCAACTGCTATGCTTTCCCTCTCTGAGATTTTTTTTTTTTCATCTACTCTGTATATGCCATGAGCATATCTAAATATTTACTTGTTGTCTGCCCCATTAGGATATGATATCATTGAATGAAAGACTCTTAGACTTTCTTTTTGTCACTGGTACTTAGCAAAATGCTTGGCACATAATAATAAATACATAATAAATATTTGGTGACTGATCACATCCTTAGAGTTATCCTCATTAACCATAATATAACACTCATCTTTTCTCTAACAAGTATTTTACAAAGTCTAATATATATGACTGAATATACCCAACACATCTCCCGTTACAAAATATAAGGTATTTTTTCCCTCAAATCTCCTATAGCTTCCCATATTCCAAATCTGATTTTCATTGTTGTGCATTTTTATTTGCAATACTAAATAAAATGGTTTCTTCCTCACCCTTTTGAAAAAGGAAATTTTCTTCAAGAACAGTCAGGAATTTATCAATAGTTGTCCTTTAGGAGAATGAGACTTCATCAGATGTCCAGATGAATGTGGTCTCCCATAAACTACTCTATCTTTTAGGTCAGATTTAAAATCTGTAATAAGAAAACATCATCTCTATCTTTCACCACAGTCCATAGTGTATTCTCCCTACAGTATCACCCCTCTTTGATCTTCACCCACTTGTTCTCAACTGTTCTTTTATATGCAGACTCTTTTATTAAGTCACCTAGTTGTCCTAAGCCCCAAGTTTCCTGAACCCCAAAATGAGAACCATGATTCCTGTGCTATCCATGTCTAAAGGTTTTAGTGAGATCAAAAAAGATAATGCATTCATAATTTGAATGATAGCAGGGTAGTATCAGGAATAGAAGCCTGGCCCAGGAGGCAAGAAGACTCTGAGACATTCAAGACCTTCTTCTAACACATACTAGCTGTGTGACCTGGAGCAAACCACTTACCTTCTCAGTGTCTAAGAATATAAATTAAGATCAGTTGTTATAAAAAGCAATGTGATTTATTAATATGTTATCACTATTATCTTGCAGTAACCATCAAATTACATGAAATGAGAAATATTTTTATTGGAGGAAAAGCTAAATCGTGGTTGAAATCAATACATGTCATATTAAAATAGTCCCTCCACCTTGTACTTTACAATCTGTTAATTCTTCTCTTACAATGGCTCTCTGGCCTATTTTTTTTTTCCTTTCAATCCTCAATGAAAAAAAAAATGGTTAAGATTTTTTTTTTTCCTTTCCTCATGGTTGGACTAACCCAATAGCTAATTATTTATATTTCCTGCCTCTGGTTTCTCTCACACCTGAACTCCCAGGCCTATGAATCCATTTTGTGAAGACTGTGAAATTCGTTTTTCTCAAACAATTCTTTTAAGGTAGCATTCCACTACCTTAAACCCTCAGAGGACATCTACAGCCTATAGGATAAAATCTAAACTCTTTTATCTGACATTAAAGGCTCTCAAAAGTCTAGTCCCAGCCCACCTCCCTTGCCTAAAAGCCCAACTTACATATTCTATGTCCCAGAAAACAGTACTTTTTCCGCTTTCCACCTCTTTGTTTTTATTTATACTATTCTATTCATCTTACACGTTCCACTTACAGTTTTCCAAATAATACCAATCTTTTAGTACTGAGCTTAATACTCTCTGGCCTATAAAATCTTTCTCCCCTAGACTTTAGGATAGTAGAGGAAACATTGAAGAGGACACAAAAAGAACAATTCAAAAGGTGGGATAAAAGCAGACTAATAAATACAATTAAAAGGGGTAGTCTGCAGTTTTAATAAGGCCAGAGAAGTCATGGATGATGAGGTCTGAGAAAGGCCATTGATTTGATATTAAGAATTTTGGAAAAGTTTCAGTAGGGTGGTGAAAAATGGATGTTAAGACTTGCAGAGTGTGTGGGTTACAGAATGTCTTTCTCTGTGGTGTCTCCCTAACTCTAGACTATAAACTCCTTGATGGCAGAAATTGTCTTATCCCACCCTGCACATTCTAGTTTTTCTCCTGGCTCCTCTCAACTCCATGTTTGGTACCTTTCATTTACTTGATACTCTATAATAAGTGTTTGAGATTGCTTTCGTTTAGATTTGATGTGAGTCTTCACAATTAATCAGCAGTGAATATTGGATTCAAATTAAGATCTTTTACATCTTTCTGTCTTTCATTTTTGTCCATTCGACTGTGAGCTCCTTGAGAACAGGGACAGTGTTGTTGTTATTACTTTGTATTGTTTTTCTCCTAGCCTTTCTTTGTATCCTGAACCTTTTACATGATGCCTTAAGTATAGTAGGAGCTTAATGAATTCTAGTTGACATGACTTGGTGATGTGGCCCTATTCAGAAATGATGTGTTTTATAAAATTCAAGTTACTGTCATTTCTGGTGTCTTATGCCCCCTTTTATGGCAGAAGAAAGATTGAACTGACTGATATTCCTTATCTTGGTCGCCAAATTCATGACATTTGGTTCACCTCTTGCAAAGCTAATGATCCTGCCTTTACAAATAATTTTGTTTACTGCTCTAAGCTTGGGCCGTTTTTCTCCTCCTGTCCATTTAGAACATCACAGATTACACATTCATCACATAGGCTGAATCAAGCCAGGTTTGTGCAGTGAATATCATAACATAATTTGGAGACCTCAGATGGGCTTTTTCTTGGCAATGAACAGTCTTAGGGTTTGCTTAAGACTTTGTTCCTTTTTCTCAACCAATTTATAACTAATGGCTTTTTTTTAAAATACAATTTTGATTGTTTCTCTCATCCTTACATTTCCCTTTGCCTCACAGGTTAGAGTTTTTTTTTTGTTTGTTTGTTTGTTTTGTTTTTACTTTTCTAAATAAGACAATGCATATAGAAAGTTCTTCTTTGGCAGATAGATGGTATAGAATTATGTTTTCATTCCTTTTTTTTTCTGCTAGGATACATGCGTTGTTTTAAGTTAAGCCTATCTTTTTCTCGCAAAGTTGGAACCAAATAACTTGGCACTATTTGAGGTTCACCAACACAGCAGTAAATAGACATGGGGCCAGATTGACTGACTTTGGTTGTATTATTTGCTGCTTTGTTCTATGAAATTAATCCCACTTCTATAGCTCAGAGAGAGAGGGTTGTTACTCAAAAAATGATTTATTATGTACTTACAATATGCTTTGGATCAAAAGAAAAGATTAAAATTGTGTATTTTTATCAAGGGGTTTAATATCTAAGTAGATTAAGACACAAACATGTGAATCGGCCCCATCATCATTATCACCTTACATTTTAACAAAGAAGAAACTGAAGCTCAGAGAAGGTAGCTGACTTGCTCATGGTCAAATGGCCAGGACACTTAGATCTGGAATTAGCACACAAGTGTCATATATCTAAAACCATTGCTCATTGGATTGCACAATGTACTGTCCTCTAAGGCAATATATTATTCAGCACCAAAATCAGTAGTATCAAACATATAACAATTTGAAATTATATTAAGCAAATGACTAAAATGGCCAAAACTTTTGACCCAAAGATTCCACTGCTAGACAGTTATTAAAATGTTCGTACTCTTTGATGCAGAGACCCTACTCCTAAACGTATACCTCGAGGATTAAAGGAAAAGATAAAAAGAAAACAGACATGTACAGTAAAATATTTATAACAGTATTTTTTTTGGTAGTGACAACCAGAAACAAAGTCCATTTGAAAATCATTAAACAAGTTTTGGTGCATAAATATAAGGGATACATACACACACAAAAAAATGCTGTTTCAATTTATATTCACTGTTTCTTACAGCAGATTTATATATGCATGTATATGCATAATACATATACATATATGTATATATACATACATATATACATTTTTTTCTTATAGCAGATTTACATGCACACATACATTCATTTTTTTTTCTTACAGCAAATTTACACATAGCTAGGTGGCACAGTAGATACTGTCAGACTTGGAATCATAAAGACTCATCATTCTGAGTTCAAATCTGACCTCAGTCACTCAGACATACTTTGAACTGATGCAAAAAGAAGTAATCAGAAGAGGAAAACCAATACACACAATGATTTCAACTGTATGAATGCAAAAAACAATGGTAAAACCATTGGAACAGTGTTCTGGCATTGTAATTTTCAAGTCTTTCCCCAACAATGAAATACGAGAATTTCCTTCTCTTACCGCCTTTTTATGGGTGTGGAACATTGGATATAATGTCAATTTTCAATGTGTTTGTTGGTTTTCTAAGGCACTTTGTTTTTGTTTTCTCTCTTTTATTTGTTATAAGTGATTACTCCCTAGGAGGGAAAGAGAAAAGGGAAAAGATAGTTTGAGATTTCCCAGATGTAGGCAATGTAAAAAAAAAATCACTTTTAATTCATTTTTAAAATATAGGAGTACATAGAAGGCAGAATTACAAAATCTAAGATTTGTAAGGGGCCTCAAAGCTCATCTAGTCTAACTTAAACTGAATAAGAATCCCCTCTAAAGTATCTTGGGAATCATAATCAGTTCAAATCATAATGAAAGGTGATAATGAGTACATGAAGTGAGAGAAACTTGAGTTAGATTTCATAGTACAGGAAGGATTTACATAAATCAAGAAAAAAAGAGGAGACTATACCATCCCAGAAAAGTTGCATAAATAAAGATAACAATATTACAGATGTGAGTCTGGTACCTTTGGGTACCAGATAAAGACATTCATCTGGCTAGAGGATAGAGTTCATAACACAATTATATCACATAGCAGTTTGACATAAGGTTTTTAAAAAGTATGTAGCTGGATGTATAACTGTGGAGATCATTGACTGACATGACAGAGAATCTGGATTAGATCATGAGAGTCATTTCAGGTTTTTGAACATGGAAGTAATGTGAGAAAAATGACATTTTAAGAAAGTTCATCTCATAATGGTATACAGGGAGGATCAGAGACTGGAGGTGTGGAAACATTGATTTGAAACTTTTCTATGGCCAAAGCCTTCAAAGGAAAAAAAAATTCTAGACTTCTGGGGAAAATGTGTTAGAAACCAGTCTAAAATAGTTATTCTATATTTGTACCATAAATACACGCTACATACTTCCTAGAAATACTGTATGAAGTTCTAGTCACTTTGACCTCAAGAAACCTATAATATAGCTGGACAAAACATAGGGAGAACACTTTCAAATATAAAAGAAATAAGTTGCTGCTGCATAAGGACAGAAAAAAATAAAATAAAGGACTCTGTTTTAGAAAGACAAACATTAGGAGAGGATATGATTGGTATGTATAGAATCATTATGGATATATAATTCTGTCACCATACACTAGCAATCAAAGTATAGAGGCCAGAATGAGAGATATGAAAACCATCTTCTAGTCAACCTTGATCAGATGACATCTGGACTATAGAGTTATATTCTGAACGCCCATGTTTTGGCAAAAGTGGTGGCATAGGAGAAAATATTTGAAACCCTACTGTATAAAGGATAAAATTAAAGGGTTTTATTGAGAATTGAAACCCAAGAAAAGTGAGGATATGGGATAAAAAAGAGATCATTTAGGTTCTTTTAATAAGTTCAAGCTGTCAGTCTCCACTGACTGACATCTCAGAGTTCCAAAGAAATTTTCAGATGTGATTGTGGAAACATTGTGGGTGACTTTTGAAAAACAAAAAAAGTGTTGGAAGTGAGAAAGTTGCCACAAAGAACTGGAGACAAGTAAATGTCTTCACTTTGACAAAGAAGAAAACTTATAATCTAAAGTAAATACCAGTGAGATTGATGCCAATTCCTAGGGGGAAAAATCTAACCCACTATGAAAGGGTTAGTGGTTTGTGAGTACTTAGAGAGAGAAGTTAGTGATAATCACTGTAAGTCAACATCAGCACATTCAGAAAAAGTCATATCCACCTTCATTCTTATATTTTTTTAACTTGTCTTGCTTTGGTTTGCTTTGTGTTTTGATTACTTGATTTGTATATAAAGGAAATACCGGAGAGAGGGACAAAAAGAAAGAGACAGAGAGACAGAGACAGGGAGACAGAGACGCAGAGACAAACACAGAGAGAGATCAAGTAGCTTAATGTCATCAAAATATTAGACCAAGTTCTCATAATATCCTCATAGATGATAGTATCATTAGATGGACTCATTACTTGTTTGAGAGCCAGAGCCAATACAGATTCGATAATCATTTTAGAATTCATGGATGCCACATCACATCCTTTATAATAAACAATTTGAAAAAAAAAAGAATTCCAGAAAGAAAAATCTAATGTAATAGAGAGGGAAATGTTTATTTAACATATAGACTGGTATTTAATAGGGGTAAATGTAAAGTCTTGAACTTGGACCCTAAAAGTAAAATTACTAACCCAAGATTGTAGACATATGGGTAGGTGACATTTCATGTATGAAATATGTGGTGGGTTTAGTGAACTTCCACATGAATCAATAGAATAATGTGACTCCCTCCCCCCAAAAAACAAACAAACAAAACAAACAAACAAAAAAAATGCTAAAATGATTTCAGATGATGTTAATAGGATGTGCCTGAATAAATCTTGTCATAGTTTTCCATATTCTACAAGGATCAGACCAAATGTGAAGAATAGTGTTCACTTCTGGGTGCCATAATTTAAGAAAATATACTGAAAAACTAAAAATAAATTAGAATGATAAGAGAACTTTAGCTGTCTCATGTACTTTCTAACACTGTGATCTACCAGTCTATCTATCTATCTATCTATCTATCTATCTATCTATCTATCTATCTAT
>NW_020940527.1:16264240-16286428 GCF_900497805.2 Vombatus ursinus
TATCTATCTATCTATCTATCTATCTATCTATCTATCTATCTATCTATGCATATATGTATATATGTTTCCATGTATGTATGCATATATGTGATATTATTAGCTTCTGGACTGATAATATTAATGACTAAGTGGTATTCTCCTTTAATGAATCCTTAATCAGAAAAAAAGTTAATCACCCTCTTCATCCCAGAATTTAAGTATGAGTTTGAACCCCTTTTGTACAAACAAGACAGTTATAATAAGGTACAATTTCCAGAACCATTTACATCTATAACTTGCATCTACTAATAGTAAAAATTTTAATATTGATATTTATCACTTTTTTTCCTATTATCATTGTACTTGAGTGGTATTAAAATGATCTACAAAATCAAAATGCTTTCAAAATTAGAATCACCTACCAAAGCCCAACATGACAATGATGCTAAGTGTCGCATAACCAGCATGAAAAATAACAAGATGCACAGTTTCAATGAACAGAAAAATGGATCTTACACTTCAACATCCTTGTTAATTACCAAGCAATAACCAATATTCCAATTTTCCAGTGATCCGAACTATAATTAAGGTTCCACATATCTCTGAATGATACTTACCAGATTACAGTTTATGTAATGACATTTACTCTTCTCATTTTCAATAATTCTACTTGACATATTTTTACTAATTTTTTTAGCAAAATAATTACTTTAAAAATTAATTGCATTGTTTGTCTAAATAAAGAGTCCAACTAGACAATGAATATTGGATTTGGCATTAAAGAGATGTCGATAGATATTTCAAAAGAAAAAGGGAAGGAAATTTTCAACACTTAAGGGAAAAAACAGAACAAATCCATGGGCTAATTGTTAGTATATACCCTTGACATTACTAATACCATGCAGTTTTTCCTTCCTTTATACATCTTATTGTTCATTGTTTCAGTTATGTCAACTCTTTGTGAACCCCTTTGGGGTTTTCTTGGCAAAGAAGCTGGAGTGGTTTGTCATTTCCTTTTCGAGTGGATTAAGGCAAACAGAAGTTAAGGGACTTGCCCAGGGTCATTTGACTACCAATGAATGCTCTGTTCACTGAGTCACCTGGATATGCAAATGCAAGAAGAATCTGGTAGTTTGTTAGAATAGGGAATTTCCAGTGTGGGAACTCCCTCCACCAAAACACTCTAGAAGCATTATCTCATTTGTTTCCTCTCTGGCTCTTTATTATCAACAGGACATACATATTTATTGACTATTTACTTAGTGAAAGCCATTGTTCTAGATTTTAGAGAATGACCTCCACTACAGTAAAGAACCTTATAGTCTAGTAAGGGAAATTAGGCACGTACTTTAGAAGAAAACTAAGTATAACATTGACTAAGTGGTAAATGAATGACTCAGACAAATTATATAGGGCTTTAAAGAAGTGATTGACCTTTATTCTATTTGCTCTCTTGAAACTAGTATCATTTGGTTTTTTTTTTCCTTTCTTAATTACCTGTTAGTGTATCTTCTTCCCCTTTTTGTCTCTTACCAGTTCTATCTCTAGGCCAATTTTCCATTCATCCTACTGCATTTTGTCCTTTTTTTTTTCTTTGTTATTTTTTTCCTTTGTCCTTTAGAGTGCTCTTTCCTTATATCTTTTACTCTCTCCAATCACCCTCACCACTTTCCCCCTTCCCTGTTTCTTAAAAAAGGTATTTATGTGCAAAATTACAGAAGAACTCAGCAGGGACTGTAGGAGATGCATAAATGAATGGATATTTAAGCAGCTCTTCTACATGAGTCCATATGATACTGGAAGATTGTAGTAGCCAACACAATTGGTAGAGATCCCCAGAAAATCAAAGGCTAAAGCAGTGGGTAGGATCACAGAAAATGGAGACGTTATGTTTCCTGGCCATGAATGGAAAGTGATACGTGAAGGAATAGAGAGAGGTACATGATTGAAAGTGATTGAAAGCTATAAAATGTGACCTCAAATATATATGTCTCTAGTTCTTATGCCTCTCTGCCAATTAGTCTCTGCCATACACTCTAGTCCTTCAAGGTTCACTGCCTCTATATATTTTTACCCTCTTTTCATATAACTACTCACTGTCCCCTCATATTCCAGACTCAGTCTACACTGCAATAATTTATACTTACATATGTTTGTAGCTTTTAATGCATTCATACATATGCATATTTAGTGCCCTTAATGTAGATTATATACTACCAAGAAGCAAGTCCCTTTATCCTTTTTTGTCTCTGCCTTGCTTTCGTCCAACTTTCTGTCTGATGCCTGGGTTCACAAGAAATCAGCCCTCCTTAGAGGTTAAGCACTGGCTATTCCTCTCAATCTAACTCTGACAATTTAAATACACAGCATGAAGAGCACTGCAGGTAACATGAGAAAACTGGGGTACACATCTGCCTCTGTTGCTTACTCCTTTATGACTTTGGGTAATTCATTTCAACTTCCTGTTTCTCATAGTCCTAGTATATAAAGAGAGTCTATTGGAGTAGGTATCCTTTAAGGTCTATATAAAATCTATACTCCTAACCTTCTTAGGTTATAAAGTTTATTAGTCACATTTTTTTTTTCCTTTCAAAGATAAAAGACTGCTCTTTTTGCACAAATTATGTCATGTTATACTTATAGCAACCCTGGGTTGCCCTAGCATTTTCTTGTATTAAGGGTGCTCTGAGCTGGATGACATACAGCAATATCATTAATATTTCTATTAATGAATAACTGTTTGCCTTCTGAGGACTTTCTGGATCCTCTAAAGTTTTTGGACAGATGGAAGGGGTGTGTGTGTGTGTGTGTGTGTGTTTTATGAGTCTCTCATCTATTCCAGTGACAGCTGAAGTTTTGAGGACAGATTTTGAGAGGAATCATTATTCCTTATAATTAGCATTCTTTGATCATTTGTCCTCTATCCTAAATACAACAGAAGCATTTAATTATGTCTGAAGTTCCCCTCCACCATTCAGGTACACATTTTTGCACACAGAGCTAAGAATATCACCATCCTCTCACTGTAAACATTTTTTTTTAGATGCTATGAAAGGACTTAGGTCTGTAACATAGCAGTATCTCACAGGTCTTGTGAGCAACCTTCATATTATTGTACAAGTCACTTTACTTGTCTAGGTCTCAGTTTCTTCATCTATACACAAGGTGCTTGGGATGGATGGCTTCTGAGGAGCCTTACATGTCTATCTGAGTGTATGATTAATTGGATTCCATGCAAAATTCTAAAACTAAAGATTACTTAAAAGAAAACTTTCAAACATTATTTCTGATGAAATTTTGTGAGTTTACATGTATGCTCAAATATTGCGTATGATAGGATATGGGGTCTGGGGAGGGGAAAAAAAACAGGAGCCTTGAGTTAAGCTTTTCAAAAGAATGACATTACTGTACCATTTAATTATGCTAATCATTAGTTTAAACTGTAAGAGGGATATAATTGATAATAATGGATGTCTTGAGTCAATTGAACTGTTTCCAGTTGACCTGTTTCTGTACTTGAGGGTCTGAATAAAAGCCAGTTACACAAATATTTGAGATGAGTACTTTAAAGCTTTGAAAGATAAAATATTGACAGCAGAAGAATTCAATCTTTGTAGCAATTTCAAAAGGTTAACCAATGCCTAGGGATGATATATAGGCCCGTGGCTATCACTTGCTTATATATCTCTTTATAGATGTATCTCAGTAAAAGAAGAGTTGGGACCAATCCCTGTAGTTAAGAAGAATGGGCTATGACCAGAAAATAGATACCATCATGGCAGAGGGGGCAAAAATGTGAGGGAAAAAAAACTGCCTGAGGTATTTCAGGGTTGATCTTGAAACCTTTTGACTGAGTTGTTGCCAAACAACTTTTATTATCTAATTGACTAACCCAAAATTGCATAATGATGTTAATAATACCTTAATTGATTATAATATTTTTAAACTTTTCGATGTTCTTCTATATTGTGGAATTTAATCATCACAACTATAGCTTAAATAGCTGAAGCAGTTATGAATATAGCCAATTTTCAAGTGAAGAAACTGAGGCACAAAAATCTTGTTAACCAAATTAAATTCATACAGCAACTAAAGCTATAGAAGAGACTAGAACCCAGGTATGCTTATTTTTGTTCCTATGTGCAGTCCTATAAAATACTTAATCCAAGAAAAAAAAAGTCAATTATTTGGCTGAAGGAAATGGTACCAAAAGATTTACATTTGCCTCCAATTTATGTGGTTCACAGTTGTTTCTATTCATTTATCACATTTTTTGGCATTAAGTGCTAATTATAGCTCCTGCGGGACACTTTATAAATTTGCAGTGACAATTGACTGGGTGGAGGGAAGAATGCTTGTGTATTGGTAACACAGTTACTAATCAAAGTTGAGTGGGAAAGCAGTCCAGTGATCTCCAAGGTATTTTTTATCACAGTAATTAAAGGAACCACAATTCTCTCCCCTCCTGATGCCGATGAGTCAAAGAACCTGGAAACAAATAATCATAGCAAGACCTTGGTCCCTATAATGAAGCCCAATTTAAAGGCAATGATGCCAGGTCATGGTGGGAATCATCTTCTATTCCATTAGAAGTCCAACTGTCATTTGATAGTGTACCAGAATATTTATTTCTTTTGGCTGAATTCAGAAATTTGGGAGAATTTATATACAACGAGCGGAAGGAAGAATGAAAAATCAGCAGACAGGAGCAGCTGCTTTAATTGCATGCAAGAAAATGGCAGATGTGGCCAACTGGCCATATGGAATACCAAGGGTTTGTTTTGGGGATATTTTAAGTATAGGCTACACTTTAAAAACCGATTGTCCTCAGTGAATGAACTCAATGAATTAGCCGTGTTTCCTTGAACTTGGTGCTTACTTAACATTAATTATGGACATTACTTGTATAGGAGTTATGGTAAGTCACAACTTCTATTGCCACAGGTTCTTCATCTATACAATGGGTATAATAATATCATTTACATCCTATGGTTGTTGTAAGGGTGAAGTGAAATAATATTTGTAAATTATTTTTGCGAGCCTTAAATACTATATAAATGGTAGTAGTTTGTTGTTGTTATTATTTTTGTTGCTGCTGCTTCTGTTGTCATTGTCACTATTGTCATAGAAAGGCTGTGTAGACCAAAAGAGAGGCAGAGAGTTGTTGCAACAATTAAAATCAGGTCCAAGGGCTGGCATTCCCAGACAAGTAGATTGGGGTAAAGAGTCTATAAGAACTGAAAAAATCTAGCCCAAGTAAGTGTGAGCAGAGACTATTTCCAAGGAGTCTGGGCATGAAGCTATTTACTGTCCCCGATTCTAGGTCACTCTATGATTCCTGTATGGCCAGAGCCAATTCCAGAGGAGCTGACCTAGGCCCTTCAGGTTAGAACTGGCCATTAGCAACACCTAAAGAAGTAGGAATATTCAGGCACAAAGGACCATCAGCAATTTTTTTTTTAGTAGCAAATCCTATAATCATACAAATTTTAACTTTAGAAGAAATCTCAAAGGTCAGCTTATCCATCTTATACCTAAAAAGTAATTTTCTTGCCAACATCCCTAGCAGATGATTATCCTACTATGAAAAACTCATAACCTGGAGCTTTTTTCTTTCCTATTCTAAAGTCCATCCTCATATTACATCAAACAATAGTTCAGATGCCACTCCTGTACTAGAACTTTCCTGTTCTCTCCTGATCCCAGATGTTAGTAATCTCTTTCCCTCATATTTATTTTGAGTATTTTCTATTTACTTGTATATATGTTGTATCCCCCAGTAGAGTGTAAGTTACTTGAGGACAAGGATTGCTTTGTATCTCCGAAACCTAGCACAACAACGTACTAAAACCCTAAGTAGCACAAAGTAAGTAAATAATATATGATTGTATAATTGAATTAGTGACCTTCCCTTTTCTCAGAATTTCTCATCCAAGACTAAAAAACTGATGATATATTTTGAACTCTTCATGATTTTTAATCAATATCTAACCCCTAATATTTGTTACAGCATAATGCTTTAATTAATAATATAGAGGAAATATCAAACAGTTGTGAAAGCTCTTGTTGCAAAGGAGGTGGATGTGAATTTTTAAAGGGGAAAATGTTTTTAATTGTATTTACTATTTTGAATCAACAATACCAAAAAGCATGTGATTTTAGGAGGTGTTTAAAAATAAACTTTATTGATGCTTTTTGTCTTTAGACCAACTCATTTCACCTTCTATTCTTATTTATTTTTTCCTTATAAAGACTAGGAAAATAAAATTGATAAAAAATGGCAGACTCTGACAGTGTGTGGAATATGACAGCCTGGTAGTTCCCTACCCCTCCACCGTAAGTGGGGAAGTTATGTTGCATTTTCTATTTTCTAGGACTTTCATTGACTCTTTTTTTTGTTTGCTCAGTTTAATTAACTTTTAATGTTCTTTTCATTTACTTCCTTGTCATCATTCTGTGTAGAATTCTCTTGATTCTGCTATTCCAGTTTACAATTTTTTTTCCCCACTCAATTCAGTATGTATTCACTGAGATTCTTTTATGTGCCTGTTTCACTCTGTCCTTTGAGCTTTAGGGGAGACACAAGGAAATAAAAAGTCCCTGCCTTTGAAAAGCTCACTATCTGCATGGGGAAAAAAGATTAATTTATATGAAATAGTTGGCAGGCAAAACAATATATAAAGATCTAATTGTGAAGTAAATCTAAAACATGTGCCCTTTTCTCAGCTACTTAGAGACTGCCTTCTCTCCATAATGGCTGTTCCAAACTTCTTTTAATTTTATTTTTTCTATTATTGTTTTTAAATTGTGAATGAAACAACTAGCTCTTTTTTTCTGGGTAATTTTAAAGAAATTAATAAACAAATCACCTAAATTTGTTGTGGTCATAATCTTAGTTCCAAAGGAAAAGGCAGGCTACTTTGGCTACTTCATTACAGATTAACAACCAGCCAATGAAATAGTGCTGGCTTTATAGGTTTCTGAAAGCACCACTGTCAGCATTTCAGGGAAACCATGCTTCAGGAACCAAATTACTATTTGATAAGTTCCATTTTTCTAGATCTGCTTGACCTGGATCTACAGTATTTTGAATCATGATTATAATCCCTTTTTTGGAAGAGAACATTTAGCAGTGAATTTCTGTGGCTATTTTCATATTGTCAGGGAAGAAGAATGGTACAAAAAGGACCAGACATTTTCTAACAGTCAGAAAATCATAACAGAATAGCAATGAATCCCAGTGAGAAATGAAAAGTTGTGGAGGTGTTTTGAATGGAGTAGGAATTTGTCCAACAAAATATGATTATAAAATTTTGATCTATTTCGCATAAGTGGAACCTCCCAATGTTCTAATATCTGTTTTTCCCCAAAGCCGTGGATGGGGAGAAAAAAGGGAATGCATGATAAGCCAGTGACTTTTGGTAAAAAAAAATACAGTATACACATTTTCTAACTTCATGTCTCAAATCAAGTTCTAGCATATCCAAAGAAAAAGAACACTTTATGACATAAATGTATCCCCATATTGATTAATATGGTTTGGGTTAATTTCATAATATCATATTCATCTACAAAGCAAATAACTCCTTTAAAGTCAGCTGCAGTTATTAGTGTTTTTTACTGAAATATGAAGTTTATATTGGTTTTTTAGTAGCCCATAGTCAGATGGCATTAAATGTATCATTGTCTTCATTTCACATTTAAATGTATGGTGGACAAATCAAATTGCTTTTTGAACATCCTAATTTTGAGATACATATATATATGTGTGTGTGTATACATATATGTATATATATATGTATGTATATGCATGTATGCATGTATATAGATATAGATATATCCCGTTTGTCACTCCAACCTATTCCTTCCTGATTACAGTCTATGTTGTGGTTAACATTGAGGCAAAGCTGATGATTCTTATGTCCTTAGAAAATGGTGTCATGAATATAGCTGATCTCAAAGCCATTAAGATCTGGATTAGGTTCTGCCTCTGAAACATACTAGCCATGTGACCATAGGCAAGTCATTGAATATCTTGGTGCTCCAGTCAACTTATTAAGTTGCAGATATCAATCCACCTTAACAGAGGGATTTATATTATTAGTACTCCTCCTTACCAATTAAATCATAGGTCTATCCCTTATCCCTTTGAATGTAAATATTTCAAAAAGTTTAACTTAGAGCTATATCTATTATTTTTATAATCCTATAATACCAAAACAAGCAAATAAATAAACATGGCCTTTAGCATTGCCCCATGCCAGAAAATAGCACAGGTGCTCAAGGATACCTTGGAGGTTTATTTACTGTTAATGTAAAATAATCTTTACAATGGTTTTCTTTCTTCCATATGTCTCAGTCAGTAGCAACATATCACCTCAAATTAGAACACCTATTATTATCCTGACTTTCTCTTAGAAGGTCCCAATCTTTACTTGGCAGACATGCCAATTCATACTTTCAACAACACTGCCTATAGACTTATTGTACCTTATATAATGGTTTTTAATCATAAAGAAGGAAACAAAAGAATGATTTCGATATATATATAGTCTGACTATATTTAAGTAGTATTAGTAAATATATATATATAGTCTGACTATATTTAAGTAGTATTAGTAAAAAGTAGCATAGAGTAATAGGAAAAGTGCAGGGCTGCAGAGACAACAACTAGGTTATAGTTTTAGTCCATGAGTGATCTTGGGTAAGTAGCTTTCCTTCCCTAGGGCTCAGTTTTCTCACTGATAGAGCGAGATGATTGGCCTAGATCAAAGTAAGATCCCTTCAGTTTCTTTTATTGTATCATATTCTGCAAGTAGCACATGATAAGAATTAAGCAAGAAGCCATTAAGTAATAACAATAATAAATATAGCACCATGTAATTTGTAAAGCACTTTATTCACATTAGCATCTCCTTTGATCCTCAATAACTCAATGAACCTAATGCTACAAAGTAGCAAAACATATTACTCATGTCATCATCCATATCAGTGGCCAATATTTACTCACATAGTATAGTTCTAACCATGAGACTGCCCAGCTCAAGAAGTCTGTGATTCTTTAT
The DNA here is from genome assembly GCF_900497805.2 of Vombatus ursinus. Lineage (NCBI taxonomy): Eukaryota > Metazoa > Chordata > Mammalia > Diprotodontia > Vombatidae > Vombatus > Vombatus ursinus. The sequence goes on from NW_020940527.1 coordinate 16,273,285, forward strand.
TCTCTTCAACACAAAATGCAAGGTCTTACAGCTATTTTTATCCTCATGCATTTTCCAGATGAGGGAACTGAGACTGAGTGAGTTTAAATTACTTGCCCGCAGTCACATATCGAGCATCAGAGGCAAGATTTGACCTAAATCTTTCTGATTCCAAATCAAATGCTCCATTTACTATGTCATATCACTAGTAAATACTGCTTAGAACCTCATTTTCATGTTGTTAGATGTCACTGTCAAATTACCTTTACTTTCTTCTAAATCATGAATATGATGATCTTTTGTCCATATAAGTGCTTAGCAAAATATAGCTAGTAAAAATATGACATAGGCAGAAAGTCTGAAAACATTACATTTTTTACCCTGATGAAATTCAGTCTCCTGAGTTTGCAGAGAATTTGCCTAAAGCATTTAGAAATTTTGAGCTTCAGTTCAGTCCTGATGGGTGTCTTCTTTCTAATTTCCCAAATATGCAACAAACCTTCATTTTATATTATTTTCTTATATTTTTTTCTGTAAGAGGATATATGAATTTGACACTTCACCCTTCTATATAACCTCTCAGTGGGTAGATATCATTTATTCACATCTTAATTCTGTCATTTTTCCAGCATTACTCTATCTCACAGAGAAATTTCAAAATGCCAACATCATTTTTAGTATTTTCTAGTACCAACTTATTTTATGAAGAAATTTCAGAATGTCAATATTATTTCAGTTGATGTTTCTCCATTCCTGGCTTGGTCAATTTGGATACTATGAAGGAAATTTTGAATTAAACAAAGTAACGAGGAGGAACAATAGTACAGAACATTCAAAAGTTATTATTTTCATTTTCATTTTGGAACGCATTCATGACTTAAAACAAAAACACTAGTCTACTTGTCTTCTCAGTTGTTTAGAATGAGGCTGTATGGTATAGGTTAAAAGGATATTGGGGTCCTAGGACCTGGATTCAACTTCTGACTCTGCCACTAAATTCCATATGGGACTAGATCACATCACTTCAATTTTTTAGACTTCAATTTCTTCATCTGTTACATGTACTTTTGGACAACATAATTCTGAAGTCTTATCCAACTTTAAATCTGTGATCTTATGAAGATTAATATTAGTTTTCAATCCTTGAACATAAATCAATAGGTTCTAGGAAGGAAGCTTAGGTGGTAGCAGAGAAGAGTTATAACTCAATTAAAAATATTGACAAAGTAGCAAAATATATTATTCATGTCATGCTCCATATCAGATTGATCAATATTTACTCACATAGTATAGCTCTAACCATGCCACTGCCTAGCTAAAGAAGTATGTGATTCTTTATTTTCCTGAACACAAAGTACAAGATCATCTATTAGCATTTAAAACTTTTCACAGTTTGGCTTTAGTCTTCTTTTCCACCCTTACCGCACATTTCTCCCTTTTACACACTCTGGTCTAGTGAAGAAGCTTGCTTATTTCCAATACGATACACTTTGGCATCTTTGCCTTTTCATAAGCTGCCTTCCCCTCTAATTTGGAATGCATTTCCTTCTTTCCAATAGTAGCTAACATTTATATAGCACTTGCCATAGGCCACGCACTTTGCTTTGTAATTATTACCTCATTTAAAACAATAACATTATTATCCTCATTTTACAAATGAGAAAACTGAGGCTAACAGGGGTTAAAAGACTTGCTCACAGTGAAAAGGCTACTAAGAGTCTGAGGTTAGATTTAATCTTTGGTCTCTCTGACTCCAGACCCAGTGCTTTATCGACTGCTCTGTATGGTTGCCCCTCTTAGAATCCCTAGTTTTCTTCAAGGTTGAGTTCAAAGTTTATTCTGATTCTTAGTCACCTCTTTGCCCTGTCAGGTTGTTGTTTGGTTATTTCAGCCATGTCCAACTTTTCATGCCCCACTTTAGGTTTTCTTGGCAAAGATACTGAGATGTTTTGCCTTTTTCTTCTCTGGCTCATTCTACAGATGAGGAAACTGAGACAAACAGGGTTAAGTGACTTGTTCAGGGTCACACAGCTAGTTCATGTCTGAGGCCAGATTTGGACTCAAGTTTTCCTGGCACTCTATCCACTAGCCTTTGGCATTACATTCTATGTATTTTTTTTTAACTTATCTGTGCCTGTGGTTAGGTCCCAGTCCTTAAAAATACTATGCAAGTTCCTTGAGGGCAGGGACTGTTTTGTTTCGAAACCTACATTTTCTATAACTATATATGACATGTAACTGATACTTAGTAAATGTTCACTAAATGAATACAAGTAACAGACATAAATCCTCCTCTCCAGCTAAATTTTCAATTGGCAATCATAAACTATGCTACATAGAAGAAAGATTTTATTAAGTAAAACTCAAACTTTATTTGCAAATCAAAGACCTACTAGGTAACATCAGTATGACACTCACAAAATTAAAGAAGCTTAGAATTAGAAGGGACCTCAGAAGTCATCTCTTCCAACCCATATATGATCAAAAATCACTGTACTTTAGTCTCAGTAAGTGGTTGTACTCCACTTGGAGACCTCTAGTCATGAGCCACTCCCAACCTTCTTGAGGCAACCCATTCCATGACACAATAATTTAAAGATTTTTTTTTCCTACTTAGATATAGCTACTTAACAAATACTTGTTGCATAGAACTACTAAAATGAATAGACTTATGTTAAGCCTGTATCTATCTCCCTGTTTGTAACTTAAAGCCAAGTCAAGCAAAACACGCTTAATCATACTGCCATACAGCAGCTAGCCTCTGTCTTATTGAGGAAAAAAAATGTTACTTGAGGTGAGAGGTGATAAAGGTCTGAACTAGTGTTTTAGCAGGTAAGCACAGAACTGAGGAATCACACATGAGCTGCTCCTGCCTTGGCATTTCATGGAATTTGGCTTCTTTATTTTTTTTTACTCCTGGGGATGTACTAATTATTACATTGTTAAAGTATCTAGTATTTAGGAACCTGGAAATGAATGAAAGGAACTCTATTGTAATGAATTCAGAAGATAGAAATCATTTTATGAAATATAAAATATGTTGTTTTTTCCATGTAAATTCAATTTTGTTATTTACTTTATTTGGAAGGGAAAATGCATTTCCAATTTCCTGTGTAAATGAGATTTTTTTCACTTTTATTAGATAAGTGGTCATTTTTAACACATTAAATGATAATACATTTTCTGGAATTAAGTTTGGAATTAAGTTTGTGTGGTCATCTGGGTATAATCAATTTAAAAAAAAATAAACATCTTGATAGAAAGACACATAGTGTTTTGTGTTGGTTTTTTTTAACCTCTGTTTTTTTCTCACTTATAAATATACAAAGTATTTTCTTGATCTGCTAAGAACATTTGCTAAGCATGAAATATGTTCAAGTTGATAGGCTCCACATGATGGATACATAGGGAAGACGAAAAACAATCCTGCTCTTAAGTTGGTATCTGTCTATCTATCTCTCTGTCTATTTCTCTATCTGCATCTATCATTGAGGTGGTGAGTAGGGATGAGTTATAATTTGAAGGTGTTGACTTTTAGATGCCTCTAGGATATCTGTGTGGAGATGTCTTGCATGTAGCTGATGAGGCAGGACTGAAGAAGCATAGGAAAGATTTTGTAGTTGAAAATTTGGCAGTGCTCTGCAGAAAGACAAAAACTGAACTCAGATTCAATTATATAGACACAACAAGGTCCAGGATATAATCTTGGAGGAAGTTCATAGTTAAATGACAGGGTAGGGGTAATGTATAACAAAGGATACTAAAAACAAATGTTTAGACTAGTATGAAGAAAATAAAGAAAGCAGTTTCACGAAAATTCGTTAAGGAGAGGATATGCAGAAGAGGATGGTCGACAATGTCAGAAGATGCAAAGAAGTCTAAAATGATTGGAACTGAGAAGAGAACATTAGATTGGGCAATGAAAAAAATCCTTAGCAACCTTAGAGAGTATCTAATCAATTGGTTGTGCTGGAAGCCAGATTGAAAAGGATGGAGAAATGAGTATGAAGATGTTTGTTTTTTTTTTTTCCCTTGGAATTTGTCTATGAAAGGGAATAGAAAGATGGAATATAGCTTGAGAAGGTCAAGATGTCAAGTGAAGGCTTTTTTTTTTAAGAATGGGGAGACTAGGACAAGCTTATAGGCGGAAGTCAAAGAGCAGCACATAAGGCTAATACTATCTTCATTTATACAGATGTCTCACTCAACTCAGTCTCTGACAATCATATAGGCAATGACTCCTGTGAGTTGCCTTCCATGAAATTGCCTAGAAAAGTTAAGGATGGTTCCTGAACATTACGAACTCATTCTTTATATACTATCAGAGAATTGTAACCAATGGATTTATCTAACCCTTTCTTGTACTGGCCCTGGAAACCTATTAGTAGACTGACCTTGAATTTCAGCTGGGAAGTTACTGACTTTAATTATTCAGAGGTGTGGTAACAGGGAGATTTTTCTGCTTCATAAAAAAGATAATATTTTTAATATGTCTAGTATTCCCTAAGGAAAAGTCTCTAATATGACTTAGAAATAATATATTATAATTAAAGAAATTATACCTGTGAACAGGCCATTTATACTTGGACTTTGTCTAAATTGTGAATATTTAGGTTGTTACAGTGTCCCAGACACATAGGGAACCAAATGCTTTAGCTGTTATTAATTCAGGCATGTGACCCTAGATAAATCTTGAAGTCATTTTTTTTACCATTTCCAAGGTTATTGCTGACTCAGCATTTCCCCAGGCCGCATTTGTGCTGTGTTATACTAGAAAAGAAAGGAAAGAAGGTAGGAAGGAAGGAAAGAAGGTAGGAAGGAAGGAAGGAAGGAAGAAAGGAAGGAAAAAAGGAAAAGGAAGAAACAAGAATTCATTAAGTGCCTACTATGTACAAGGCACTGTGCTAATAGGTGATTTACCAAAGTTATCTCATTTAATCATTTTGTCTTCATAGCAACCTTGAGAGGAAATTGCTGCTTTTTTCTTCACTTTCAGTGGAAGAAACTGAGGCAGACAGAAGTTAAATGATATTCCCAGTGTCACACATCTTTGGACTCAGGTCCTCCTAACTCTAAGCCCATTTGTCTATGCCCTTTGCCACCTAGCTGCCACTAGTTCTGGACTAGTGAGCAATTATTGAGAGCTAGGTTTGAGTTCTAACTCTGCCACCATGTGATCTTAGGCCTGCTGCTGCATGTCTCATCTTCCTTTTATGTAAATTGAGAGTGTTGGGTAAGATGATGCCTAAAGTCCTTTCCAGCTCCAACATTTTCAGACTCACGAAGTCAGAAGCATTTTAAAGCAGTGTGCCCAAACCTCCCTGAACAAACCTGAATCTTACAAATCTCAATTCCAATCCTTATTTTACATCTCCATTTACTAACCCGAGTCCAGACAGCCTTACCTTCTTCTGCATCAGGTAAATACAGGAGCTGCTTTCAGCAATCACCATCCTTTACTGTTCTTCTTTGATGACTTCTGAATGCTTCATTCACCCACATTCTGGAAAGAGCAACCAGCAGTAGCTGCCCCAAGATTAGTAATAAGAGTCTCTTTTGGCTGCTCAGACGTCTTATAAAGCCAACTTTCACAAGGGAATCATTGTGGTATAGAGGGAGGAGCAATGACTCTGACATCAGACTAAGTGGATTGAAATCCCACTTCTGATACTACTACCTGGACCTGGGTGACCTTTAGCAAATCCTTTATGCTGTCCAGGCTTCAGCTTCCTCACTTGTAAAATGAAAGGTTAGATTAGAAAGTTACTAGCTAAATCTAGATTTTTTGATCCTGTGATGTTGCAAAGGGATATAATCCCCTTAATTTCTGCTATTTTTTGAACACTATTGCTAACAGACATAATTTAAAGTTATAATAGTTTAGATATAATTTAAAGTTCTTTCCACATTCTTATAAAGTGAATTATTTTTTCACAAATATATGGAAATCTTTTCTATTGTATTTTAAATTATAGACTTATGCTAGATAGAGCAAGGAAGTCATAAATTGATAATCCTGGGGGTGGGGAGTAGAGAGACACAAAGTGAAGGCAAAGTGATTATGCAACTGACAATAATCCTTAAATACCTCCCTCTCTTTTTCCCTCTCCTCAGAGGTGTAAGCTATTCCAGTGATTCTGATAAGAAAACCTGGCTTGATGGGCTGACATTGAGTGATTAGTTTGTATGACTCTGAATAGATCCATGATATAATTCATCCCAAAGATGATATTCAATTTAACACTTCAATAAATACTTATTTAGTGTCTATTGTATACCAATCAATGTGCTAGATAATAGAGTATGCACACATTTTAGATAAGATAGAGTATCTACTTTCATGGGGCTCATAGTTCATCTAGGGAATATATCACTTACACATATACCTGCTTCCATTGCAATAAAAAAAGCAAGAAGCAATTAAGGAATCAATAGAGAAAACTCAATATTGAGCAACTTTCCTATAACCTAATCCCAATATGTGGACAATTCTTTAATAAATTTGAAAGCAACATAAGAATCTGAACCATTAGTTGAAAGACAGATGATGAAACACAGGAAACAAAGTGTGATAGGCTAAGAACATCATTTCACACCTTTTTTGCTAGGTATAAAAATGGTACATCATTCAATCAGTAAGTCTTTCAATCGGTGAACCAGAAATTTAAATCTAACATAATAAGAGGGAATCACTCAGTGGAAGGAAATAGTGTATAGAGGATAGTTTCTTTCCCTGTCTCTGTCTTTCTCTCTTTTTTTTTATTCTCTCTCTTTTTTCTTCTCATTGGAGAAAGTACGAATAAGATACATCAATCCAGCAAGGAGCAGAGAGAAAAATATCAAGGTCCAACTGAGGGTCTTCTAAGAAATGAAGAGTCTACGTGTCTCTTATCTCACCTCTTATCTGAAAGATGACATAGATCATGCCCCTAGGAAGTCAAAAGAACAAATTTACTGTGGTATCCCCCACCAGGCCACCTTAGATATGGAAGTGTATGGAACTTGGTTTTTTTTTTTTCACTGATATCAGATAGATGAGTGAATTCCTATATAGGAGTGTTCATGTTACCTGTGGAGTTCAAGAGATCCAGAGATTCGGTCAAGATTTGTTAAGCAAACAGAGTAGTAAAAGTAGTCATGAAGGAAGAGAAACCAGAGAGTGTTCTATTGGGTAAAATAAATATCACCTTCCACTCCACCCCCCCCAAGTCAATTTCCTCTCAGAAATTTGGGTCTAACTTTCTGGTTCAGTGCTTGATTGACTTATGTTTTAAAATGTGGTCCAAGAGGTATGATTTGATCGTAACAACCAATTGCAATACATTTCCTATATGCCATCAATGGTTCAAAATCCATTGTTGTCCAGAATTGACAGATTAATTGATTAATTGGGTATGGATGGATTAGAATATAGCAAAATGTTTTTTGATAAGCGCATGAGGGAGCTTTCAATTTAGTGTTGCATGATATCCTGGAAGGACAGTTTCCTAATGGGTAAGTAAAAAAAATTTGTGGAGACAGTGGTGAAAAATGTGTGGAGTGAAAAGGCAGAGAGGAAGGAAAGTGTGGAGTAAGTATGGAAAGCATGGGATATTTATAGGACACGAGCATGATCAAAATGTGGCAATGTAGGTTACTCCTATATTGTGGTGAACCTTGAATGTTAGGCAAGATTATCTGAATTTTCTTCCTAGACAAAAAAAAAAGATACTGAAAGATTTTAAGCAGAGGAGGATATCCATATCCAAGTAAAAGAAAGCAGTCTTGAAAAGGTGTGAAGTAGAGTTTTCATAGGAGATAGAATAGGATTTGGAAGACGTGTTAGAAGCCTATTGTAGAAGTTCAGGTAGGAGTAGTGGTAGTAATGCGATTAAAAAAAGATACCAGAGATGTTATAGAGGGAGTGTGTCTAAAAATTCACAGTTTTAGATTTGAATGGAGGAAGAAGGAATAGCTAAAGTTAATACAAAGACTTGGAACATGAGAGACTGGGAGAATAATGGCAGAAGCAATGAAACAAGAATGACGAATGTTTTGGGAAAAAGATAATGTCAGTTTTGGACATTGAGTTTAAGATAGCAGAAATTCAGGTAGAGGTAAGTAAGTAACTGATTATAGAGATTTGGATCTTGGGAGAGAGAGAGAGATCATGGTCATGTAGAAATACAGATTTGGGGATCATACATATTAAAGGCAGGGGAGTTAATGAGATTATTGATGATGTAGAGAGAAAAGTGAATAGAGCTTATCATAGAACATCAGGCAGAATATCTACCTCAAAAAATCAAGAAGGCTAAGAATACCCAATTCCAGAAAGGGAGGGGAAAAACAAAGGATTTGCTAGAGAGATAGGAAAACAGGGAGTGTATGTTAAAAGTCAATGGAGAAGACTGTGTCCAGAGGGATCCAGTAGTGCCACACTGTTTTAGAGAAGATAAGAAGAATGAAGATCATATAATACCATTGAAGATGGTCCCTAGTAGGTCACTGTTGACATTGAGAAAGTAGTTTCATTAGACTGATAAGCACAGAAAATGGATTTAATGGGGAGGAGAACTACGAAGTAAGGAAATATAGTCATTGAATATAGACAATCTTTTCAAGGAGTTTGGCATAGGCAGGAGATAGATAAGGTAGTAGCTAGATGGGGTCAAGTTCCTTTTGGTATTATGGAGACCTACAAATATTTGTAGAATGATAGGATAAAACCAGTGGACAGGAAAAGACTGAAGATATATAAGATATTCCTGGGGAGATTCCGAGTAAAGATGGCACCAAAGGCACAGCTAAAGTGATTCCCTTTACCCATGAGAAAAGATAAATCTTGCTTTGAGGATAAAAAGAACAAAGATGAGAATGAGGGGGGTGATCCTGGGAAGTTTTAAGGAGAGGAATCGAAAAAGCTTTTTATTTTTTTTATCTACTCAGTGAATTAAGATGTCAAGTCACCATATAATCCAGTTCTTTCATTTCATTCAAATGGATAAACTAAGGCTTTAAAAATATCTCATATGGTATAACATTTTTTCTAGACATATACAATAAGTGTGTAACCACTATCTTATTAATGCTTAGTGCATTTATTTGAAAACAAATGTTATAAACCTGTTATCTATAAGTTGAAAGTAATAAGTCATTTGTTCATCTCAATTCAACACCCAAACATAGAGTGTATTTTTCATTGCATTCTACTTAGTTAAAAGAAGAAATCTAAATAAGATGACTTCTGAGGTTCTTTATAACCACGGAATTCTATAATTCTATGAGATATATCTAAAAGTATGATGATGATGATATTCAGTCATTTCAGTCATGTTTGACTCTTTGTGACCCCATCTGGGGTTTTTGGGGCAAAGATACTAGAGTGGTTTGCCATTTCCTTCTCCAGCTCATTTTATAGATGAGGAAACTGAGGCAAACAGGATTAAGTGACTTACCCAGAGTCACACAGCTAGTAAGTGTCTGAGGCCAGATTTGGACTCGGGGAAATGAATCTTCCTGACTCCAGGGCTGGCATTCTATCCACTGTGCCACCCAGTTATCCATATCTAAAGGTACATGTCAACATTCTTCTTATTTAATATTTATTGTATCAAATTATTGAATTCAATTTATTGTTATATCTGGAAAAGGAAGCAAAATACTTGATTCCTACGAGAATTCATATTTTAAAACAATATCTTATGTCACAGTCCACCTATTAAAGTATTTTCAAATCCAGCAACTATTTCCTTTGAGGTTTCCTGTCCAAATAACCTATATTTCTACTTTACTGACTCATTTAGGAGGACAACATTTTCCTTGGGGAAGACATTTTATATTCTTTCTTCATAAAGAATATCTGTGTGTTTCAATGAATGCAGAATTTTTTTTCACGTTCTCTTTTCTCTCCCTATTATCCCTGTTAGTAAAAATTAATTAGGCCCATGTATGGGGTTGCCTGTTTTCCCTTGCTTATAATCATATTCTATTTTTTTTCTTTAAAAGATTCAAACAGTTGTTAGTGGTCTTTTTTTGTTTGTTTATTGTCATTCTTGAAATGTCTGACTTTACTTTGAAGGGAGCTTTTACATTTCTAGAATTACTTTGAAAGAAACCCAAAACAAATATGGAAATAATTCTGGAGCATTTGAGTATAAATGCTTCATTTTGATCCATGGTAGAAGGAGATAATGTTCTATATGGATAATAGGATCATAGATTTAAAGCCAGAATGGTCCTTTGAAGATAGTTCAATCTGACCATTTTATAAATGAGGCTACTGGTGCTCAACATAGTTAAGTTACTTGCTCAATGTCACATAGGTCATAAGCAGCAGAACCAGACTCTGAACCTAGGTTTTATTCCAGTCTTTTCCTAAAGGGGGCATATTTAACTTTCCTTACCCTCCATTTTCTTATCTATAAAATGAGAGGGTTAGATAAAATGGCCACTGAGGTTTCTCTCAAGCCTTTTTCATGTCATTTTCTCTGATCTGGCTTCACTATTCTCTCCAATCTTAACCCAATACTTGCCCATTTTAATTGTACATTGTCCTCTTCACTTGAATCCCTTGTGCCTTTGTCCTATTGTCAGTCTTCTTTCATTAGAACAAAATACTTCATTACTACCACCATCAGCCTTCTTGTTCTTAATATCTACTGAACAAAATTGGAGAAGGTCCCATGGCTGTATTAATTTGGTACATTACACATTTATTTTATCCAACCTCTACTGGGCCCTCACTTCAGCAAGGTGATCCTTTGCTCTCTAATTGTTTTCCTACCTCAATCCCCACAGGAGCTATCCCAAACTTTTTCCTTTTAAAGTCACTCACCTCTCCAACTCTTCCCATTGTCTCAGCTGAGGGCCTTGTCTCTTTTACTTTCCTGAAGAAAAAAAAGAAGAAGAAGAAACCATTTGGTGTGACCTCCTTCTCCCATTTTCTTTATTCCAAAACTCCTCAATACAATCTCTCATTCTCTTTTCATTTCCCCAGTTTCTGAGAAGTGGTTCTTCTCTTTAGCAAAGGCCATCTTTCTACATATAAACTTGATCCCATGCCCTCCTGTCTTCACTAACAGATTGTAACAAGCTACAATCTATTGCAATCCCCCTCAGTTGCAATCTGCCTTCTCTCTGAAATATTCATCCTCTCCCTATCAGTTGACTCCTTTTTTAGTGCCTTTAAGTAAGTCCCATTTTTCCATTAGACTAAAATATTCCCTCATTATTACCTAATTTGGGGGGAAATATGTATGTATTTGATCCTTCATCTCATTCATACCTCAACTCTTTGCAACCTCTTTCAATCACATCACTTAACTGAAATTGTTCTTTCCAAAGAGTGGTTTAGAGAGTGAAAGTCCATCCTATGGTCATTTCTCATTTCTAATTCTTCTCAGACTATCAGCTATAGTTGATACTCAACCACTTTCAGCTTTTCCTCCTAGACATTATATTTTTTGCTTTTACTTTTTTTTCATTTTTTATACTTCTTCTCTTTCATCTCCTATATCTCTTATCATCCCTTCTCAGTGTCTTATCATCTGGCTTATCATCTATTTCATACCTCATGACTGAAACAATTCCTTAAGAATATGTCCTGAGCCCTCTTTTCTTTGACCTTTGTATTTTCTTCTTCTTTTAGTAACTTCATCAGCTCTCATTCATTTAACTATTATCTTTATAATGACTCCCAGATGTACATATCACACCCAGCCTTGCCTTTCCCTTGAGCTTCAATCCGGTTTACTAGTTTTCCATTGGGCATTTCAAATCAGATGTTCCAGAAGCATTATAAAATACATATGTCTGAAAAGGAACTCATTACCCCCTCCCCCAATGTGTCTCTTTTCCCAAACTTCCCCCTTTTCAGTTTAAGGTATCATTATTGTTCTAGGCCCACAGATTCTTAATCTCAGAATTATCCTGTACCCTTCAATTTCCCTTTCCACATATATATGATCAATTGCCAAGTCATGCCAGTTTTATTTTCACAAAATTTCTCACATTCAACATTTTGTATTTTCTCAACTTACACAGTTAACATCTTGGTTCAGGCTCTTATGAAGGGATGAGGTATGATTGAGATAAAGCATCAACTATCCAGATTTTTTTTTTACAGGATGTTTTGCTGAGAAATAGAGGAGAGATTAGATTATTGTAACATCCTTCTGGCCTCCCTGTCGAAATTTCCCAATGTCTGTATTTCATCCTATACATATTGCCACAGAAATTTTCATTGAGAGAAGATCTAACTCCTTTATTCACCTATCTCCAGTGGCTTCTTATTGCCTGTAGTATGAAATAAGCCTGCTCCCATGCATCTTCTAAAACCTGATATAACCTCTCTCCAACCTACCTTTCTATTTTATTTGTACACTACTTACCATCTATAACCTATGGTCCATCCAACTGGCTTTGTCTTTGTTTCTCAGTCACAGTACTCCACCTTCCTTCTCTGGGCGTTTGTAGTGGTCATTCCCCTTAGATTTCACTCCTTCCTTACCTCCACATCACAATGTTTTTAATATTCATTTAAGCTCAAAAACCATCTTCTGCATGAAACTTTTCCTTATAACCCCAACAGCTAGTGCCATTCCTTCAAAACTACCATGTATTTAACTACTTTGTATATGTATGCACACACATATTTAAACTTTATAAGTATATTTGTTGTCTTCTCAATTATAACATAATAATCATTGTACCTAGGGATTTTTTTCTTTGTTCTCATATCCCAATCACCTAGTATAGTGCCCATCACATAGTAGGTTCTTAATAAACATTTATCAGTTGATTCCAACTCTAAATCTCCATTCCTATGAAGTAAGTTTAGTTTTTGTGGTATGGTCTCTTGAGGAACCTCCCTCAACCTTAAATTTTCCATCCGTATAATGAAAAATGTCAGACTATATCCCAAAGGTACTGTGATACTAATCACATAAAGAAAAAAATAGTGAAAATAAATTAATAGAGAAACCAGATCTGGATTTTGAACAAGAACGTGAAGAAAATGTTGATATTTTATACATCGAAATGAATCAATTTAAATGTAAAAAAGTTTAAGGAAATATTTGTATACTGATGTTTATTACTTGCATGCTGGAAAAATGTTGGGAAAGAAGGAAGGAAGGAAGGAAGGAAGGAAGGAAGGAAGGAAGGAAGGAAGGAAGGAAGGAAG
>NW_020940527.1:16286438-16516101 GCF_900497805.2 Vombatus ursinus
AAGGAAGGAAGGAAGGAAGGAAGGAAGGAAGGAAGGAAGGAAGGAAGAATCTATGCCAGGAACTCTGCTAAGCACTGGGTATACAAATACAAAGAAAGAGAAAGACAGTCCCTACCATCAAAGAGCTTTGTCTCTATTGGGGAAAGATAATATATAAAAGGGAGTTGAAATGGGGAGGGGACCATTTGGAGTCATGATTCTGAAATCCAAAAAATCTGGGACAAGGTCAGGAAAAGAATAAAGGAAAATTGGATGTCCACTTAGCTCCCTTCTAACTAAAATCCAAGGATTCTGTGTTTCCACTGGGGTTTCCTAAATCACATTTTAAGATGTATAGGTTTGGATAGTTAAACTTCAAATAATTACATGAGTAGCAGTAATTGCATGCTTTGGGAAGCTTTTACTATCATATATATGTTTAAGCTGTTGGCTAAAGATAGTATAGCATAATCTGTGTCATTGGAATGAGATTTTAAATGTCTTTAGCTCTTTATTTAAGGTAATATAGTTTTGATTGGAGGACAGACCAAGAACATTCCAGTAGCTCCCTTCTCTGTCCAGTTCTGAAAATTAAGTTGCAGTTCTTTAAATTTGGCTTTTTCTGTATTCTTTTACTTTCTACTAGTGTAAACCGGCATATTAGTAAAAATTACAGAAAAGAAATCTCTAATCTTTGGAATATTTTTATAGGAAAAAATTGGGAGAAATAGATTGCATTTCAATATTCAAAAAGGTAACATTAATGTTAGTCTTTGAAAAGCTTTATTTTCTTTTATCTTTGACAGTTGGAAGGAACAAATAATATAATATTTGTAAAGTACTTATTAACAGTACCTAGCACATAGTGGGTATTTAATAAATGCTTATTCTCTTCCCTTTTCCTTGAAAAATAACTTGCCTTTTTTTTTTAGAAAGTAATTGCAATCTTCCTGTATTTCTTGTTTTATATAAATATGGATGTCTTCTCTATGAACTAAATTGTAAACATCTTCACATTAAGGACTGTATCTTAATCTTGTATTCTTCTCTCTAGCCCTTCTCATGTGTGGGGCCAAGAACAAGCCTGGCTAGGAATTTTGGCTTGTAACTCTCCATGGAACAGGTATGACAATGTCAGGTTCATTAATACACAATCAGAATGAACTGGACTTTATATGAAGCCAGAGAGTAAATTATTACCATACAGATAACATATTAGATAGGTCCAAGTGCCAAGGACAAGTGAAAAGTCCAGATATACATGTCACCAGTTTATGAATATAGGGGTCCAATGAGAAGAATCAATATATGGAATCAAGCGCCAGGAAAAATTTTCAATAACTGGAGAGTTCAATGTTGGTATTGTATCATCATTAACTACTGGTATATTTTATTTTTTAAAGAAACATATTTGGGGATATTTAACCCAAATATTCATAGATAATTTCATTTCTACTGACTTTTTAATAGTAATAAGTAGATAAATTAATAGCTAGTTATAGTTTATTTCATTTTAAAAATCATCAATTATAAAATGATATAGCATTTTTACTATATAAGTGGTACATATGCATGTACCAATCTGAGGTTACAAATCAGACCTTAAATGCATTATTTCATTGTATTCTTGCAAATAACCTATCATTTAAATAACACAGGTATTAATTTCCTCCTGTTACAGGTGAGGAAACTGAGACTGAGATATTAAGTTATTTTTCTAAGGTCTTAGGAAGTAATTGAGAGCCAAATTTTATTGACTCCAAGCCCAGCATCTTATTGGCAGCTCAAAAGGGTATCGCTTTTGTATCATCCCATCTTATCAAAAATGGTATATCTCTTATTTTTTTAAAGGACCCTCTCATTAGGTTCTAACTGCAAGTAAAAAAACAAACAAAACAAAGCAAGCTGTGGAAACAAAGAAATTGCTGTGTCTATGATGGTGCATGTTCATCATAAAGTCACTTTTTACTGCTAATTCCTTTCACCTCCATGGGGAAAATAAAACCAATGAAATGTTGAGATGAATTAATACCCAGTCTTTCAACTCTACTCCTTATCAGACACACACACACTTGTGTGTGTATTTCTATATATATTTCTATACATACACATATACATATATGTATACATATATACACATACACACATATGCAGTATTCAGGGTTGTTGTGAAGTCATCTCTCATGACATAAATCATGATATTTTATCAGTGATACAGTGATACAGGAAGTCAATCTTCAAGCATTTATTAATTACAGTGTTTGTGGGACAGTGCTTGACACTGGATATACAAATAATACTGTCAAGTAGCTTACATTCTATCAGGAGAAACAATGTACATATATAGGTCTATACAAAATTAATACCAGGTGGCTAAATATAAGGTCATTAATGAGGAAGGACACTGGCATTTGGGGGAATTAGGAAAGGCTTCATGTAGAATGTGGTGTTTGAGCTACATCTTGAAGGAAGAGAATTCTATGAGCCCAAGTTGAGGTGGGAGTGTAGTGTATTCCAGACAGTATTCATTGACTCTAGAATATACTCATCCCCAGTGAAGAAATGGACAGTTGGACTAACATCAATTTGTATCATGCTCAGAGTTTAGAGTTCTCTCAGGGCAATTCTTAAGGGACACAGGAAATCCAATCACTGATGGACAAACAGGGCACACACAGAAAGATTGGACCCCTGACAGTCATGCTGTTCCACTTACAATGAATTCTTACCTACTTATTTCCCTCTACCTCTAAATACAATTATATACCTTTGTAGATCTAATGTTCTGAGGGCTAGTTACTAGTTGTTAGTGAAAATCCTGCTTCTCCCTGCTGATATCTCCTAGCTGCAGTCAGATTCAGAGTGGGAAAAATACCAGTGCATCCCTTGGCACTGTTGGTACTAGCTACTTCTTTCCCAACTCCACAGCTCTGCAACTCTTGACTTTTTGATTTGTTAATCCTGGTAAGTGAGCCATCCATGTACTCTGACAGGCCTTCTCCAGCTCTTTCTTTGTGATATTACCTTGTCTCCAGTTATCTTGGGAGTAAGTGGCAGAAAAAAGAATGGGTACATGAAGAGCTTGAAAAAATTCATCTCACTTTACTTTAAAAAGAAGAATGTATATGTTATATGTCCAGGCCCATTGTAAAATTAAATGATAGTAAAAATCTTACTGCTCAAAACATATTTGTTCTAGGACCAGAAAACTGGATTTAAGAAATACAGGATTTTAAAAGTTGTCTTTTAAAGGCAAAACAAAATCAAAAAAAAAAAAAAAAACCTAGGTGAGCAAACCTAGCAAAATTAACATTTAATCACTAAAAGACTTTCTGGACTACCATGTGTGTTTCCCTGGGAGAATGCCAACATCTGTATATGTTGCAAAATATCAGAGGTTCAAGCACGCATTTCTTCACAACTTCACAGGATCAGCAAAGAGCAGATTTATAGAAGCTAAGACTACCCCACCACCAGCAGCACTACCTCAAATAGGATATTCTCAAGGAAGGTTAAAAATCTCATGGAGTGTGACAACATGAAAAGTTATGGTTGTAAACACCACTGAGAGAAGAGATAGAACAACATATATGATGTCATTCCATACCATTTTCAGGATAAAAAAATAGAGTTGACTTTCAGTTATTTGCTTTGGGATAATAAAATTTTAAAATATATGTGGAAATAACATTTGTTTAAAGAATTCAAACATTTCAATAAATATTCTGCAAATTCCTACCATATTTAATTCATAGTTCTATAGTAGGTTCTGTGGAGAATATAATTATGAATAAGACAGGTCCCTCCCCTCAAGGAGTTTGCAATCCATTATGGCAGATGAGATATATACCTAAATAATTACAACAGTGGGAAACATGAAAGTATAAAAAGATTGTACAAGAACAAAGTTGAATAACATAGCTGTTCAAAGGAAGGAAATGTTACTTCCTGCTACAGAAATAAGGGAAAAGTTAGTCAAAGAGGGAGAATCTGAGTAAGTCTTTCTTTGAAAGATATGTAGGAATTGGACAGGTGGAGTTGAGGGAATTCAGATGGTGTAGAAAGGTATCACACTGATTCCTTAGGCTTTCATATTGATTCTAGTCATCCTTGATACATGGAACAGAAAATCTTTTATTTCCTCACCATACCCCAATGGAATGACAGAAATGTGTATGGTTTTTCAAAGGAATTAATAAACAGTAACAACTCAGTTTCATTATTTTGCTCATAGTAGATGTCACTAAACATAAGTCAGAAAGAGCTTGATTCAGATCCTCTCTGACACATATTAGGTATATGATCTTGAGTATGTCACCTTGCAGATAAACCTTGGTTTGTTCAGCTCTAAAATGAGATTAATAGTATATTCACTGCTTACCTCATGGGGTTTTTTTGAGGTTCAAAAGGCAAAGCATTTTTTAAGCTTTAAAGTACATTATATCTTATTTGTTCTAATTATGAAAAAAACATTCTTTTTCAAGTACATTAAGAGTGAGTAAAAACTTGTTTCTGAAGTAAATAGTAATTTTTTTTTCTTTTTCTTTACCATTAGATCTCTTGGTGAGAGGATTCTAATCACTCATTTGAGAAAGAGTTACTTTGCATTTCAGTAAAATATTGTATCCATTCAGTTTATCAAATAATAGATGGGGAGGCAGTCTAAGTAGAATGATCAGTTGCAATCAGGTGATGAGGCCAGTCAGATGGTTTGAATAAATAAAGATCTTGAAAGTACAGGGACATTCACAGGTTCAAGTGATTCTGTCCGCAAAGGCCTCTTCACATTCCCTGTTCAGCAGCCTCTCCGTGGCCTGAGTGATTCTGTGAAGGTGCTGGCTCAGAAATGAATGAGATTTTAAATATCTCATCAAGGTTCACGTCAAAGCCTCTCCTAAGAAGAGTTGAGTTTAAGACTGCTTTCAAATTAATTTTAAGTGAGAGTTTCATTTCAAATGAAAGAATAGCGTACTGCTGGTATCTGGCCCCTTAGCAATCTGGTTTGTAAGGGGTTTTTGGTGTATGCTAGTGAGGTGTGGGATGTGGTGAGTGTGTGTGTGTGTGCATGTGTATGTGAGCACACGTATGCATTTGTGTTGGTAGGGAAGGAGAGAGGGAGGGGAAAAATCCTTGATATGACACAGTTCCAGGCTTTAGTTTCCCATATCCATATCCATCTCCATCAATCAAAGTGCTGGTCTACTGCCATTCATTAGTTAAACTACAGATATATTATTTTATAATAGGAAATAATTGTTCTTTAAATTTGCAAGAACATTCTACATGCATTTTATATTGTAATTAGGATAATAGAATTAAAATCTGAAAAGCCAGAGATAATTTCTAGTCCATTCCCTTCCTTTTACACATGAGTAAACTGAGTCCCAGAGAGGCTAAACATGACTTTGGTTAGAGTGCTAAACTTTGAATCATTAGGAATTAAATTGAAATACTATCTCTGACACTTACTGCTATTGTGACCATGGGCAGATTATTTAACCTGTCTGAGCTTCACCTTCTTCATCTGTAAAGGAAAATTGGAGGAAGAAAAAAACACATCTAGGTAGGGGACAGGCAAAGGCACTTAAGCTGATCTCTGACAAAAAATAAGAATTCCCAGAGGCGGAGACCAATCAATAGATATCACACACTGGGCAATGTGCTAGGGATAGAAAACACATAAAATGAAAGTTTCTGCTCTCAAGAAGCTTACATTCTCCATTTTCTTGGGGCTTGAGTTGAGAACATTTGCTTATAAATATGTATTTGGGCAAAAGTGCATTTGAAATATCCTGTAGAAAATGACGCAGTTGATCTTATCAGCTCTCAAGGATACAAAGATCATACCTATGTAAATGACTTCCAGATCTACTCTCTTTATCTCTTATGATACATATATATATCACATGCACATATATGGTACACAAATAGATCACACACATGTCTATGGCATAAAATATATCACACGTACACATATATGACACACAGACATACCACATATACATATGTGTGACATACGAGCAAGAGAGAAATATCCCTGATCTCTCTCTTTAGCTCCAGACCTTAAGATCATCATGTGAGAGAGTAAAGAGTGGGGAGCCTAAAGCAAATTCTTGGGGGGAGGGGTTCTACCTTAAGTGAAAGAGCAGGTTGGGGTTGGTGATCCATAATAAGGATATGATGACCAGATGCTTGGAGCAGAGGCATCATTGGGTCAATGCAAATGGAGGTTGGGAATAGAAGATCCTAATGCTGCTCCTTTCCTTGGACCTACCTCCGCAGGTATCCACAAGGCACGGCGTAGATAGATCCCCACCAATACAGAGTTGCTAGGTTACATTTTCCCAGGTATGGTGCTGCTAAGGAGAGAACAAGGCTTAGTATTTGCAACACATGAAATGGCTTAGGAAAGCTCATATTTTGAATTAAGAAGAATTGTGCTCTTTCCCGCCTTCACTTTGGATCGTAACCTTTGGATCAGTAAATCAGCGAACTGTTTGTATGACACCTACATCGATATCAACAGATATATACATACATGGAGATATTTATATTATTTTTGTATGTATGTACATGTAAACATATCTATGTACTCATAGCAAGACACGCACATGCATGATGGAGCTATGCTTTGCCATTGGCAGGCACCCTTCGTATGTATACCAATGCTGTTCTAAACTTTTCTTTGATATAGTAGATAAGGACTAGGAAATTGAAAGGCATTCATTGAGGTTGAGTGACTTAACAGAGTCCTTGCCCAGCAATCTATTGGGATGAGTTGGGTTCAAATCTTACCTCTGACACTTAGCAGTTTTGTGACCCAGGCAAGTTATTTAACCTCCTTGATCATCAGTTTCCTCATTTGCAAAGCAAGACTAATAATGCTGGTGGCATCTATCTCATAGGGTTGTCAAGGATGACATGAGATAATGTACATACAGTGTTATGCAGAATGTAAGGTCTTATTTAGGTCAATTTTTATAAAATGTTGTTAGTTGAACAGCTGGAATTGGAGTAGCACCCCTTTACAAAAATAGATATGAAGAATTAATGCTTCTTTTATTTAGACAAATCACACTGTATCAGGCTTTTCCTGTGTGTAGCACTGTGGAAGATTTCAGCAACCTATGACATCTCTGAGTAACAAAGGCTGTGGTATAACAAGCACACAGGAGCCTACTTTCCTTTTCCCATATTGAGGATCACAACGAATATTTTCTTTTCTTGATACAACATGGCTAACGCCTTTATCTTTAACAATCCCCAAACCACTGACATACAATTGAATCTTAGAGAGTTTCAAATACATTGTGAATTGAATATTGATGCCAATATTTTCCTTCCCACCCCCACTTCTGGTTTGTTTCCAATTAATATTTTTACACTCTCTATTTTTTTAAACATGGTATATGTCTCAATTTGGACTCTTTAAACTTGCTGCTGTTTCAAAATCCTTTGATCCCTGTGAACGTTGCTATGGTAACTGCCATGAGACAAGCTGCAAAAATAACGGGAAAGAGAATTGAGTGAGCATTTTATTTCAGTGATTTTATTTTATTTTCATCTTCTAAAGTCAATACAAATGATAGAGAAATATTTAAGTGTAATTTTCAAAGTCTAGTGATTGCTTGATGGACAAAGCTTGCAATTCCAATATCAAACAAAACAGCAGACACGGCCAAGATGTAAATCTTCATATATCCACTATCACATCTACTAAA
Source organism: Vombatus ursinus (assembly GCF_900497805.2). Taxonomy (NCBI): domain Eukaryota; kingdom Metazoa; phylum Chordata; class Mammalia; order Diprotodontia; family Vombatidae; genus Vombatus; species Vombatus ursinus. Next base: position 16,294,139 of record NW_020940527.1, read on the forward strand.
CTTTTGAAGTGTCATGTCATAATTGTATGATTTCCCAAAGAAGTTAAGTTTACTTAGTGGTAGGCAGACTGGCATAGGGAATAGATCATTGGCAGTGGAGTTGGGAATGCCTGAGGTCAAATCCTACCTCCATGGTGACCTAGTTTAGTGATCCTGTAATATTCACTCACGGTCTCGGTACCTCAGTCACCTCATCTATAAATCAGCAACAAAACTAGCAGCAATTTGTAAAACTTAAAAGATGATACAAATATATAAATACAGGCTATCATTAATAAGAGTAGAAGAAAAGCCTATAAAAATTATCTGGCTGCAGTGTAATGTTCCTAGGAGTGAGATCCTTGGGACTAATTGATCAGTCCTGAATTAAAAGAGTTCATGATCTTAGAGCAAGAAAATATTTTGTTTACTAATTTAGGGTTAGCTTGAATCTAGAGAAGCAGAATAATTATTGCATCATTGAATTTTATGGATGGCAAGGTCCTTAGACATTATGTTGCCAAAGCATTTATTAAACATTTAAGATTCTCAAATTTGGAAAGGAATTTAGAAGCCACAACCTGAGCTGACCCTTGAAAGATATTGTGGGTTTTATGAGATGTAGGTGAGTATGGATTGTATTCCAGGCATTCAGTTAGCCTGTACAAAGATATGGCGATATGGAACATGGAATTCCAAGTGTGGGAGGAAACAATCAGCTTAGCTTGGTCAAACAAATAAGCTTCCTTCCCCTTCCATGTGATAGCTATTCAAATGTGTTGCAGACAAACTTTATGGCTTGAGAGTAACTCTCAAAAAACTTAAACTAGGTGGGAAATAACAGGTTCATCAATATAAATTATAATAGCAAGGAGAGTGTGATAAGTGAAAGGAAGACAGAGCAAAGTGTTTTAATAAATTTTAGTTATAAAAATCACTTTCAGATGGAAAGCAAATGTAATATAGCATCTGAATTGGGCCTTGAAGGAAAAGGTCTTCAATAGATGGATTTGAAAAGCAGTGGGGGTCAGGGAAAGAGTGTCCACTCTAATTTTGACCAAAAACATAGTGAACACGAGAGGGCAGGAGGAGAATTAGAGCAGAGCAGAGTTGTGGTGAAGCCAGTTCAGATAGGCTTGCAAGAGCTGATTGCTAAATTTTCATCATTAGTATTTACATAGAAATCAACAAATACTATCAATCAGAGTTTGAGCTATTGTTTTAATGATTTCCAAAGAAAGTGATGGAGACAATGTTAACACAGAGTAAACTTTAAAATGTGTCATCATTTATAAAGTGCTAGATGTTAAAAATTTACCAGCATAACCCTTAAAATAAGGGAATTGTTTGGAACACAGAGTACATTAAGTGAAAAGTATTAAATGAAGCTGTAAAAGTTGGGAAGAGATTGTAGAGGAAATTCAATCAAGTGTATGCATTGTGTGTATACACACATGTATGTATACAAGCATGTGAATCTATAAATACATATTCATACATATACATAGCAATTATATTCTCATATATAAACATGTATCTATAATATATATCATATATATTTGTATGTATCTTTATACACATTTATATAAATATGTACAGATATACGTATACAAGTTTAAATCTTTCATTTAGAATAGGAGAGGAGCGTATAAAAAGTATAGCCACAATGTTGTCTTCCATTGTCATGTTTCTGGAAGTTGGGATTTGTGTGTATTCCTAATGATAAAATCTTTGTGAATGACTCAGCAGTACTGAATTAAAAATGTTCATAGTATTAGAGTAAGAAAGGCTTTCTGTTTATAGCATGTGTACGTGAATGCATGTGTATACACAGACACACACACACACACACACACACTTCTGGTGACAGAGGGAAAGGTGATTCTAGTTTCTCAAATTCAGATACTGAAATCTTAAAATTCATAGAACCTTACACAGGACTCTGTGTTGTGTCTGATTTGGTTATATTCTCCAAAACCTTCCCTGTTAGTGTTGAAACAAACCTAGAGTTTCTGGGTCACAGAACTTTCAATTAAATATCTATAAATGAATGCTAATAAATTTCAGAAAATAATCTATACATTAGATTTGAATTGATTTCATATTCAAACATCTAAAATATTAACACCTTGAGCCTGGGAGTATTTTCTGCTTAAGTTCACATCATTTAAAACTTTCTGTATGAAATCTGACCTTAAAATTTTTGTGAACTGTATCATGGGATCAGGAACTTCTAGACACTCTGGATTCAAACTAAGATCACCATTTTCCAGTGGTTCCATTTTGATACATTTCATTTTTTTTTCAGGTTAAAAATATTTCATGCATCCTATAAACTCACTGACTTTGCATTGTGGATATGAACATGTAATTAATAGCAAGATAACATGTTATACTTTTTAATATGACAATAAATTTGGCACTGCTATTAAGAGTGTGTGTTTTGAATTGTATCACAATGGATGTTCTCTGAGGTCATCAGTCTGCCACCTGGTCTCCATGACTGAGGGCTTGTATTTGCAGAATGTCAGACTAGGGTAAGGGGTCAGTCTGTAGTCAAGGAAAAAAGCAAAACTAACTAGACCATAAGGACACTGATCCCTCCACCTTGGCCTCATTAACACCATGCCCTCTCCCCATGTCTTTAACTAATCCCCAGAAACTAAAACTGGTTTAAAGAGTAAATCATTTTTAGAATGATTCCTTAAAAAAGCATAAGCTGAAAATGAATTACCTGTTTATAATTTATAAAACACCCTCATACAAATTGATAATGATGTATGTTTGAATAATTCAAGAAACAGGATGTCAATAGCTTTAAGCATCAGGCATCAAGAGAGCTTTTGCTTTTGAATATTAATTTGCCTAAATTAGGATATTAGGGCATCGGGATGATAAGCACATACAAATATAAGTAGGATTCTTGAAGGACATTGCAATCAGAGACAGAGGATGCCGATCTTTACCTTCAAAGGCTTAGCAAGGAAGCCTGGTTTAGTGGAAAGAGCACTAGAGATGTAGCAATAGCCTGAAGTTGCAATCTCAGCCCCATTACTCACTGGCTGAATGACCCTAGTGGGCGAGTGTCTATAGCTCTCTGAGTTCCAGTGTCCTCTTCTGTAAATACTGCTTACCTCTTGGACTTGTTATGAAAAAAGCACTTTGCAAATTGTCAAATGTTTTATAAATGTGAGCTGTTATTATTCTGGCTGTCTGTTATGGGATACTGTGAGGCCAACTCCAGCTCTGAGTGCTCGTAGAGAAAGGTAAATGGGTTGAAAAACAATTACTTTGAAAGATTTGGGCAAAATCAGATGCTGATGCTAATGTTCAGCTTGTTTCAAAGCATGCATCTTTAATTAAAAAAAAAAGATCCTTATAGAAAGTATTTTGTGAATGGTCAAGCACATAAATGCAAGCATATAGGACCATCAATTTTGTGCCAGAAAAGGATGCTAAAGGTTATTGTGTCATAGATCCACAGCTGGAAAGGACCTCTGAGGTCACCTAATCTAACCCTTTCATTTGACAGATTGGGAAACTGTGACTCAGGGAAACTGAGTGATCTGCCCAAGATTATGCTCAGAGTAAGCACCAGAGGCATGATTTGAAGCCAGAACTTCTGACTCCAAACAGTGCTTTCCTCAATGTGTCATGCTGCATTTGGATCTTCAGAACTACTTATTTTCTTCTTTGTTCAAAAGAAAGAAAACTACACTGAACTGGGAGTGAATACAAAGCCTAGTAAAGATGTACATTTTAGACTGTAGTATTTATGGGTAGAAGAAAGAAACCAGAAAAAAGAGATAAATTGAAGAAGCAATGAGAGAAAAGGCACGAATAAGAGGCTGAAGAAGTTAGTGGGATGGAAAAATCATAAGGAAGACAAAAACAGAGGAGCTAACCTTGGAAAAAGAGAAAATGTATCTTTTTTTTTTCCTGAGAAAGGAATACAGTAAGAAAGGAAAAGAAGGAAGGGAAAAAAGGAGTTTGATTTCATGAAAAGAATACTGGATTTGAAGTCAGAACACCTGCATTTAGATCTGGATTTTGTCACTTTAAAAAATCTGTATGACCTTGGCCAAATCATTGCCATTCTCTTATTAGATTCCTCTGTAAAATGAGGGAATCTGACTAAATGATCTCCTGGGCTCTCCTAGTTTTAAATTGTGATCTGATGAGGAGAAAATGTGCAAGGATACAGAGAAAGTTTGGGGTTAAGAGGAGAGATTCTGAGGAAACTCATGGCATATGGAGTCATTTGTAAATGGTCAAGGGGATTGGGGTTTTTAAATCTGTGAAGATTTGAAATGATTGCTCTGTGGCATCTGATAAGCAGCAAGAGCTGAATGAAAGAACTGTTGAACAGTAATGATGTTATGTGCCATGAACTCATGAACCTAATCAACTGGACTGGGAGAATTTCTCTAGCTATAGCCCAGGCACAGGAGCTGAGAATGACAGTGTTGGGGACAACTTATGTTTGAGGATTACCATGACAGGATTATTAAACTATTTCCTTCTTTATCTGCCAGCTACAGTAGGAACATAAAGTTTTTGTGTGGGTTTGCTGTTGTTTTTTTTTTCCTTTTTAATATGATTTGTATGTGGGAGGGTGGCCTTCATCACTCCTTTAGTAAAACATGGAAATGATTTTATAATGATTTCTTGCCAATTCAACAACCATTTATTAAGGAACCATTACATACAGGGCAGTTCACTAGGACCTGGGAAGAAACACTCCTTTTGCTCAAGGAGCTCACATCTGAAGTGACTACCTTGTAGTGAGAGAATTTGGATTCACATCCAATCTCCACATTTACTAGCCCTGTAACTTTGCACAGGTCCTTGAATTGCTCTGGGCCTTAGTTTCTTCACCTGTAAAATGAAGGGATTTGATTAGCTGGCTAATGAGATCCCTTTAGAAGCCGTCTAAATTTATAATCCTGTAAGTACAGATAAAGAGAGAGCGCATACATACATATATGTGTGTGTGTGTGTGTGTGTGTGTGTGTGTGTGTGTTAATTAAGTTTTGGTAGTCAAGCATCCTAGATGTTTCTTCATACTTAAGTGACTGCTAAAATTTGTATAAGTTTGAAAAAAATATGAATTTCTATACTACTACAGAATAGCCTATAGCACCAAAAAGAAAGAATATTGAGTAAGTCACTTAAAGTACTTCCCCTAAAGTAGGTTTGGAGATTCTAAGCACATCCTCTTTAATGTTTAGAGGCCTCTAGATGGCACAGTAGATAGAGCGTTGGACCTGGAATTAGGAAGACCTGGATTCAGATGTGACCTCAGATACTTTACTATGTGACCCTGGACAAGTCACTTAATCTCTATATGCCTCAGTTACGCATCTGCAAAGTGGAGATAATAATGTCACCTACCTCCCACAATTGTGAGAATAAAATGAGATTATATTTGTGAAGTTATTTGCAAATCTGAAGGCATGGTATCTGTCTGTATGGTTATCTTTGAAGTATTGCTAGTTACAGGTGTCTGAAGGACAAGAACAAATTGCTGTCACAAGCAAAGAAAAGCGAAAGGTAAACTGGGATTAATGGAAGCATAAAGAGGTATTGCCTAGGGATTAACAAAAGTCAGGAAATCTTGGGTCTTAAAGCAGTATCTATGGAATGTCAGGTGCCCAAAATTATTGTAAGCAAGACATTAATCGGTGATTCCTATCTAAATTCAGATCCATTTCCTTTCTCCTATTTGTTCAATAAATAGCCAGGCCTTCTGGAGAAAACAAGACTAAACTGGGAATAAGCACAAATGTATTCCAGTCCCAGCTCTGACATTAACTAATTATATAGCCTTGGGCAGATAAATGTACCTCACTGAGCCTCAGTTTCCTCATTTGTAAAATGAAAGGTTGGAACTGAATGATTTCTAAGGTCTTTTCTACCTTAAAAATCCATAGTTTCGATGACCACGATGTGAATGACTTTTTCAGGATCTTGAAGTCAGTTGTCTATCACATATCCTCAGGGAATTTCTATCAGCTAGGGCCAGAAAAAAAAACAAAACAAAGCCCAGTAATAATTAGAGGTCTTAAAGTGGAATAGTCTGTTTTAATAGTCATAATCATGGGCCTTCATCACTGAACATCTAAAGCCGAGTTTGTGTATTCCTAAGAGCTATTGTCCTAACTGAAACTTCATGATTCTATGAACTTGTTCAAGAAAGAAGCCTTCGTTCTGTCCTTTGTTTTGTGTAGATGAGATCATAGAATCATATATTTAAAGTTGGAAAATGCCACAGAGGTCAAAGGATAATCACAGTTTTATAGGTTTAGAAATGGAAGGGACCTCAGAGGTCATCTTGCCCAACCCCCCTCGCTTTCTAGATGGGGAATCTGTGGTACAGAGAGTTTGTGGCTTTCTGAAGGTCACACAGGTAATAAATGGCAAAGGAAGGGCTCATACCCAGGTTCTCCAACTCCAAATAAAATGTTTTCTTCCCCTTTCCCTGTGATGGTGGTGTAGGGTGGGGTGATGGGAAGGAATGGGCAGCAAGCTGAATTTGCTGTGAACTAGACGAAAAGACAATGCTAGGTGAACGTGAGTAAGGTGAAGGGGTGGTAAAAGGCACTACTCTAATAAGATATTAACAATTGTTACTCAATATACAATGAGACCTCACTAAAAATAACAATAGTAGCAGGGTAACAACAACAACACCACCAACAACAAAAACAGTAATAATAACTGGATTACCTTTTTAGACTGCCACATGAGTATCAACATTTTTTTTGTTTTGCTTTTTGGTGAGGCAATTGGGGTTAAGTGATTTGCCCAGGGTCACACGGCTAATAAGCATCAAGCGTCTGAGGTCGGATTTGAACTCAGGTCCTCCTGACTACAAGGTCAGAGCTCCATGCACTGCACCACCTAGCTGCACAAATATCCACATTTTTCCATCAGTCAACAGGACAGGTGCTTCTCCAGGGCCCACTTGGTTTTCAAGTATAGACAAAGTCCTGGCCGCCTAGAAGCTTGTAGTCAGTTCGGAAAGGATGCATCCACACATCATCACCATAGGGAACAGGAGTATAAACTGAGGATCTAGAATGTATTTAGTGTCCTAACTCAGATACTTGCCAACTGTGTGACCCCAAGCAAGTCACTTAACCTCTCTGTGTCTCAGTTTCTTCATCTACAAAATGGAGATAACATTAGCACCTTTTTCCAAGGGTGGTTGTGAGGATCAAATGAATTAACATGTCAAGTACCTTGCAAAGCTTAAAGCCTATATAAATACTAGATATGAAATTGTAACCATTGAGTATTTAGCAACTTAAATCTTTTCTTTTTCAATTAACATGAATATAGCTGCACTCTCTATGCACTACTTAGGACAATATCTGATATCAATGGGAATTTATTTATTTATTTTTTGTTTGCATAGAAACAGATAAAAATAAGTAACAAAGCAGTCATGGCCCAATCGTCCAGAAAGCATCAAATCCCTCTGGGTGTTTCCTGAATATCCTTGTGTCCCAATTTAAAAGTTGAACTTTTGAAGCCTAGACTAAAATTTTAGTGCTTTGCAGGACTTTGGTCAATATATCGATTGCAACCTCCTCAGGCTTGTGATAATTAAAGACCATAAAATTACTATAGTATTTGTTCAGCAGATAATTCATAACACTTATCTTTCAAGTATGATAATGTAGCCCTGACTATTGTATTGAGCATGCATCAAATCAATGGCAAATAAGAAGAGTTAATTAAAATTGTATGAATTCATTTAAACCTACCCGCTGGAAACAGGGTGCATGATTAAAAGCATAGTTTTGGTTATCCAGCAAACAATGTGGGCCCCTTAATAATGTCAGGCCTATTATAGACCAGGGGCATTTTCCTAAAATTTGACAAAGTCAAGAGCTTCTAGAAGTTTTCAAAGGCAAAGCACTGTTTCCAACATCTCAAATATCATTTAAACAACTGCATCCTAGGGAGCAATTGATTTATTTTTTTTCGGGGTCACACACTATGCTGTGAGTCAAATAGGCCTTCTCACTTTCATTTTCTATACTGTATTTTTACTTGGAACTGGTAAAATCTTTGGTGAGAATGCTATGAAAAATATTACATAAATGTTTTTGATTAAATGGTGAACTTACATAAGTACATATAACCATCAACCCATAAGTACACATTTCAACATGTATAATATGTATACACATACACATATGTCTATACATATAGGTATATATACACGTAATATATGTGTATATACTTATGTTGTAAATAATGTGTACATGTGTATGAAATATGTATATAATTTCTTTCCATTTCATAGGGTACTTTACTCTCATTATCTTATCTGAGGCTTGTAACAGCCCTATGGAATGCTGTTATTATCATTATTTTATATATGAGAAACTGAGACTCTGAAAGGATAAATGACTTACTATCAGAGGTAGGATTTGAACCCAGGACTTAACTTCCAGTACTAAATACTTCTCAAAAGCATGATTTCTCATGTTTTGTATACCCTGAAAAACTCTAACGTTGAAGTCATTATATTTGTGTTTTAGGACTTTAGATATGGTTTTAGTGCCAATGTGTGCATTATCAGCTCTATGGGAGGTATATCAAATCCAAACTCCCAGTAAGGCAGTTGGATTATTACCTTTCCTTTGGGCTGGGTAAGCATATGCTAGTTCCATTAGGAGGGACACATATTTGTCCTTATTATTGTATGTTTTCATGTGAACTCACACATCTACTTTTCAAGTTTAGAAATAGTATATCTGTGAATTGTTAATTTCTTGAGAGTAGAACTTTTTATTTTTGCATTTCCTGTAGCAAGTTTAATGCTTTAAACATATAAATAGATACTTACTGTTTGTTGAATTGAATTTGTTGACTCCATTGTAGAAATTCATGCACATAGTCCCCTCTACGAACACACAGACACAATGAATACTAAGCAGAGCCTACAGTCAACAGCCAAGAAAAAAAAACATATTAGCACATTTGTTAATTGAGATTTTTCTTTTGCACTTTGGTCGTCTGCCAATCCATGTCTAAAATATAAATTTTGTTACTCTTTTCCTTGTGTCTTAAATCTTAGCAACAGGGATCTAGCCTTAGAAAATGCTTTCACCCACCTTGGTACTCTAAGTGCTCATAAATTTATCACTGTGGCTCTTCCAAGTAATGTCAATCATAGTCCCTTCATGCCTTCATAAATGGGGACATGAGATGTTCTATCTAAAAAGTTATTATTTTGTGCCAACCTGCCAGGGATAAGCCACTCTGAATTTATCCTGGTTGATCATAATAGGACATGGAAACTAGTACTGAGGACTAAACTTGAAGCTTTTCTAGTCTGTTCCAGAATTTGAAATCTGATGGCATAGCTTTCTAGGATTCAGAGTTACTTCCTCAAATGAACAAGTCATAAATGTATGACGTTAATTAGGATTTCAATGTACTGTTGCTTATACAGCACAATAACTTCAAATCAAACAAAACCTCAGCTTTCATGATAGCTTAGACTTAACAGATCTAGTCCTTCACAACCTTTCTGTGAGGTACATAATACAAATATTATTAGACACATAGTATAGATGATCCATGGCACCCAAAATGATTAAGAAGTCCTAGATGAAATGTTTCTGAGGTCCCTTTCCATTCCCAAATTATGTGGCATGTGTTACTATTTTCTTTCATTACAGTTTTGTTAAATTGAGCAAATTAATTCTTTTAAAAGTTACTGAACACCTGGCACCTGTGGATCCTTGTTCTAAGCATTGAGAACGATCTACAATTTTGATAAAATTCCTCCCTTATCTCATGGTGCTACACCTGCAAATGACTCTATAGGCTGGAGTCAAGTTAAAAATGTCTCAATTTCAAACTACACAATCATCCATTAGGCAGAGCTCTTCTGTGCAGGAGGAGATGTCAAATACCACCCCCACTGCCTCCATTTTCACAGGCTGTTCTAACTGATTTTGATGGGTAACTCTGATTTCTTTTAATGGGTAGTACATATGTAAATGCCCTTCCCAAAGATGAGCAAACACCATTCCTTACACCTGACTGGTAATTTAATTGCTTTTTTTCTTATATTTTAATTGCCTTAATTTATTAATTCTTTACATTAATAATCCTTTGGATTATTGCACCTTGTCTCTGGATTGGGCAGAAACCTGAAGGTAGTTTTGTACACCCCCCTTACACTTTGCACTTTTTACTCTCTGAAAAAGGGGCATTGTGTATGACATTGTTCAGGCAGATTTAATACATATCCTCAGATTGCTGTTGATAATGTGAGAGCTGAGTTTTGAGGAAAGTAAACACTTTCTCCAGTGATTTGTTTCGCCAAGGAGTATGAATGTGAAATAGAGAAAATATGTAATACAATAATTTGAGGGGATGGAAGGGGCAGGTCAAACGGTGTGTGTGTATGTGTGTGCTTGCATACAGTGTGTTGTTTTGTTGTAGTTTATGGATGAAAGAAATCTAAACACCATTTGGTTGTTGTTCAGTCCTTTCAGTGGTGTCCAACTCTTGGTGACCCCATTTGGGATTTTCTTGGCAGAGTTACTAGAGTGGCTTGCTATTTCCTTCTCCAGCTTTACAGATGGGGAAACTGAGGCAAATAGCAGTAAGTGACGTGCCTTAGGTCACACAGTTAGTAAGTGTCTGAAACCAAATCTAAAGTCATAAGACATGGGCTCAAGCACAACCTCTTACAAGCTTTGTGATGTGGGGTCACCTCCAGGATCAATGACAGTAATTTTGTCCAGCAGTTTAAGGAGTAGGTCACTGATTGTCTCTAGGGCTATATCTGCATTGGTCGGTTCACTTACTAGCTTGTTAAGGTAGGTAGGATAATATACTTCATGGTACCCTATGCAAAAACTCACTTCTCCATCAATCACATAAATAAAGGGAATAGATCAAGGCTTTAGCTGCTTTTGACTTCACTCCATTTGATCTTTCTCTCCATCTTATGCATCTTGAACAGCCACTGGTTCTCTGTGATCAAGACAGGACATGATTTGAGCACTGTGAGAATAAATTTATATTTGTGTAGAATATTGATCTGTATATTTCCAAAATCCTTTGTGATTTCTGGGCCAGTGGGAGTTCTTACCATTTATTTGCACTGGATTTGATCATAGAATGACAAATAACTTGTGATATTATCAAAGTATTGCAATACTTATATTATTCTCCTAGTAATAGTAGGTCCTTGAAGGCAGGAGCTATTTCTTGTTTTCTTTATACCACAAAGTGCTAGGAATAGTGTCCAGCAAGTAGTAGGCACATAATAAATGTTTGATAAATTGTTGAAGTCTCCAAGCTGGCAATTAGACTAGTAGTTCTCAGAGAAACTGAAAAGTCATCAAACAATGGGTTGATGACAATTTGTAATAACAATGGGAGACAAATATATGGGAAAATGCCTTCAGTAATACTTCAATATTTCATAACCCTGATTTGCCTCTTAATAGTGAAACCCCATTTTGTAGATTAGGAGGCTCTTAGGATCAAAGGGCTTTTTCCTAACATGCTCGTGTGGGAAAAATCCTTGTCTTCATTCTTAAAAGGTCTAGTGTTCTGAAAACTTTGCCTGTTTTTGTTTTTTTTTTTAAACAAACAAACAAACAAACAAAGTTGGAATAAATTTGGGCTAATTAGCCAAAGCATCTGCAGGATAGTACAGAGAAAAACCTTGGTCCTAGAGTTCATAGACTTGATTTTGAATAGTTACAGCTCTAATATTTGTTAGATATATCCCCTAAAAAGTCAGTCAAATCTCTCTCAGCCTCAGGATATAGAGATACGCACAATATTTACCTTTTAGTGTTCTTTTCAATAAAGTACTTTTTAAAATTAAAAAAAGCATTATTATTATTATTATTATTATTATTATTATTACTGCTGTATCTTTCAGAAGTCAGTTGTAAGACTCAATAATGTTTTCCATTCTTGGTTCAGTCAACTTGTATTATATTTAAGTAATTTTACAATTGATTTAAAAGAAATATGACAGTGAACTCCATATATATATGTTAAAACTGGAAGAGACTTTAGACCTAGATCATCCGTGTTTTACAGATGAGAAAACTGAAGTCCAATAAGTTGGAATTATTTCACCATCACATAGCTCATTAATTGCAGAGTTGAGAGTAGGATTAAGACACTGCCATATGTAAAACCCTTTGGCTATAAATAAAAGGTTAACTAACACATCCCTGACATTGTCTAGTAGTCTAGAGGATGAGTTTTTCCTAACTTGCAAAAGGAGAAGTCAGGATTTTCCTGAAACCCAAGGGTAGACAACTGAATACATTATTAATATTGAGAATATCCATGAATGAAATAACTTTTTTCAGGTATATGGTAACTTCATGTGTTATAATTTCTGGTAACTATCTAGTTTGTAAACTTGACTGTCTTTTTTGGGGGGAGTCATTGTTTCATTTGGTTAACCTAGACACCTACATGCATACTATACAATTGTGCTATCTCTGTATTAACTTTCTAATTAGTCCCGTTAGGGGTCATTACAATACTCCAGACAAAGACAATAAAGGTTTGAACTATGACACTGACAGAATTGTAATTAATGAATGTGTGTCAAAGCTATTACGAATATATGCTCAAAAGAACTTGCAGTTGTGTTGATTTGATGGTTGCAATTAGAGCCAGGATAGAGTGAAGGATGACTTCAACTCCAAGGATACCATCATGTGTTATTGAGGAAATTGTAGTGTAATGTAGATTCATTAATATCGACTGTGTGTGTGTGTGTGTGTGTGTGTGTGTGTGTCTGTGAGAGAGAGACAGAGACAGAGACAGAGAGACAGAGACAGAGACAGAGAGAGAGAGAGACAGAGAGAGAGAGAGAGAGAGAGAGAGATTAGATAATTTTTAGGTAGGGGAATGATGAGTTTGGCATCGTAAATAACATTGTATAAATTTACACCTGGAAGGGATCTTAAAGGTCAACAAGTCTAAACCCTTTATTTTATATATAAGGAAACTGAGTTTCATCGTGATTTAGCAATTTGACCAGTGTTACAAGGTAAATTGTCTGAGGAATGTTGTGAACCTAGGACTTCCTTACTTTTAGTTCAGCCCAATCTCCAGTATGCCATGTTGCCTCTGATGATCTTAAGATGCCATTGGATATTCAGTGAGAATTCTTAAGTAGGCAACTGTTAATGTGAATGAGTCTAAAGTTCCAGATGAGGTCAACATGGGGCATGCAGATTTGGGAGTCACCTATATTGAGAAATTTAAAAGAACTCAGGTCCTCCTGACTCCAAGGTTGGAGCTTTATCCACTGCACCACCTAGCTGCCCCTATATTTTATTCTTTTAGTTAATACTAGTTCCAATAAATTGATCCCAAACTGAGTTAACTCTTTATAGAATTTAATATCTTAATAGATTAACAACAGAGAGTTGACTGCAGTATCAATTTTCTTACTATTGTTTCTTTCCTGTATGTGAAATGATCCCCTGACTTAAAATATAGTAATAACCAAGAATAAACTGTGTTGCTCCGAGTTCTAATCCTGGTTTAGTTGACAATCAGCTGTGTCTGTTGTGACTGTGAACACGCTTTTCCTCATGTTAGTTCTTCGGTCTGAATGCGAGAGATGTCTTAGCCTCTTGATACTCTGTCTTAGGGGTGATACGAGAGTACATTAATTCTCTGTTAATTCATGAATTCATTACCATTAATATATGGTTATTTTTTGAAGGCTCCAGAGGACAGTCATAAGCCTTTATTTTCCTTCTTCATTAATATTTACATTTGTTGAGTGCTATTAAAGGTCCGAGTACTGCCTAGAATCCCGAGTTAGATACAATCTCTGACAAGGAATCTTCAGTGCAGGAACAGCATCAGACATGACATAAATAACTAGTTTAGGTCAATCAAAGAAAATGTCCAATGAAACCAGGAAGTTATAAGTATACAAAATTATAGTTAATGACCAAATTTAGTGAAAGGACAAGGGTGAGAATAGAGTGCAATTGGTCTGCAAAAAACTCCATATGATATAGCTGTATGACAAAAAGACAGTTAGCATTCAAATTTCCTAAGTCCAAGGATAGCCAAAATGCAATCTCAATTGGTTAGGTTGATGCAGACAATGTAGTTGTTTTGAGTGTAGAAGTCACCAATTATTCTATTCTGCTGAATTTTACATTTATATTGCTTTTATTTCTCTCTGGCCATGTTTTTTTGAAGGGCTTTCCCCTGTTTGAATTAAAGTCCTTAGTATCTAGAAGTGACCATCATTAATATAGAGACATCCCCCATGGTGGAATCTACATATTTATGTTCTTGTAATTTAAGGAACTAATTTGAAACTAGGGATTTTGTAGCTAGAGAAACTAAAGAAAAACAACAACACATTCAACTTGGCTATCACAACTAAATAACAAAAAGATATTTAGAATTCTATATTTTACAGGCTTCTCAGTAGAAAGCCAGATAATACTTTCTTCAATATCCCAAGTACTGTAATGTTGACGATATTGTAAAGGTGGATTTCTGTAAGTGAAAGCAGTGATGCTGGCTGAAAAAAGATGCAATAAATGAAGGTTTACGTAAAGAAGCAGGTGAATGAATTTTCAAAACACCATGTTTGCCAACCATCAAAAATCTACCAGCTATAGGTTCTGATTTTTAAAAGATAATTACAAGAAAAAATATGGCTCAAGTATCCTTAAATGCAGAATTTGTAAGTTCTCTTGGCACACGATTTGTTTTTTCTAATAAATATTTAATGTGATTCCTGACCCACATTTACAACAATCTCTCTGTTCATGGTGGCCTTTGGTTCAAGTACTTCTATTGTTTTACTGTTAACTCTATCTTTTCAACTTATATTCAGCCAGACTCTTGATTACCAGAGAAGATTTATATTGAGTTATATCCTCACGACGAAATTCCTTCTTATGTATATTTTCCATTCAATAATTTTAAGACCTATAGGCAAAATATTTTCTACTGACCAAATACACAATGAGTACATTAGAGTACAGCATTACAGTATTGGATTCGTTGGGGTGTGTTTGTTCTTTATGTCAATGGAAAAGTCATCTAGTATACACACAGAGATCCATGCAGATTTTACAACAAGAACAACAAGAATTTTATTTGCAAACGTGTTTCAAAAAATGTTATCCAATATACCATATGTGTAATCATCAACTATTTGATCAATAAATTGAGCAGTCACTTGTAAATGTCTTCTATAGACTAGGCACTGAACTAGAAAGTAGGAAGACAAATAAAAAGAATCAAACAATCCCAATTGTCAAGGAGAAATATTTAGAGTAGGAAATATGCATATAGAGAAAAAAGAAGACAGCCCAGGATATAACACTGGGGGACACCCCATTTAATGGGCAATACTGGGATGAAGAGCCTGAATGTTTCTCTTTTTCTAGGCCCTAATAGTGTATCACATAGACTGGAGTCAAAAATATTATCTTCTTACCACTTTGAACTATCACTCAATTTTATTTGTTTTTTACAAACACTTAAAGTGTAGCTAAGTTGTTACTTGCACAAAAAGGAATTTAGACAATGAGCAGTTCTAAGGAAGGAATATTACATTTATAAGGTTCATTTGCTAGGGCTGTGCCTACCAAAGCAATTACACGCAAACCTCTCTTACTTTCTAGAAGATAATAAAAATGATAATTAGCAATCTGCTCCTTCATTTTTCTATATACCTTGACCTTGCCTTGGTATTTAAAGCTTATCATTTTACTTACAATTTTTAGAAAGAAAATTATCTGATTTCTGTTTTTACAAGTGTCATATTTTCTTAATAACAATGGCATTTCTTACATATGCTGTCCTTCAGAAAAAGTAGAGCAACAGAATTCAGGGAAGTATTATAGGTGTAATTGACCCACAATTCAGCAAATCATTTGATAAATCTTCAATGCTCCCCTGGTGGACATGATAGAGAGATATGAGCACTGCTTAATGACAGTGCAATTCAATGGATGCAGAACCAGTTTAATGATTGAACTCAAAAGTGCAGTCATTAGCAGGTTGATATTCATTAACTTGGCAGGAATTACAATGGGGAGTGTTCCTAGGAATTTGTATTTGGCCCTATGGATGAAGATGTAGTTAGTGTGGTTATCAAATTAGCAAATGCCACAAAGCTAGAAGGAATTACTATTCTGTTCGAATACAGTAAGTATACAAAATATTACTGACAAACTAGAACAAAGACTTGGCTGGATCCTCTAAGTTATATTTTGATACATATATGGAGTTCATTGCACTTGAGTTAAAAAATTGGCCCCATGGGTACAACATGGTGGAAGAAATAGTTAGACAGAAGGTTGTTATATACATATACATACATAAGTGTGTGTGTGTTTGTATGTGTATTTTAGTGTGCTGCAAGGTCAATATGAGTCAACATGATTTTGCAGAAAAAAACATTGTAATCTTAGTTTTATTAATGGAGGGGTAGTGCCCAGAATGAGGGAGGTGATAGTATATCTGATATGCGTCATGACTAGACCACCTCTAAAATATTGTATTCAGTACCAGGTAATACATGGTAGACAGGTGGCACAATGGATAGAGCTCCAGGCCTGGAGTCAGGAAGATCGATCTTCCTGAGTTCAAATGTGGCCTCAGGCACTGACTGTGTGACCCTGGGAAAGTTATTTAAACCTGTTTGCCTCAGTTTCCTCATCTATCAAATGATATACAGAAGGAAATGGCAAACCACTCCAGTATCTTTGCCAAGAAAACCCCAAATGAGGTCATGAAGAGTTGGACACAACTGAAAAATGACTGACCAAAAACACAGAGTGATCCGTTTTAGATATAACATGGGCAAGTTGAAGCATTTACAAAGGAAAGCAACCAGGTTGGTGATAGGACTGGTGACTATGTCACTAAGGAATCTGTTAAAGTATACTTTTAAGCTAGGGACAGAAGGGAAAGAGAGAGTAAAGGATTGTCTTCAAGTATCTGACAGGTAGTCATGTGAAGAAGGGACTAGATTTGTTCTACCTAGTTCCAGAGGTCAAAACTAGGACCAACATGTAGAAAATTCAGAAATATGGGTTTGGGATCAAGTTAAAGAAAAAATTCCTAACAAGTAGATGTATCCAAAAGTGAAATGGGGAGCATCAAGGTACTAATTTTCCCTGATTTCTAAGGGGAGTAAGGAAAGTAATATTTAATTAAGTTAACATTTGGATTCAGTGACCTCTAAGTTCTCTCCCGCCTTTGAGATATTGTCATTCTCTGAAAGTGCTGCTGAGGATGAATCTCTCAAAGAAGAAAAGAGGGAGATAACGTCTACAGAAGAGAGGATCACAGTATTACTTTCCTACTCAGGTCAATATCCCTGGCTTCCTAAATCATAAAAGGTTCATATATTTAGAAACGGGAGGACCCTAGTGACTTACCTTCATTTTTCAGGTGAGAAAACATGAGGTCCAGAGATGTTAAACAATTTGCCCCAGGTCCAAAAGATTATGAAAGGCAAAGGGAAGCTTTGAATCTGCTGTGATGATTTTGAAATATCCTCTTGTGACAATCGTTTTACTATTTATTGTTCCTAGGATAATACTGATATTAAAGAGCAGTGCCTTTGTTGCTGTGAGGAGCTTGTGATTTTTGGAAGCATGTTCGTTTCCAAATCTAATCTAGACAGGCACCTTCCAACTTTCCAATTTGGAAATTATATATCTCCTTGTCCACCACCGCCACCAACTCACACACACTCACACACTCACACACTTACACACGGATACACTAGGACTAATTCAAAAAGGTATGCATCCAGATGCACAATATAGTTTGTACAGTCAACATTTTTCATCCACTCTGGTTTTCTAATGTATATTGAGACATCTCTTTTTTATTGCTGTGAATTTCCATGAGATAACTAAGTCATATTTCAGAGTTTGAAGTTATCTGCAAATAGGATCATTTACAACTAGGTTGCATAATGGTTAGAATACTGGACTTAGAGTCACAAAGACTTGAGTTTGAAACCTGCCTCAAATTTATATATGTAATACATTAGATTATGATCTCCTTGATGGGAGGGCCTATCCTTTACCTCTTTTTGTATCCCAAGAACTTAGCACAGTGAATGGTACATAGTAGGCATTTAATAAATATTTTTAACTGACTGACCCTGGGCAATTCAATTAACCATTCTTAGCCTCAGTTTTCTCACAGTTTCCTCATCTGTAAAATGGGTATAGTAATAGCACATATATTTAAAGGTTGTTGTGAAGATCAAATAAAATAATATATAAAATTCTGCAAATCTTAAAGCATTATATAAATTCTGTTTTTCTTAGTGTTAGTATTGTTATTATTGATATCTATATGAATTCTTTCAGAGAGGGGATTTTATGTTGGCTATCTGTTGTGAGCATTGATTTTGCACCCTATTTAATGTTCTGCTTTATGTCAAAGCCCAGGAGAGATCCACAATTACATTGAACATCGTTTCACATAATTTTGATGTACATATATAAGTCAATTTATCTACACATGAATTTTAGAGCTTCATTTTATTTTACTAAATCAAATGCATTCTTAATATAAATAATTACCCCAAGACTTAATATTCTCCACCACTTTCAGTTAGTTTTGTTACCATAAAGGTACAATATGCTGGGGAAGCTTATAAAAGATTTCATTTTATCCTGATGTTTTCAGTGAGTAAACTCTCAGGACATACCTAGACCACTGTCATAAAGACACATCTAAATAAAACTTATCAAAATTGTGATAAATTTGATTTATCTGAGGCTTTATTTTGTTGTTGTTTTGTAGTGGTTTGAGTACACTCTCCATAGAAGCTGTTTGTAACTGATCCATGGACTATGAATCTTTGTCCATGCAGGCCCATAATTCTCCCACAAGTGGTCCAAACAATGTGCTGGGCCATCTGTCTACTTCCCTTAGTATTCCATGGATCCTAGTGAATCACATGGACTCATTTGTTAGTTATCCCTTCAGCTTATCACATGGTAGGCCAAGTTCCTTATCCATACAAAACACGTATCTAATCAACAGACATCCTTTACATCATATCTCAATATCATTTTTGATTTGGCAGCCAATTCACCTACTAGGAAGACCTTTATTGTTCTTTGAGTAACTCTACATTTTAATTCCTTAGAGACTAAAATATCTGTGTTCCATCACATTCCATGGCTTACAAATATAAAGAATCACAAAAAGAATATTCTTTTTTTAAACAGTTGAGCTTTTATGTCTTAGAGATATTTGGGGTTTATTTAAAGGACTGCACACTAACCTTAGTAATCATCAAAATAAAATTTAAATCACAAAATATTAAAAGATCATATATAAAGTACAAACTTCAAATTAAAATTTGATACATATATTTTAACAAAGATAATAAGAAAAAAAACATCCTTTCTGATTCCTTGCCCCCTCTGAAGTCATTTTCCTGTGATTATTTTTTTTTATATTTATAGCCAATATTTCATATTGTTAGTTTGTTGGTAAATTGATTTGGGGATTAAATCCATTGTTTCTTAACTTTGTGTCATACTCCAACTACTTTTCTTTTTTGGTAAAAAATTTTGAGGAATTACTTCCTCTCTCCCTCCCTCTCTCTTTTCCTTCCTTCTTTCCTTACTCCTTCCCTTCTTCCATCTCTCCTTCTATGCCTCCCTCCTTTCTCTCTTTCTAACTGTAAATTATAATTTTATTTTTTCTCTCATTTCTAACATCTATGGGAAATTTTATAGTAATATTTCTTTAAAATATAGTGGCCAGATTCTTTTCTTCTTATCAGCCTTTGGGGAAAATATATGATTATTAAATTACACGTCTCAACAGGGATCTACATGTGTGCCCTAACTTCCTGAGCCTCCCACTACCTCAATCATTCAGGCATCTCTAGACCTCATCAAAAGTCCACAGCCTCCATGGGAAGGATAAATGGTGGTATCCATGGATGTTAAAACTTATGTGGTTTAAGCATATAGAATAGATAGTGCTGATTATGTTATTTCTGTATACAGTTTTTTAATATAGAAAGGAAACATAATTTCAGAACAAAATGCCTTAAATTGATTTTTGGGGAATAGTACCTTGAGTTCTAGACCAAGACAACCCTTATCGTGACCTGTGGTACTATCAATTTTGATTGAAATAAGCAATGCTATTTTAACCAGATCTCCATACTGATAACATAAAATTGTAAGCTACTACTTCTTATTCCAAGGACTGGTCTTAATTAATGTTGACAAATATAAATAGTTACTTGGTTCAAATGTTTCAACATTCTCTCTCTCTCTCTCTCTCTCTCTCTCTCTCTCTCTCTCTCTCTCTCAAAGAAATGTGATAAACCCAAAGTTTTCTGATCCTGATAAATCTTTAAAATAATTGATATCCCTAGTACTAACTCTCCTAATTGCCCTTAATATAAGTGCAATTTAATTTATGTATTATATGCCTCTTAAACACTCTGATATTGAAATTCTGAGCTTAATACTTTATTAAAATGTGAGTATACCAAAACACAGGTTACAAACCTGACCCATCCGCTAAAGAGAGTTATTTGCCCATTCACTGAGCCAGGGGTATTCTCATTAACTTAGACTAATAGCCTGATAAATATTCACTTGTATATGATTAATAATGCAAACAAAACCAAAAGAAAATTTTAAAAACCTTGCATATTTTTAGTTAACATTAAAAGTAATGCCATCTCATGGGTCATCCAAATCACAACAATAAAAATGCTACTTCTTTTTACTTTGGGGGTTTTCGTAACTATGTGGATATACTGTCTGTGTAAATAGATTTCATATCTTAATTAATTAATTATAAACAATATTCAATAATGACTCAACCAATTAAGTTTATTTGAATCATATATATTTAAATAAACATATAGAAGAACAAATAAAATTGATACATGTATCTTGGAACTTTCCTCCATATCCTATATTTCTTACTTCATTGCTTCCAAATCTTTTTCCCAAGAGAATAAGGTTTTTTTTCCCCTGCTTTCTCTTGTCTTCCCCTGTCTTGCCCTTTAGCACAGCAACTCTATTTTTCATTGATCCCATCATTTCATTTACATTCTTTTATGGATTTTCATATGTGGATGAGTTCCATTATAAACTCATCCAAAGATTCTTTACTTCTACCCATTTTCTTCCTTATTTATTCTTATGTTGGTGAAAATGTAATTTACTTCTAATTAATTTCTTCCTCCAGCTACTTTAGTGTGACATTTATCCATATTATTTTCACTTGAGAAAATTTCACCTTTGATTCTAATGCTACTGTGGATATTTCAGCATATATTTTCTACTGTGTTTTTGCCTTTATTTATTTTTCATCCAAAATATTCCATTCATTTTTGTATATCTTCTATGATGCATTCATTCCTCTAACTATAACTGATTCTCAAATTTATTTTGAGGATTTGTAGTTTTGCATCTTGATAAATGTTACATTGCTAGTTTTGGGCATCGTATTAAGGATGTACCTTTATTTGCTCTCCTTTCCTACAGCATATTCCAAATGGTATCTCACGGAAAGATTTTATTGAGATGAAAAACTAAGTATATGAATCAGTGATTCTCAATATCTTCTTCTTGGTCACTCTTGTGCATATGTGTATACAGACAACATATATAATCTGTATATATACCTTGCAAAAGTACTATATGTGATCTTTTTAGTTCTTTTGAAACTAACCATTCTTTGAGATAACTTCATAAGTAAGAACAATTCTCTGTTGTTGTTTTTTTAGTTTATTCCCTCCATCTTATTTATCACAATTTTCTAAAAAATTTAAAATATAAATCATTATGTGGTCCCATTTTATGTATTTCTACTAGTGAGTTAATGGCCACACCAATTATATTTTGCTTGGATAATAGATTTACAGTAGGATTTTGTTTAATCTGAATTTAAATTGTCTTTCCCTTATTATTTTAAGACAAGAGTCTGCACATGTAGATAAATGGACTGCAACAAATATTAAAATGTTGATAAACAAAATAGAAGTTTGGTATAATGGAAATAATGTTGGATTTGGGGACAGAAAAATTGGGCTCAAATTCCTGACGTTGCTCTTGCTACCTTTGTAACCTTGGTCAGTTTCCAACATTTCTGGGCCTTAATTGCTTTATCTATAAAAATAATGGAATTATGTTAGACAACCTTTGAAGTCCCTTTCATGTCTGAATCTATGATCCTATGATGTGACAAATCAGAGTCTTTATTTTCAGAATGAGTTTATTAGTTCTTTTATGAGTATTGAATAAAGGAGTTGATAATTTTGTACTCCATTCTGTATAGACCAAACATGAAGACCTTTGTTAATCCCTGGGTAGCATATCTTAGGAAAGACATTAAGAAATTGAAGACTTGCAAGAGGAAAATGACATGGATGGTAAAGGAACTTGAAAACATGTCATAAAAAAGAATTTGATGTAACTAGGTTTGTTTAGCCTTGTAAAGAGAAGAATTATTGAGAGCACAGGCGTTGTCTTCAAGTATTTTGACAGGCCCTTGTGTGGAAGAGATTTGATTATTTTGTTTGTCCCCAGAGGGAAGAATTATGAAAGATAGGTGCAAGTATCATAGAGAATTATAGACAGATTTTCTCTTGGCACAAGAAAAGAAAATGACAGCGAGATCAGCCAAACAGTGGAACAGGCTAACTTAGGAGATAAAGTTTCTGATCATTTTTGGTATTCAATGTCAACTTGTTGAAATCATTGGTGATTAGATGCTTGCTTAGTTAACTATATGACCTTTCAGTTTCCTTATAAATATGATTTTATCACATTATTCAAGATTTTTGGATTTATTTTGCATAAATACTACCCTTAAGTATATATCCTAGTTGTTGGATCACTGGGTCAATGTGTATGAATCCTTAATGTATGTTGACATATTTCTTTACAAAAACATTGTATGAATTCACAGCTCCATTAATAGTATCATACTTTCATTCATTCATTCAAACATATTCATCAATCTCGTAAATCCAGTACATTATGTTAGGGCCTAGGAAAGATATAGTGCCATGAATAAACGTATTTTTCTCATTTCCACCGCCATGCTTTCATTATTGTATAAAAGACATTGAGCTGAAAAGGACCTGAGAAACCAGCTATTTCAAACCTCTCATTTTATCGATGAAGAAACTGAAAGATGAAAGATTCTGAAAAGCGGATATAAAGAGGGAGTGCTTTCCAGGAATGGGGGATAGCCTACATGAATGCAGAGGTCATTCCCTATGCCTGGAGTGCTCTCTCTCTCTTCCTTCCACATATCCAAGTCTGATCCATCCTTCAAGGTTCACCCCACATCTTGTCTTCTTGAAGACTTTCCTGATGACTTCAGCCCTCATTTTCTGAATATCAACAGCTTGTTCCACGGTTTAGCATTTAATTATTTGCTATCTTCTATCACCATCATCAACAATAAGCTTTTATTAAATGCCTATTATGTGCCAGGCACTGTGCCAAACACCAGAGATGCAGAGAAAGCCAAAAAGCATCATCCCTTCCCTCAAGGATTTCTTATACAAATGACAGAGACAACATACAAAAAACTATGTACATATAAAATACATAGTGTAAATAGGAGCTAATTTTAGAGGAAAGGATTTAGGAATTGAGAAAGGCTTCTTTCATAACATGGAATATGAGCTATGTTGAAAGAAGCCAGGGAAGCCAGAAGTTAGAGGTGAAAAAGAACATTCTCACGCTCTTGGGGAGATAGGAATAGCTAGCGAAAAGCCACAAAACCTAAAGAAATAGTTAATGAGAGAAGCAGCAAAATGATGCTTGCTACTGTTTCACGTAAGAAACAATATAATATATTGCATTAAAAAAAAAAAACAATCTAAGAATCAGAAAGACCTGAGTTCAAGCTCTATCCCTGGTATAAACTTATTGTGTGACACTCTGGGCAAATCACTTAATCCTTTAGTGCCACCTGCCCCCACTTCATTAACTCTTTCTAGGACTTTAAATTGCTGAAGAATCAATGAACATTCATAGGTAAACATATGAAATCATTGGGAATCCTAAAAGTGGGGGTGGGTATGTTTGATCTCATTAGGTAGATTGTTGATTCCTTGAACACAAACACTAATGTCTGTAGAGTGCGATGTAGTAGTCGTTCAGTAAATTATGGAGTTATGGAGGACTTGGGGTTCTTTGTTATTAATTTTAATGCTACCATAGGAAAAGTATCAATATATGTAATGAGGTGCTGTGATATCTCTTCATTTAGGGCTCTTTTTTGTTTGTAGTTTTAGATACACCAAAGAAAATTTTTCATATTCAAAGTTAAAGACTGCAGCACCCACTATTTCAAATCCCCAGGATTCTTGGAATCTAATACTCCTATTTGTAATCTTTGGCTTCAAGATTAAATTGCTTGTTCTGTTGTGAATAATATATAACTCAATGATTAGAGAGGTGCATCTGGAATTATTAAGTGTCAGTGTGTGTCATAATGGGGATAAATTTAACTTGCAAGTTTCCAGTAAATGCATTCTTAAAAATAGATGAGGGCATCAATATGTCTTAATTGATTCAAAGGTGAGGCACTTAGTGAAGAGGGAGACAAAAAAGGGGATGATTTGATTCCTGTGCTTCTTGGATATTTTTTCAGAAACTTTCCTAGAGCAGTGTAGACTCTAATCACTGTGGGGGGAGAGTGGATTGAAATGCTTCAAGAAAAATACCCAGAAGGATAAAATAGAGTTTTACATTTTGGCATCTCTTGTTTTGAAAAATGGGGAACTAGTAGGAGATAACTCCAATTCAATAGAAAGTTCTCAGAGGAGGGCATTTGCTAACAACATTAGGGATCCTTTTGGAACCTGGTAAGATATTTCTGATTTGCATCTGATCATTAAGGATTTCATTGCAGTCTCAATGGTATGGCAGATCATGTTGGTCTGAAGCGTGAGCTTGCTGTTTGAAAGACACAGAGGGCAAATTGATGTCTGTGGTATGTTAAGAGGTTTCCAGCAACTTAGAGAAGATAGATTAATGTGTATTTTCCTGTAGGTGTTTTCCTGATAGATTGATGATATTAATTAGAATAACAAAACTTTCACTTAAATTAATGCATTTTAATATAAACATGCATGAGAACTGAGCAACATAATGTTTAGTAAGATAACAAGGAACAGAAGCTCAAGGGGTCCTCTGGGACAAACGCTAGCTAGTGATTTATGATCTTTGGAAGTATATCCGCAGTCCATCCTGAAGCCCTGCTAATGAGCAAAGTGCAAATCTTCCCTACCCTATATCAAATGCTTTTATGATATGGTGTGTACACACATTCCTACTCGATTCATGTTTCTAATAAATTAGGAAGACTATTCAGTAAGAAAGAGTACTAAAATGGAAAAGTCAGTGAAGCACAGACTCTCTGAGTCAAGAGGCAAATTGCTGCTATTCAATCTTTTTTTTCTTTAATACTATACTAAAGTTGATGACCTAACTATTTTCATGTTAAGTATTACCGTGACATATTCTGAATCTGAAATAAAAGGAGACTTATTCAAACAGTAATGCTTTCTCTTTCTAAGATCTCTAAAGGTCTTATACTAGTTTGATATTTACCTCTAGTAATGGGAAAACAACAGGGAGTCTCCAATTGGGCATCCTCATAACTTTGTTAGCTCTGTGGCAAATTTCACTTAGTAGCATCTTTCTTTGCAGAAATTACCTTCAGGGCGGCAATATAGATTAGCACATTAGGAGTACAAGAGTAGGAGTTCGGTTCAGATACTTGCCATATAGGAATATTTTATTTCTGAAAAGAGAGAATACATACAAAGTCCTTTTCAAAACTTCAAGGTACAATTTTACTTGTCTTTACAAATTATAGACATAGGCCTTAAGTATTTCTTCCATTATCTCATTAACTATTGCCATAAATAATTAAGTATTTTTAAAGTCATAACCAGTCATATTCTTTCTTTTTTTGCTTCTTTATTTTTTTAACTCTTTAAAATTTATTAATTGATTTTTAACATTCTTTTTTTAAACAAAATTCAGTTTCAAATTCCTTCCTTCCCTCCCACCCTTCCTCTAGCCATTGAGAAGGCAAGAAATGTGATATTAATTACACATTTGAAATCATGCAAGATATTATCCTTGTTGCAAAAAGAAAAGTAAGAAAAATAAAGAGAGTGAAAAATTATATTTCAATTTGCATTCAGACTGCATATGTTCTTTTTCTGGAAGTAAATAGCAATTTTTTTTCCTCCTGGGCTCTTCAGAATTGTCTTAGGTCATTGTATTGACCAAAATAGCGAAGTCATTCACAATTGATCCTCATCCAGTATTGCTGCTACTCTACAATATTCTCCTGGTTCTATTTGTTTCACTTTGCATCAGTTCACATAAGTCATTCAATGTTTTTTGTTTGTTTGTTTTTGTTTGTTTTTTCCTGAAATCATGCTGCTCATCAGTTCTATAGTACAATCATATACCACAATTTGTTTAGCCATTCTCCAATCTATGGGCATCTCCTCAATTTCCTATTTTTCACTAACACAAAAAAGCTGCTAAAATATTTTTGTACACATAGGTCCTTTTCCTTTTTTCTTTTATCTCTTTAGAATACAGACCTAGTAGTGGTATTTCTGGGTCAAAGGGTATGCACAGTTTGTATAGCCCTTTGGGTATAGTTCCAAATTGATATTCAGAATGGTTGGAACTTTTCACAACTCAGCTAACAGTGCAATTAGTGTCCAAATTTTTCCACATCCCCTGCAATATTCATTATTTTCTTTTTCTGTCATATTAGCCAATCTGATAGGTATGAAGTGGTACTTCAGAATAATTTTAATTTTCATTTATCTAATCATTAGTGACTTAGAGAATTTTTCTACATGACTATAGATAGTTTTGATTCCTTCCTCTGAAAACTGCCTTTTTATATCTTTTGACCCTTTGTCGACTGGGGAATGCCTTATATTCCTGTAAATTTAACTCAATTCTCTATGTTTGAGAAATTATGCATTTATCAGAGAAACTTGTAAATTTTACCCCAGTTTCTTTCTTTCCTTATAATCTTTTCAGCATTGGTTTTATTTGTGCAAAAAAAAGGAAATTTAATGTAATACAACTATTCATTTTACTTCATGTGATCTTCTCTATCTCTTGTTTGGTCATAAAATGTTCCTTTATCCACAAATTTCACATATACAATTTTCTGTTTCCTTAATTTGCTTATGATATCACTCGTTATGTCTAAATCATGTGACCATTTTGACTTTATTTTGGTATACAGTGTAAGATGTTGGTCTAAATTGAGTTTCTGCCTTCTTTTTTTCTAGTTTTTCAAGTTGTTTTTGTCAATTACTGAGTTCTTGTTGCAAAAGCTTGTATCTTTGGGTTTATCAAGTACTAAATTATTATGGTCATTTACTACTGTGTATTGTGTACTTAATGTATTCCACTGATTCATTATTCTATTTCTCAGCCAGAACCAGATTCTTTTTCTTTATGTTTATTGCTTTGTAATACAGTTTGAGATCTGACATTTCTAGGTCTTTATTACTTCACCTTTATTTTTCATTCATCCCCTTAATATTCTTGGTCTTTTTTTCTTCAAGATAAATTTTGTTACTATTTTTCCAGCTCTACAAAATAATTTTTGATAATTTGATTGGTATGGCACTGATAAATACACTTAGGTAGAATTATAATTTTAATTATGTTGGCTCAACCTAACCAGGAGCAATTAATATTTCTCCAATTATTTAGATTTGACTTTGTATGAAATGTTTTGTACTTATGTTCATGTAGCTCCTGGGTTTGTCTTGGCAGGTACATTCCTTAGTATTTTAGATTGTCTGCAGTTATTTTAAATGGAATTTCTCTTTCTCTTCCTGCTGGAATTTGGGGGACTATATAGAAATGCTAATGACTCATGTGGGTTTATTTTATATCCTGTGACTTTGTTAAAGTTGTAAATCATTTCAACTCATTTTTTGTAATATATCATCTGCAAAAAGTGATAGTTTAATTTCTTCATTGCCTATTCTAATCTCTTCAATTTACTTTTCTTGTCCTTTTGCTATAGCTAACTACTATAATACTGAATAATAATGATGATAATGGGCATCTTTTCTTCACCCCTGATCTTATTGGGAAGGATTCTAGCTTATCCTAATTACAGATGCTTGCTGTTGGTTCTAAATAGACACTATATATCATTTTAAGGAAAACTTCATTTTTTCTATGTTTTCTAGTGTTTTAATAATGTCAGTCATTTTTAGGTTTCCCAGACTCATCCAGAAAAAAAAAAGGAAGAACTGAAAAGATGAAAAGAAACATGGACCAGGCAATATTGGGACTAACATTGACAAACCCTAAATCTTGATTCTCTCAAATGATAATCTGCAGTTAAAACAGTTTGAAAACTTAAAAGCACTAGATGTCAGTGATTACTAATGTCATTGTCACAATTGTCATCATTGTCATCTTTATCATCTACATGCACCTCATTATCATTCCCTCTCTAGATCTGCTAGGTGGTTCAGTAGGTAGAGCAATGGACTTAGGTTCAGGAAAATTTGAATACAAATCCTGCTTCAGAAAGTAACCATGCAACCCTCTGTAAGACACTTAAACTCTCTGGACTTCAAGTTTCTTCCTCTATAAAATGAAGGCATGAGACCAATGTCCTCTAAGGTTCCTTCTAGTTCTAAATCTATTTTCTATAATCATTGCTATTGAAGTCTTATTTACTACCACCTTATACTGCCTTCCATCAGTAAAGTAAATAGCACTGAAGAGTCATCAGAATTCTACTCAAAATATTTTCTGCATGATTGTATTGTCTCAGTGGTTAAAGTACTGAACTTGGAGTTAGGAAGACCTGATTTGAAACCCTGCCTAAGGCATGTACTAGCTTTGTGATCCTGGGCAAGTCATTTAACCTTTATTTGACTGTTTCTTCATCTTTAAAGTGAAGATAATAACAGCAACTACCTCTTGCGGGATATTGTGAGGATAAAATATCATACCATATGTAAAATGCTTTCAAGACCTTAAGTGATGCATAAATGTTAATTAATATTATCATGTGTATTTCCTGAAAGGAGGATTTTCCTCCCAATTTAATAATGTGTGTGTGTGTGTGTGTGTGTGTGTGTTTTGGAAGTAGAGACTTATGTTATCATTGTCAGAAATTCTGGTGGGAAAATTTCCACCCTTGAAGATCTACAACCTGGCTGTATTTTATAACCTTGGAGAATTTTCTAGAGTTCTTTGAGGGTAGGTGACTTGCCCAGATCTCTCCAACTGGTATGTATCAGAGAGACAGGACCTATTCCCTTGACTCAGAGGTGAACCTGCTCTCCACTCCACCATGCAACCTCTCAATTAAGTGTTAGAACTTTTAAATTGCTTTCATAAGGAATTTCTTGAGCACATAGCAATTTAAATGCAATGTATTTCATGCACAGAAGTAATCAATATTTTCCTAAGCCTTGAGAATATATTATTAATTTAAGGTGGGCAGTTCAACATTTAACAAGTTACATAAAAACATCAGCTACATTATTACCATGTATAACTCTAGAATTGTAATACAAATTTTCATTGATTTCATATATATGTGTTCATATAAAATGTAATAGATTTATCACACATGAGTATTAATACTAACTTAACACTGAAAGTTTTGTGTGGTATAATCACAATAACCAACATTTATATAGTGCTTATTTATAATGTACTATGTGGTTCACAGACTTTACATTTGATTAGCATAACAACCCTGTGGGTGTAGGTAATATAATAATAATTGCCTCCTTTTCATAGATGAGAAAACTGAGCTTCAAATAACTTAAGAGAATTGCCCAAGATCACACATGTAGTATGTGTAGGATGTAGGGTTTAAATTCTCATTTTCTTGATTGTAAGACCAATAACCAATCCATTATAGTGCATTATCTCCCACTTTATCTGAAAGAGTTCTGGACTTTAAATCTTATCTAGTTAGCAATTATGTGCCCCTGGATAAGTCATGCATCCTCTCTGAACCTCATTTTCTTCATCTATAAAATGAATTTAATAGTAATACTTCAGAGAATCAATGTGAGAATTAGATGAGAAAATGAGATAGTTCATGAAAAAAGCATGCTTTGTATGAATGTCAGCAGCAGCAACAGCAGCAGTAATTGTTTTTGCTGAAATTCTGTTTAATTCCTTTTGTGTCACTGGGTAAGTTTAGAGCAGAAGACAAATAACAGGTATAGGGTAATAGAAACCCAGTGAATGACTGATATATTGATTCCATGAAAGGCTGTACGGATGAATATACTGTAGTAAAAAGTACAGGGAACTTGGGGTTCCATTTCAAATCGCAGTTCCATTAACACCTGTGCGATTTTGAGTAAATTGTTTCAACTGTCTGGAAATTTGTTTCTTCACCAATAAGATGAAAGATAGAAGATTCAACAATATTATCTCTGTGGCCTCTCCAACTTGTATTTGTAGGTCTAAGATCCTCTGATTTCAGCAATCCCTTCACTTAATACAGAATGAATCCAAGATAAGCAGAACACTGATTGTTAAGATGAAACACTGAACATTAATACGCAATTACAGACAAGAAGTATGCAGTAATAGTATTGAAGAGCAGAAATCCCCTAAAATAAAATAACATGTTAATAATGTGATTAAAATGACCATCCATTTTGACCCAGATATCTCATTGCTAGCCATATACCCCAACAACATTGAAGATAGAAAGAAAAATACCACATATGCAAAAATCACTGGAGAAGCACTTTTTAAAGTAGTACTGAAGAGCAAAATAAGTAGGTGCTTTTTGATTGGGGAGTGACAAAATACATTGAGGTACACCAATGCAATTGGATATTGTTATACATAGATACATCAGAATATTTACATGAACTAATACAAATTTAAATACACAGAATTCGGTTAAAAATTTTAAAAATGACAAAAATACAATGGAAATGGACAGAACAACATTTGATTAGTAATAACTAAACTTGGCTCCTCCACCATTTGCAAAGGACGAAGTCTATTGGTATAAAATATTGGATTTACTGATTGATTTGATTGATGAATTGTTTTTCTGTGACAGATTACATGACAGTTGCATGATTGTGAGATTTCTTTCATTTATGGGTAGGATTAGATGGCTTATGGGTATACTACTTAAGACTATATGTTTCTAATTAAGTACTTTGGGAAGAGAAGGCACTATATTTGACAATAAAGGTAATATAAATATATTTGTGTATGTACACGTGTGTGTATATATATATGATGTGTGTATGTGTGTATATATGTATATATATATGTGTGTGTGTGTGTATAATTTTGTTTTTAAAACATGATTGCTCATACAATTAATCTGTCCTGGCTTCACCAACCCTTGTCCATAATTGATGTTGGGGGAAATGACTAAACATTGTATTCCTGATACATATTTGTTTCCTCTCTGTACTGGTGACAAAATCATCATAGCCTTAGCCATTTTCCCAATTAACAGAGATGAGACAATAACACTAAGGACTATGAGTTTCTGCCCCTCACCTACTCTCAGCACTCATTTGTCTTGGGGTATTGCCAATGCCAGCTCTTGTTGACCATCAATGCGGGTTTCATATTCTTTTGTACAAAAAGCTTGTTCATTTCCCTGTTATGTCCAGTGTTTGTCTCTGCTTGCCAAAAGCAGACAGTTACACCTTTGTGTACTGTGGGATGTCTATTTTCTTTGCACTAAGGTGCAAGACATAAAAACAGCATTCTGTTTATCATCCCCTTTGAACACTGTTCTTTTTTCTCTATGACAAGCATAAAAAGAACTATGAAGGAACCATCCCCAAAGCTGACATATCTTACCCCAGTGAGCCAATATGTGGAGAATCAGGTCTCAAGTAAATAGTTCAATAACATGGAGGAAAGGTTAAATACAAATGATATGAAACCTGGAAATTTGATTTTTATTCAAATTTTTGTGCAATGACACACTGAGTGAAAACCTAAGAAGTACAGTGGGGACTTTCTTAATAAATAACAGACTTTTGTAAGGGGGAAAATAGATGACCTTAAATATGGCTAAGTTGGTGTGTCCTCATTAGACAGTTCTCAATACTCATCTAGACAACTCTCAGACTCACAAGTTATAGAGAAGGTACCAATTTGCATTGCTAGATTATATTTCCTAACCTGGGTATTCCCTGTATCAAGGAAAATAAGAATGTAATCGCTGCATCTTTCTCCAAAGATCCGACCAGCATAACAGCTTACATACCTATGTCTGTGTATTTAGATAAAAACCTGAAAATATGTATTCCTTGTTTCTATAGAAATGAAATAGTTATAAATAGGTTTCTCTGTGTGTGTTTGTGTTAACTTGAAGTAAACTGTTATAGCCTGCTGTTCACCTGAGTTGAGGAGAATCGTAGTAAACTATTCTGTAATATCACTGTCCTTTGAAATTCTGAATAACTCCATTGTAGTTTGATTGAACAGAAAAACTCACTCTGTATTGCTTCATAACCATGTATGGTAAAAAAGCATTTCAGTCTTTATTTTTTCAACTACAGCATTCATTTCCATAATTGAGGTTTATTTTACTTAGGAATTCTAAAAGTTTAAACACATCCTAAAGAATGACTTAAGTTTTAGATATTTTTTATAGCTATCAAAGAGAACTATTTACCTAGTTATCATCTAAAAATCCAAAGGGAAATGAAAACAAGATAAAAAAATACCAACTATTTTCTTGTCTTCTATTTGTTTGGCAAAATATCAATCTAACATTTCCTGCAGATTTTACACCACATTTCTTTGATTGTGTCAGACTTCACCTAAAATACTGGCAGGACTGTCTCATTGCAACTAGCTAAAATACAAGTCCTTAGATTTGGCATTCAAGGACTTACCTAATCTGACCTCATTTTACTTTCCAGATTCATTCCATATTAATACTCTTGCTGAGAAGCTCTGTACTGTATTAGAAAGAGTGTTAATCTTGGAGCCAGGAGAGATCTAAGTTTTCAATCCTATCTCTAGCTCTTATTAGCTGAATGACCCAGGGCAAATTACTAAAATAAGTTTCTTCATCAATACAGTAAGGCTAATAATACTTGTGATCACCAAGCTTATAGGATTGTTCTGAAGTCTAAATGATAGATATCAATATTTATATCTACATATATAGACTATATATATGCACATGTACATATATACACATATATTTATATGTATGTATTTATACATGTATATATACACACATATATCTATATATATAAATAGATACATATCTCTATTTATGTATGATGTACTTTGTAACTTTAAGTTGCTATCTTAAAAAAAAATCACAAACTGTGTTGTAGACATAATAGACTGATTTGCTTTCCCTTGATTTCATCCTGACTTTGAATCAATTAATCAATAGGCATTCATTTAGTTTTTATTGTGTGGCAGGCATTATCCTAAACTGAAGGACTGAAAGAAAAGCAAACATACTCTGCCCTCATGGAATACACACACACACACACACACACACACACACAATTATCCCTTCCACATTGTGTCTTTCCCTATCATAGTTTCAATATATTGCAGGTTGGCATAAGAAATTAAATGGGGATTTTGGTGTGTGTGTGTTGGGGGGTTGCAGAAGCCACAGATATCACACTAAGGCCAGTAGATGACACAGGAAAAGCTTAGAAACTCAGAAATACATAAAAATATATGTATAGTATTGTATAACATCAACATATTTTATCTTTTAATATTTTAATAATTCAGACTTCTTGTCTAACACCAAGGGAGGACCAAAAAAATTTATAAGGATTTTCCAGATGGGAGGGACTACCCCCTAACCCCTGTGATGTGGAAGTATTTCCCACTAGTATAAAAGCTTTGAAAGCAAGGCGTGTCTTTTTTATCTTTGTACCCTGGCCAAATGTATTACACATGCTAGGGATGACAGAGCCAGAATAAGGAGAGGTACTGTACCTGTGATCTTTATTAGTTGGGAACTACTTAATGAGGAAACTCTATCTACTAAGGCATGTTGGCACCTCCTCTGCAATTTCTAGTCTGAGAGATTTGCTTAGAGCACTGAGAGGTACAGTGATTTGCCCAGGTTCATATGTCAAAGCATGTCAAAGGTGAGACTTGAACCTGGATTATTGGCTCTAAGAAGAATTTTTTTCTTTTCTCTAAACCCCACTGGCTCATTACACATACTAGGCACTTAAAATATTTATTAAATTCATTTCAGTTGAAGTGAAATGAATCTCTACTCTACTTCGGCTGCCCAATGTCAGTCAAATTCCCAACCTGGAATCCCTCAGAACCACTCTATCTCCAAAATCACTAACAACTCTTAAATCTGGTGTTTGCCCTCATTTTGACCACCAGCCTCCTAACATTCTCTTGTTGTTTTAGACTGCTAGCCTCATCCTAACTCCACTTGCCTGGCCTGATTCCTATAAGCATACATTTCAATTATATGCTCAACTTACTCTCAAACACCTCAAATCTATGATCTGCTGCTGTGAGATATGTTTTAAGGTTATCACCTCTATCCCCATTCTTTGTTTTAGGCCATGGACTGCTGAATATTTCTAGAATGAGGAAATCATGTTGATTAGGCATATTATATACCTTGCCAATCTAACCTTGGTTGAGCCTTCACTACTGCTCAGCCAATTATTATTAATCTCCCATTGAGTCCCTATCAAATTCTGTGTGGTGGATGTGTTCCCACAGTCTAATATTCCCTCAACCCTGCCTGTGCTACTTTCACTGTATGCAAATGGTCTCTTTTTCCACTTTAATGAGAAAATTGATGCCCTCTGAAGTTAGGTTCCAGAATATTCTTTCTAGCCACCTTAACTCTGTAATAGATCATTGACAAACCTTTCTACCATGCTTTCTTTTACAGATAAGTCCCTCTCTTGTCTAAGACAAAGCCTTTCATTTAATTTCTTTATTCCATCAAAAAGTACCTCTACATGGATATCTATAGAGCCTAAATCTTGAGATTTGAGTTCGATTCAGGACTGTTGTCCTATGTTTCCAAGTCTTAAATGCATATTTCTGTCTAGCTGCCCCACTGGCACATAAAATTGAGACTGTTCTGTAATTTCTTCTTCCTTAACACATTTGTATTATTTTCTTTTCCCAACATACTATTGAGATGTTTTGACTGAGAAAGGGGTTGATCAACGAAGAGAGTTGTTTTGAGGGGGAAGAGGGTTCAAAATATCAAATTCTGCATCAAAACACAAAATCCCTTAGGAAGGAAAGAAAGGAAATGTTAGATATATGACTATTATAAACAGAAGAACCTTTGATTGGAGCACTTGAATATGCATAAACCAAATCATTGAAGGAAAATCAACATGGTGTCCTCTGATTTGATTAGGGACAAAGTAAGGAAGAAGAAATCAAAGTTATTCCTGAGCATTAACTTCCTTCCCAAACCAGCTTCTTCTTCTCACTTTCCTATTTCTGTTAATAGTATAATCATTTTTCAGTCACTTAAACTCAGAACTATCTTTGATTTCTTCTTCTTCCTCACCTTTTCTGTAACTGAATCAGAAGACATCATGTTGATTTTCTTTCAATCAAGTAGTTCATGCCTATACAAGTGCTCCAATCAAGGACTCTTCTGTTTAGAATAGACACTTATCATTTCCCTGTTCTTCCTTCTCAATAGATTTTGTGCTTTGTTAAGATTTGTTTTATTTGACCCCTCCTCTCCCTCAAAACAACTGCTTTCATTGGCCAACACCTTTTCAGTAAAAAAAACATCTTTATAGTATGTTGGGAAAAGAAAATAATGTCAGTATGTCAAGGAAGAAGTGATTATAGGAATGCATGTAAGTAGAATCATATCACTAACTTTTATCTTCCAATTGTTGGAACAAAGTTTAAGAATCATTGTGTACATAACATTTTTATTTTTACTTAACAACTTATTTGAGCTTCCAAGTCCTATATTTACATTTATTACACTAATATTTGTTGTTCTTCTATAACTATGGTAAGAAAGGATAAGTCTTTTTTTGTAGAATTTTTTAAAGAGAAAACAATGAGTGTTTGTGTACCATGATTTTCCTTTGGTGTTTTGTGTGTGACATAATAAAAACTTAAAATGAGCATAATAAGAAACTCTAGGAATTGCTCATTATGATAATATAATAACATAAATGGAATTGTTCTATAGAAAGGCTATTAATCTGTGAGGCAGTCATATACCAAGTGGGGACAAGAAAACAAGTCACATAGTATAATGGACTCAGGAACAGGGATGTTCAGGTGGGTATGTTCTCATTAGGTATATTTTAATTTCACAATTAAATTTCTGTAACATATTTTTTCGCCTCGGTTCATCTTTTAGCCCTTGGTATGTCCATGATGAAATGGATAATCAAATTCAATTGCATTGATCAAATCCCATTTCATTTTAACAAGTAATAGCTAAAACAAAGAAAGCAATCATAACATAAAAGAACTCTGGACTTGAAGTCAGAGGATCTGAATTTCTCTGAATATAAAAGTGCCTAAATTTAGTTCCCAGACCCCACCAACCTCCAAAATGGATGGGTTGGGACAAGGTAATAAGTTTATAATGCCAATATTTTTTCCTTAATTCATTTTCTTTTTTTTATTTTAATAGCATGGGTTAAAAATATCTTTTCATTGTTTTATCTTCTGTAAGATCATTGCCTCTAAGAATGCATCCCAACCTGATTAATGGTAGGTGAAAAAAGCTTTGGTTTCTTCCTAACTATCAAACTCCCCTCATCTGACTGATTTGTCTGACACAAGGCCCACTTATTTTTCCTAGGTCTCAGTAGAACACTCTTCTTTTTTAGAGATACCCTCTATCTAAATCAGGTTCTAAAAGCTTCTGCTAAAAAGCCTAGCTCTTTTTTTGTGTTTGCATTTTCCCAAAGATGGTATTGCCTTAGAAGTAAAATATGTAATAACAAGAAAAATATGTCCCTTCAAAATTCTCAAGGTCTATTCACTTTGCCAATCAATACCAGCAAGTACAGAACTAATAGGTATCTAGTTACTAAATATGAAGTGTTATCTTTGAGCAAATCTCAAGTAGGGCCATGATATTGGAGTCTCTGGTAAGACCCTAAATCAGGATTGCTGCCTTAATCATGAATTGTTGATATTGGAGATAACTGTTAGCAGATGGAGGCCTCTACATATCTTATCAGATGCTGCTGATCTTTATTACTTATTAGATAAGGGATGGGTAAGGATATAAGTTGAGTGAGTAAATGATAGCCCATCAAAGAAAATTATTGCCTTGGATCTACATTGCTCACCCTTTAAATAAGTAAATCAATATAGAAATTGAATTTGTTAACTGATAATGTATTTTTATGCAAAGTTTGAATTTTTCCCACTGGGAAAAAGAGAAAACAAAATTAGTGAGGGAGGGGCAATGCACAGATATACATGTATCTTTTTGTGATACTTTCAAAAACAATTTGAATTTGTGCACCTGCTAAAATTATATATTATATAATTTGTGTCCTTGGCATCACTTTTATATGAAATGTTGGTTTTTAGATTTAGACATCATAGTTTGTATAACATAAATTGATCAGTAATAGAACTTTTAAGAAATATATAAACAGGTTATAAATTAAGATGTTCATTCAGAAAATACTATTTTTACTCCATGCATTTATTATGAATTAAAAATATAATTAGCAAAGGGATTATAGAAATATATGATCAGTTGTTATAGACAAATGAGGAATATTTATATATACACATATATGTGTGTATACATACATATATACATATATGATGTGTATACATATACATACACACACATATACATATTATATATATAAACACATCATACTTTAAAGGAATTATAAGATTTAGTAATGGAAAATGTGGATTTGGGAATAAAAGAAAGTTTCTCTGAATGAGAATTAACATATCCTTAGTCTTAATTTCCATGTGTAATTTTAAAAGATTCATAGTGAGAAGTATTCCTTGGATGGACAGATTGAGTCACACATGAAAGGTAGCATTTGCTAGAATATTCCTGGAATTATGAATGCTCTCATGGTTTATAGCAATGCTTAAAAGTCTTCACCATTGTACTGAGACACTCAAGTAAAAGTCTGCAGTTCTGAAACAAATTCCTCCCATGACACAGGGAGATTTGATATTGAATGCAGAGTAGTAGAGGTCAGTGGGATCTGATATCAAGTTTGTCCCCATTCAAATCAGTACAATCTTAATAGTTCTTCCCTTAGTGGATATATGGTAACAATATGATCTCAATGACTTTCATATCTATCCCATAATCAAATCAGTGATGGTTGCCATTTATAAGGTTTATATTTAAAATTTTATAACTTCTTATTATTGCTCATTTCCCACTCTGCAATACTCTCTGTTCCAAAAAAAAAAATCCATTACAGGCTTCTTGATCTTATGGTGTCTTTGAGATAATATTAAGAAGATTGCATTTTTAAAAGGATGTGATAATGGGATAGGAATATATATTTAACCTGCTTATATTACCTGTCCCAGTGGCTTAGTTTGCTGGAGTTTAGGCTAAGAATCTATCTAACTTCATATATTGTCTCTGGCTGTAATATAAGAGATGACTTGGGGAAGATTCCTGTTGTTGCCGTCCAGTATATTCCATTACTTCCTCCCCATCCCAATGTAAAATATCAATTCCAAACTTTTAAAATTCTGTGAACTATATTTGTAATTACTCTAGAATCTTATGATTGGCTTCACCATAGACATATAAAATCCACGTAGTGTTAGAATTCTGCATGTGTATTTTGGTAGGTTAGTTTAGATTGTATTATAAAACTGTGGAAAAAAGGACTTTTAAAAGAACAGGACAGATTCATTCTGAAACTGACTATAATTCCCATTCTCTTCTAATGTAAACATCAATGTATTATTGATCTGTGTTTTTGAATTAATGTATTCATTTCCCCATACAATATGGCATGCTTCAGTCAAAGAGGATTTACAAAAATCTTATCTTTTTAAGTTCCTATTTTTCTTAATTTACATTAATTTCATTGTATACACACAGGTACACATCACACACATATGTATATATTTATGTACATGTAGATATATATGCACACATAATGTATGCATTTATGCACACAGATATATATTCTAATGAGTTATTACAATCATAGAATATTAGAGATAAATCAAACTTTAGAAATATCATATTACATAAAACCCCAATTTTACAAATGAAGAAGCTACAAATCAGGGAACCCAGTCACATAGATAGTAAGCCATGGATTCAAAATTTGAACTCAGTCTCTAGACTTCACTAGTATGGTGTCATGGACAAAAGTTTGGATTCAGAGTCAGAAAGCCTAGGTTCAAATACTATCTCTGCAACTTACTACTGGTGTGACTTTGAAAAATTACTTTAACTCTCTGGGTCCATTTTCTATCTTTTAATAGAAAATATTTTTTAATATTTTTTTTATTTTTTAATAATGTTGTGCTAGGCAATCATTAAGATAACTTCCATCTTTCAATTCTATATGATCTTTTCTCTTTTCACTGTTCTACAAATTTGTAACCTTGCCAAAATTTTCTTGTTGTCCATCTAAATTCTCTGCAATTTTGTTCTCTAATGTTTAATGCCTTTCATCTGAA
The DNA here is from genome assembly GCF_900497805.2 of Vombatus ursinus. Classification (NCBI taxonomy): domain Eukaryota; kingdom Metazoa; phylum Chordata; class Mammalia; order Diprotodontia; family Vombatidae; genus Vombatus; species Vombatus ursinus. The sequence goes on from NW_020940527.1 coordinate 16,333,861, forward strand.
AAATAAAGCAGCTAGTGGACCCCTGTTTTCCCCATAAATGATTGTTTGCAATTTAATATACAGAGACTATATCTTTGTGGAACAAGTGACAGGGCATTGCTATGTGGTTCTGTAACTGCCCACATTAGACTTGTATGTCCCTGTGCACACGTTCAGGGAACAATCTTTATAACCATGGGAGCTATAGTAGGCAGTAACAATTACCACAATGAATGTCACACTGGAAAGAACTGAAAAACATATCTTAGAAATATTGCCAACAGTAAATGATTCCAGCATCTGCTAGAAGTCTCATTCTGCTAAAGCTGAGCATATGATATGTTCTTGACTTTCCCAGTTCCCAACTTTGCCATTTAGAAAGAATAAGAGGAATTACTGCTCACTAGTTAATTTTATCCAATGTGGAAGATATAGTTGGAGATGGAGAAGTGATAGGAATTGTGGGTGACAATAATTAGATCTTCTTAGAGTCCATAATAGTGGATTCAGAATGTAATAATATTATGTGGTTACATGTCTACTCTAGCAAAGTAGACTTACAAAAAGTTCAAAGAAGAGTTAGGAATGGCAGGAAACTAAATGAGATATGATGCAAAAGGCATGGGGCCATTTAAAATATGCATTTTATTGATCTCTTTGGAACTTTTCTAATTATAATCCCTCCATTTCTTTCATTAAAAATAATTAAAACCATTAAACAAAGCTGTTTTGAAACAAAATTATGACTTATAGCATTCAGTGTTCTACAATTTATCATTCCTTAATAGAAACAAAAATGTTCCAGGATGGAATAGATCCTCAGAATACCTGAGATTAATTTCCATTTCTGATTCTTAATGCCCATATGACTTTGGGCAGGTCACCTAGCATCCCTGGCCCTCAGTTTTAGCAAATTAGGCTATTGGATTAAAAAAAAAACCTCACAGTTCCCAACTCGATAAAAGTGAATGAGCTTCTTATCCAGATGTGCTTTAATACCAGTAATGTAAAATGAACATTTGTCATTATATTTTATCTCATTCTGTTGTCTTTTAGTGTTTTTTCAATATATAGTGTTTTCATTATTGTGTATGATCTTATTTTTATTCCTATTAATCTTCCCATGTATTTCTGAATTCATCATATATATTATTTCCTAAGGTAGCTGAATTTCACTATATTTAAATATCTTTATTTGTTCAGATATTTTCTAATCAATGGGCAAATGACATAATACTGAATAGATTTTAAGTGAGAAGGACCTGAATCTAAATCCTGTTTCAGACACTTACTAGCTTTGTGACCCTGGACAAGTGACAACATTCTTAACCTCAATCCATTCATCTGTAAAATGGAAATAATATTATCACATATATCACAGGTTGTTGTCAAGTTAAGTCAACAAGCATTTGTTAAATGCTTACTCTTTACTAGGCACTGTGCTAATGTAACTTTTGTGTTAGCATAATTAAAGCATTCTTTAATCCTTATGGAATGAGTGCTTTTATCATTCTCATTACTATTAGCTACTTTTCTTGTGTACTTCCATTTTTTACTAAATTTTAAAATCAATTCAAAGCACCACCAATAATGTATTATTGTCCTTCCTACAGCTCCTACATATCACTATAGATATTAGCTATCTGACTTTTATCAAAGTTGATTTTCCTAATTGGTAGTTCCTCTTCTTATTATAGTTGCACTGATGTGGGTCATGCAAAACATTTTCAATTTTATGTAATTAATATGTTGTATTCTGTGTTTATAATCCTTTCTAGACCATTTTGATGGGATTTCTCTCTATAAACTATGAGATATGCAGTCTTTAAATATCTTCTATCTTCATGATGTGACATTTTAAATTTGTAACACATCTATTTCAAAATTATTCTGAGATATGGTGTAAAATGTTGGTCTAAACCTATTTTCTACCAAGTTTATTACAAGCTTGCCCTAAGGTTATCTTGAATAAGTTATGCTCTCCTGACCAGTTTTTATTCTTAAATTTATCAAACATGGGCCTTCTGAGCTTGTTTGTTTCTAGGCCTTTATTACCTAGTTTATTCTAGTAATTTACTTTTCTATTTTTTCACCAATATTAAATAACTTTGCTAATTGTTGCTTTGTTATATTTCTAAAACATAGAAATTCTAGACTCCCTTTTTTCTTACTTTTTTCATTATTTCCTTAAAATGCTTAATATTCTTGTTTCTCCAGATCTGGTGAAGCCCAAAGACCTCTTTTCATAATAATGTTTTTAAATGCATAGAATACTACATAAGATTAGAAAGGAAAAAAATGTATTGAAATGCAATCATCATTTTTTTAATTACACAAACCACCTGTAATCTGTCTCCAGTCTCCTTGGTCAGTGTAGATCCCAGGTTAAATCTTCTCTCTAGGAGCAGTGAATGCAATCATACTTATTCTTGACAGAAGAGATGGAATGGAAAGGGCACTTCATATATGTTTTTTGATCCTTATAAATACTCTGTAAAATAGGTGCTTTCCTTATTCTCCTTTTATACATGATAACACTGAGGTTGGAGAGGGTAAGTGATTTGCTCAGAGTTACTCAGGCACTACATGACTGAAGCAGAACTCAAACTCAGGTCTTTTTAACTCTGTATCCAGTGCTGTATACTCTCTGCCACCATTGGTATCTTCAGAATAGTTTGGATTTATTCTGTTTTGGTTTCTTGTTGCCCATTTCTTTTAGGCCCAATTTAAATCCCTTAAATCCATTATAATTTACTGCCTTTGCTTTAGAGTCTCAGCTTTTTTGTTTCTTTCCATCCTTTTCAAGTTTTTGTTTCAAGGTTCTGTTTGTAGGTATACCTTGATCATATATAAATAAAGCTCTAATATGAAAACTTACAGCTACCAAATTAACTTAGTGTGTGTGTGTATTTGATGAAAGAATTCTTTGCTTCACAAAATGACTTTAAATAGTATGGTTTTGGTTATTTAGTGTGCTTAGTATTCAGAATGCAGTCACTTTTACAGAATAAATATGTTTATGTGTCTGTACACACGTATTTTACATGATTTCACATGTATGCACACATACATCTATATGTATATATGTGTGTATATATATATGTATAGATATAGATGTAGATATAGATATAGATATATATGAATAGATATATGGGTGGATGGTAAGATGAATGGATGAATAGAGGGACAAAGTGTTGGAGAAAAAAGAGTGGTATTGGATCTAATGAAAAAGAAATTCATGGATTATAAAATAGAACCTGAGTAATGGGGTCATTTGGCAACCATAACTGAAAAGTCACAAGATTTCCTTTAGCTGAAATCATTTCCTCTTATCTATAAATATCAATATATTACCTACCATTCAATGCCCAACTCAAGTTTCTGTATCTCCATAACCTAACCCAATCTTCTTGGGCCAAAAGTACCTGCTAAATAATGAAAATATTTATAATTTTCTTATTAGTCAACCTAGGTATTAACATGGTTTCTATGTTCTGAATGAGGGCTTTCCTTACGAACACCCACTTCCAAATTGCTAATACCTTACTTCCATATACTTTGTACTTATTATTCTATAAGCCTTATACTTATATCTGTATGCATTTTCTTCATCCAATAAACTTTTATTAAGTACCTATTATTTCCCAGGCACTATGCTAAATGCTGAGGATACAAAAAGAGGCAAAGATAGTCCTTGACCTCAAGGAACTTACAATTTAATGCAAGCACCATGAGAATAGGAATTTTCTTTTTTGTCTCCATATTACTAATGCCAATTAGAGTGCCTGGTGTATGTAAATCTACTTTTTATTGACTTAATTGATTAATGAGCTTATAGTACTCAAATTTGTCATTTTTGTGTGTCTAAATTTCCCTAATTAGATTGTGGCTTTCTTGATTGCAGAGACCATGATTTATTCCTCTTTGTGTCTTCCATAGTGTCTAGCATAATGTCCTGTCCAATATCTGTTTAATTATAACCTTTGTTCAGAACTGCTATTCAAGTCCTTTAATAATAAGAACTATATATGATTCTACCTGTATAGCCTATATCAGATTGCATGCCAACTTGAGGAGGGTGGGAAAAGGGAGGGGGAAAATTTAGAACTCTAAATCTTATAAAAATTATTGTTGAAAACTAAAACTAAATAAATAAAAAGAATAAGAATTATAAATATTATAAAACTACTATAAATAGCCAAATTAGCTATAAAGGACATATGAAGAAAGACTATCTGCATCCAGAAAAAATACTGATAAATAGAAGTGTGTATAGAATAATCTCTGTGTGTATATGTGTGTGTGTGTGTGGACCTGTTTGTGCCTAATGGTAGCCATCTCTGAGGTTGGGTGAGAGGAGGGAAGGAAAAAAAGGAGGAATAAATGAAATTTACATGATAACTTTGTTGTGTGTTTAAAGGGAATAGCAAGTTGTATGTACTAAATTTGAGGTTTTATGTGCAATCATCTTATTTATTGTACTATGTTATAGAAAAGTTTGTTTTATTCAATAAATGAAAAATAAATACATTTAAATTAAAAAAAATAATAAGGATCTGAGTACATCACTTTTGGACAATTGGGGTTTCACATCAAAAAGAAAAAAAAACATGAAGACATTTTTTGAGAGTGGTGCTGGTATGGAGGTTAAACAGCCTGAGAATTAATTTCCACCAAATGGAAAGCAATTTGGCTTTAGTAAACATAAACCTAGATCAGTTTAAAGAACTGAGGTGAATAAATTGATATCCTTCATAACTAGGCTGAGATGGAAAGCCACCCTAAGTATAAGATTCCCAATGTATAATTATCATATATCCTGAAAGTACAAAAGAGTATTGGATTTACAGATAAATGATGGATGGAATACCAAAGAGTTCAGTTCCATAGCAAAAAGCTTCTGTCCCCAGTCACATTTTATATCATCTGAAAAGGGAGAGATAAAAAAATGCCAAGATTCTCTTGTTCTGCTATTAGCCAAAATCTACTTTTTATTTCTCTAAATAAAATAAAATAACCTACAATGAGGCAAATATTTTTAATTGATTTATTCTTTTGTGGAAGAAAAAGGGGAAAAATACAATTAGAAACTGCCCACCAGATTTTAAATGATATTCATTCCTTTTATATATGATTTACAGGAACTTGGCTGGCTGAGGAGTCTAGAATAAATTTGTTATTGATAGTTAAGATACTTAATTATTGCTTTACAGTCAGAAGGTTGTAAAGGCTAAGTAACGAGCTCTTGGAAACTGTCAATTGGAAGGAGTCCTAGGCAACTGGGGTTCTACTCTTGGTTCTACAACTAATTAGCTATGAGAACTTGGCCAAGTAATTTAACCTTTGTGAACTTCAATATCATTATATATAAAATAAGGATTGCAATATTTACTCTGCTTAAGACATGATTATGATTATCTAAAAATAAGAAGGTACATATATTTTACACGCAAAAAAATAGATAACACACTTTTGGGATATTTGTCAAGCAGTTACATCACATATTGATGGAAAAATGTAAATTCCACTATAGCATTCAGTACCTTGGACAGCTCTTGTTACATGGAAAGTACTGAATTGATGATTGAATTGACCCTCAGGGACTTCTTTATCTTTTTTTTTTATGAATTTCTCTCTAGCCAAAAGAAGTAGTTTCAAGATTCCTACGAGATTCAAACATTAAGATTCTATTTTTAAAAATGTATTCAGTTACAGGCATGACTATAGAACTCAGAAGTTGAAAGAAACTCAGCCAAAAACCTGTGGAAAGGGATTATGAGCAATAACACTCTAACACCCAATTTAAGTAAAAGCATGGAAAGAAATAAAAATGTAGCTCTTAGCCTGGATCCCCTGGGCTCCAAGTTTGATCTTTTTCTAGTGTTGTTTTCCTTTGGAAATATACTTTCAGAGCCAGAGTTGTTTTCAGTATAATTTTACAGAGTTTCTTGATTGTTTCTTTACTATTATGTGCAGTTTATCATGTATTTGTATAATTGTTGTAATTACTATGTACCATGATGTAATTACAATGGGTAATGATGTTGTAAAACTCCCTGTTAAATTTCAGGAATGTATTTATGCAAAACAGTTTTTAAAGTTCAGTGCATAATCTATTTTGTAATCTCTTTTAGGCACAAAACTGAATGTGTTTCTATTGTATATAAAATGTAGCATTAACTTTTAAACCCTATTTTCCAGTAATGGGTCTTGAATGTCTACAATGCTGAGAAAATCAGAGATGTTATATTCTTTCTTTTGTAGGCGATATGAAAACTAGGTCCACTTGTCTTAAAATCACAGGTGTTATACCTGGTGTTCTGGCCAAACTCCAGCTCCTAGTAATTGCATTCTGACTACAAAATTATGCCTGCATTTTGAATTGTACCTAATAGTCTAGGTTCACTGTTCTGTCAACTGAGTTGTATTGTTTACTTCTATTGTTCAAGTGATCATACTTAGTTCCAAGGTAGCTTTGTCCCAAGTTTAGAAACTTTAAATAAATCTATGAAACCAAGAGAAATAAATTATATACTAAGGTTTTTGATTCCAAGATCTTTCATAAGAAATATAGTAGGTTCTTGTGATTTTACTTGCCTTACCTTTGCACAGAAACTAAAACCCTGAAGTTTTATTACAATGGACTGCAATACTGCTTTTTTTTCCCCTCATTTTTTTTATTGAATCGCAGATATGAAGGGAACAATTTGGTTCAACAAAATCAACTAAATCCAATACAGTTTGAAAAGTTCATCGGTGAAAATTAAAAAGAGTAATACTTTAATTATTTTTATATCCATCTGTCATCTTGAAATTTGAATTCTCACATTATGAATAAATACTTTATCCTAGTGGTCATATTCTCAAACTTTCTCCATTAACTGTATAAGACCATCCTAAGTTAGGTGTTACCTACAATGTAAAATGTAAATAGAATGACTACAGGAAGACTTGTAACAAAATATATCCCCAGTTACCTCTGAATTGTAGACTTTTAAAATCAGTTCTGTTGGATTAAGGCATTATTCCCTTTTCTGAGCGTTATAAGGGTTAAGTTTCCACAGGTAGAATAGTGCAGAGGGTTATAAAAACAACTCAAGGAAGCAGTTACACTGCAGGTGGGCTTGGCCTTAGCCAAAAACTGATGGTTTCAAGAAGACCCCAAAAACAAGATAAGAGACAATCAGGTCACAAAGTTAAATCTCTACTGAGCATGCTTAGTGAACCTCAGGCATAGTAACTTCTCCACAGTGGGGGAGGGGCGGGGGGGGGGGTTGGAGGGTCAGTAGCACAATTGTTGGCACAATAGGATGGGAACAGAGGGCTTTCCAGAGGGGTTCCAGGACTGATGTAACCAGGAAGGAATGGACCAATCCAGGCCTGGAAGGTTTCGCCATGAAAGCACTCTTGCATTTGTACTCAGGGCCCACCCCTCCTGAAGAGGGATGGAGCCTGCTTCTGGCCAGAAACTTTTAAATCCTCTGGATTTTCTCTGTAATAAACTTTCTTGACACTAAATTTTTGGTGTCAAGCGTGTTTCTAACACTTTTAAATTATAACATTTCTTGTAGTTTCTATTCAAGCTTCCTCCAACAAAAAGCTTCCTATACCACCTCTTCTACCTTCCCTCTCAGGAAATCACCTTCTCCCTTGTTACTTTACTGAGAAAATAAAAGTCATTCGCATAAGTGTGCTCTGTCACCCATGATTCATTTCCTCCAAACATAAACTGATTATATATCTAAGTCCTCTGAAAATTGTTTATTCCTTTTATAATTGTTGTTGCATTGTTATCCTTGGTCATCTTTGCCCTGTTCTCTTCACTCTGTTATCAGTTAATAGAGGCCTTCCAAATTTCCCCTGAAATTGTCCATTTTGTAATTTCTTAGGGCACAATGATATCCCATTAATTCATATACTGTGATTATTTTAACCATTTCCAAATAGGTGGACATCCTCTTTCTAGCTTCGTGAAACTAAGAAAAGAACTGCCATAAATAAATAAATAGATAGATAAATAAATAAACAAACATACATATATACGTACACAATTTCTTTTCTTCTTTATTGGATCACTTTGGATTATATGTCTATTAGTGATATTGTTAGATCAATGAACAACTTATGGATCGTGGTGGTATTATTAAAAATTACTTTCTAGAATGACTGAACAAACTCCCAGTTACAGCAAAAAGCTCATTAATGTACCTGTTTTCCCACAGTCCCTATAACATTTGCCATTTTTCTCTTTTATCTTCTTTGCCAATGAGGGTGTGAGATGGAACCTCAGAGTTGCTTTAATTTGTATTTCTCTGATTATTAGTAATTGGGGAATAGCTCTTATCCTTATAAATATGAATAAATTCCTTATATATCCTGGGTGTTAGATCTTTATCACAGAAAGTCAGTGCAAATATTTTGTTACCGTTTTCTCCCTGTTCTCATTTTAACTGTGTTGTTCTTGTTTGTACAGAAATATATTTTTAATCCATTTTACATAATAAACATTATCTCTTTTATCTTCTTTGATCCTATCTATCCTTTGCTTGGTGGTGAATTCTTCCCCTGTCCATTGACTAGAAAAGCAATTCCTTCCTTCTTACTCTAATTTGTTTATGATATGACCATTTACATCTATATGTCCATTTGGAGTTTATATTAGTATCTGGAATGAAGGTTCAGTCTATACTTAATTTATAACAGATTGCTTTGTAGTTTTCTTAGTAGTTTTTGACACCTAATCCTTAGCCCAGTATGTGCTGTGTTGTGGTTTACCAAATACTATGGTAGTATTTAGAGGCAGCTAGGTAGTGCAGTGAATAGAGCATTGGGCCTGCAATCAGGAAGACCTTCAGTTCAATTCTATCCTGATACTTACTAGCTGTGTGACCCTAGGCAAGTCATTTTACCTTGTTTGCCTCAGTTTCCTTATCTGTAAAATGAGCTGTAGAAGAAATTTGCAAACCATTCCAGTATCTTTAGCAACAAAAAAAAACAAAAAACCCAAATGGGGTCATAAAGAGTTGGACACAACTGACATGATAGAACAACAATAGTGTTAGTGTATATTTGCTTTACTGTGCTGTGTACCTAATATGATCCACTGATCAATGTCACTATATTTTTTTAACCACCACCAAATAATTTGGATTTTTTCTGCTCCACTATCATTCTCTGATTTTTTTTTCCAGTGCTGGAGAAAAAAGGGGCCCATCTCTTCACCAAGATTAGCTTCTGTAATTCTGTTCTTGATCCCAGCTATTCTAGTGTTAACTTCATTTTTTTCTCCCTCATAATACTCATATTTATGTTTTAACCACTAGATTAAAGTGATATTTACTCACTTGAGAGTCTTATACTCTCTCTAACAGTTTGTATATGCCCCACTGGGGAGGAAGTGCTCAGTCATTGTAAACCTCTTTGGGGTTACCAGGGTTATTGACTTTCTATTCTCTCTCTATGCTAGTAAGCTGCTATGGAGTGCATAGAGTATTCTTACTTAAGGGTGTTTGTATTTGTTAATCTACTTCCAGGGAAAATTGTCTCTGAGCCTTGTCTACTGCTAATAACTCCTTCCCAAATATGATGTTTAAAGGAGCACTAGTCATGTGACCTTTGCTTAATGGAGTTGGTTCTCTCTATAAACACACACACCTGCTGAAATGCTACATATGAAATGCTACATATACTATTTTAATCTTCCCACAAAATCAGTAACTAAATAAAAAGCAAGCTCCTCAGTCTGCAGAATCCTGAAATTCCTAAGCCTCCTTCTACTCTACCAGGTAAAGGATTGTATAGTACATACATAGTCTAAATTCTCACTTGAGAAAGCAAAGTAGTATAGGATACAGTGTAGTCTTGAACTCAGAAGATCTGCTTTTCAGGTTCTTGGAGGATGGCCTTTTGATGGGACACTAATGATGGACCCCTAAAAGGCTCTGGACTTTTCCACATGGGCCAGGTCCCTGGCATTTGCCTGAGGCTCATCTCAGTATGATCCTTTCAACTGTCCTGGCATTGTGGCTTTGACCCTGCCATAATCTCCAGTCCTCTGTTGCCTCTAACCTAGTAGCCTAGTCCTTCATTGTCTGCTACCTCTGGATCACCCCCGGCCACTTCCCACCCTTAATTGCATCTAGACCTCTGTTACCTCCCAGTCACCCAAGACTGCTTGGCCACTCCTACATCACATCCAGATCTTCACACAGTCTATCTGTATAAAAGATCCATCTTGCCTCCATTAAATTGCTCAGATTCTTAAAATCTGGCCAACTGCACAGACTCATTAGGAATCTCATATACCCCAACCTGTGTTTTAATAAACCTTGTCTCTGACTGAAAGAAGCCTTGAGTCAAATTCTTTCAAAGCAGACCCGTGCCTTTTTCTCATGAATTTTGGGGTTCCAACAACCCCTACACTGCAACACTTTGACCTCCAACCACAGGGAACTCCTTTAAGATCATGGTTAGTGGACTCTTTTCCCAATCTGGGTAAGCAGCACTTTATCATTTTCCTTGTGTCACTCTTACTCTGACATTAACCATGACTCTTTTGCTCCCTCTCTTACTCTCTAGACTAAAATATCTTTAATGTTGGTAGCCATAGAGAGAGCTGACAATCAAAGGGTATTTTATATTGTATCTTCTCTGTAGAATTAAATTGTATTCAATAAATAAATGCATGTTTACTTTGTTTTCTCTATTTACATAATCCTCTGTCCTTTGAATTTAAAAGCTACTGCTTAAACAAAATGGTAAATTCCATAGTGTGTTAAATTTGGTAACATAATGCATCAAATACTTTCAAATTTTGTGTTCTGGGACAAGACCCTTAGCCTCTTTGTGTCTCAGTTTCATATTATGTAAAATTAGTTTTATAATATCACTTATATAGTTTATATGTTCAAATTTTAAAAAAAATTACAAAGAAGTTTGTGAAGCTTTAAGTGCTATATTATGTGTGGAATATTAATATTTCTGGAATAGATCAAAAATAAAAATGTGTATTTTCTAAAAGAAGAGCAGCATGAAATATTTAAGATTTATATTTTAATTTTCAAGACATCTGGTCCTCTTTCTTGAATTTTGTAATACTAACTATAAAAGAACTATTACTGCCATTTGTAAGGAAACAAATTAAATATATATGTAATATATATGTGTAATATATATGTAATATATATGTAATATATATGTAATATATATATATTATATATGTGTGTGTAATATATATATATATATTATATATATATATGTTTCCTGCCTCAGGGTAAATTCCATAAAGAAAAACCCTAGTCCTCCAGGATAACTAACAGAAAAGAATAAGAGTGAGATGATACATTTTCTCCTGCCTTTATCAATATATGCAGTCCAGTTATTGTCTTGGCTCGTAAGTGCCAAAAATAGCTTAGGTGTTTGTTTTATTATTAAGTAATAAAAATCTTTGGCAAGATAAATAGTGATATCTATCTGCCAATAATTCAGAGGGAAAAGTATGGATTTCTTGATAAAAAAGTGAAGCACAGAGTTGTATGAAAGAAACATTAAGAACAGATTTCTGAATATGGTCAATTCCCCCTCTAGAATTGTCATTGCATACATTTACAATGAGAGTGGACGAAATGTCTGCCCCATCTCCAAGGAAGCCAAATACTCTGCAAACATCTGGGCCCATTCCCTCACAGGGGTACAACCAGAATTTCTATTCTTCCTCTGTGAGTATATTGATGACCAAAAACACCACTACAATATGTAAAATAACTTTTAGAAGACACTTTTCAAGAGTTGTTTCAGACTTTCAATATTCTGCCATTCAGAAATATATATTTTCCCCTACTCAAATTGACTGGTGGCTGATCTACTATGAACATTAAGTTTCTGTTTGTTTCAATATACAAATCAGAAAATCTTGGCCTCTGCAAGCAGCCAAGAAGGAATAAAAATCACCAAGTTTACTTTGTTTCCTTCCTCCTAAAAGCTTAGTTTAACTTTCTAAGGATTCCATTTTCCTTCCCCTTCCCAATCAAGCTTTCCAACATTTTCTCCACCATCCTGTGGCTTTGATAAGGAAAATGAATCATCAAGCATCTGGTGAAAATAAAGCAAGAAGTGTGGACCAGTGCAGATTTTTCAGGAATATATCTTGCCAAACAAACCTAATTTTATTTTAGTTCCAAATAACTAACCTCTTATATAGCAAAGGACAGGAAATGGAAGGCACATACTCATAGAATGCTAGAGATGAAAGCGTCCTTAGAAATCGCTTGATTCAAATTCCTCATTTTCCACTTGAGGTCAACCCAAATAGAAGATTAGACTTCACCAAACATAAATAGCTAGTAAATGACTGACTTGGGATTTCAATCCAGGTCTTCTAATTGCGCATCCTGCATTCTCACCTGTATCTGTATAATATGTTTCCTTCCCAATATCTTTTTTTTTTTGTGAGGCAATTGGGGTTAAGTGACTTGCCTAGGATCACACAGCTAGTGTCAAGTGTTTGAGGTTGGAATTGTACTCAGGTCCTCCTGAATCCAGGAACAGTGCTCTATACACTGCACCACCTAGCTCCCACCCCCCCATCCCACTATCTTTGAATTTATGTGTATTGTTTCTATTCTAAACTTCTGTCTTCAGTAAGATTAGAATGAAATAAAAAGTCAAGCAGCTGCCTAATTATTATGGTCAGGAAAATTCAATATTCTGCCATGTATGTGGTGGCCTTTTTCAAATAAGGAAATTATTACTATTATAACTCTAATAAATAATAATCAGAATTGATTCTATGTAGGAGGAGGATAAATGGCTGACTGCATAATAAGTATTGAGGGTCTCCAAACATTTCTATGGCTCCAAAATTTGTCCGACTTACTCTAATCTGGTGCTTGAAATCATCACTATAATTCATTACTTTGAGGTAATGCACTGGTGTATTCTGTTAAAATGAAAATAATATCTAAGAATTTTAAGGCATTCAACCATTGATAGATTATTGGAACTGGTTTTCAGAACCTTGTATCAGTTAGGTGCAAGACAACTTAAACTTTAAGAGGCCCTCCAAATCTTGTGTGCCTTTCTGCACAGTCAGTCAGCAAACATTTCTTAAGCACCTACTACATGCCAGGCACTGTGCTAAGTACTGGATAGTGTGTTACACAAACTTGTATGGTCACCAACATAACTACTATCATCTGAGGCTTCATGAAGAAAAGTAACCAGAACATAGGTTTTATAATACTCATGCATTCTGACTTGATCAGAACATATCTGGAGGAGCTTTTTCAGTTCTCAGGACCCCAATTTAGGAGGGAAATTGACAAGTTAGCAAGCATTTAGAAGAGGGCAATAAATATTGTGATGTCCTAAAGACCATGCTATATGATTATTGGGTGAATACACCATGGTTGTTTAGCATAAAAAAAAAAACAAAAACAAAAACAAAAAAAACATAAAGAGAATGTGATATAGTTGCAATCAAATATTAGAAAGTTTCTCATACAGATAAGGAATTCAATATATTCTGCTTGCCCCAAGAAGATAGACCTAGGGGAAAAAAAATATATGTAAATTATTTCAGGGAAGCAATTTTGTCTTGATATAAGTAACTTGGTAACAATGAGAGTTATCCAAAAACACATTGGTTGCCTCTGGGGTGGGGAGGTCGGGAGAATTGTTCATCATACTTCAAGATTTTTCGGGTACAGATTGTATGGATACTTGTTGTTGATATTGTAAGGATTATTCCTGTTATAGGTTAATGTTGGAAAAGATGATCTCTGGGGGCTCTTCTGGTTCCAAGATACCTCAACAGCCTTATCTTATCCATGTACTTAATACCTTATCAAAATTGGAAATTATCTATTTTCTTTGCATGTTCAATATTTTCCTACCTCATTGTTTTGGCTTGTCATATTTCTTAGTCCCTCAAATTCTTACCCATGTTTTAAAGCCCAACTCAAAGACATCTTCATCTGTGAAGACTTCTCTAATCACTACAGTTAGTTTAAATAGATAGACACCTTTCTCCCTTTTCAAATAGCACTTTGAATATATTTCTTCTTTGTACCTGTCAGTTGTTATTTTATATTGTACTTATTTGCATGTGTGCTTTATCTTACACCACCCCTAGATGAAGGTTAGGCTCCGGGGGGATAAAGAGATGCCTCTTATCAATATATGGTTGTCCTTGTTCAATTGAATTTGATAAGGGAAATAGTGACAGGAAGGGAAAGAAAAAAAATGTATCATTGGTAGCACCAAGGAAGACAACCATCTGCCACCAAAATGGAGCCTCTAAGTAACCACTAGAAAGAATGGAGTAACTAGATAACTGAATGGGGAAAGTAATTATACATGCAGATGTTGGCTCACTGAATTGAATATGGATTTTTTAACAACAAAAACCATTTTCATTTTTTTCTTTTTTTTTAATCCTCCACACTGAGGTTTAGAGTTATAAGAATGTTGGGACCCTAAGATCATGATACATGGGTCCTGCCAGAAAGAATTCAACCCAAGCTTTCTTTCAGTCAAAGACAAGGTTTATTAAGGATCTGACATATTGGCCAGACTCTTAAGGAATTTGAACATTTGTGACCTATTGGCTAGGTTCTTAAGGAATCTGAACAGTGACTAGATTGTAAGAATCTGAGCACCTTAATGGAGACAAGAAGGACCTTATATACAGAAAGACTGTGGGAAGGATCTAGGTGTGGCCAAGTAGTTTGCAGTGACTAGAATACCTGGGACCTGGATCACTTGGCCAAGAGAGAATGGAGCCTAGCTAGGATTAAGGGTGGGAAATGGCCTGGGGCCATAGGGAGTTAAGACAATGGAGGGCCAAACTAGGTTAAGAGTAACAGAGTTGGGAGATTGGGTTTAGGCAATAACAAAAGGCCAGTTGATGGGGCTATAGCCTCAGGAGAATGCCAGAAACCCCCTTGATCAAATGGTAGAATTCAAGGAGAATTCCTTAGACAAATGGGACCCAAATTCTTTTTGGGGTAAGGGGTAAAGGTCTTGGCTTGGGCCCATACCCCATCAAGTTAATAATTGATATTGATTGAATAGGGAGAGATAATGGGGTTCCCATGAAAAAAGTTATTTACTGCACAATTTTGTCTAGAGTTCACCTTGCTAATAATAATGCTAATCGTATTGTGTCTAGAGACTGCATTTCCTTTTTAAAGCTCTAAGCACTTACCAATTTAATGAAAATTCCTAACAATTATAAGTGAAAGCTTATATACATGGATCTGTTACAGCCAGGGTGAATATGTATAACCTGAATTTCTAATGTAAAGGGTCTACTTGGAAAAAAAAGTGTAAGGCCCTGTAGATCTAGGAAGTCAATAGGATCATCAGACAGTCATTGAATGACAGTGCAGAGAGGGAACTATCTCAGTTTGCTCCTCTGTAAAATAGGGGTTTGAAATAGATAATCTCTAAATCACTTATGCTCTAACATTCTGTGATGATTTTTCTCCAGTAATAGGGGACTGACTGTTTCCCTGATACTCAATGTCAGAGGTCTCATGGCATGAATCAGCAAATGGACATTCCTGTGAGAAGCAGTTACTCTTCATTAATATGGTTAGGTCTGTACTTTTCAGTACAAGTCTCTTGAGTGTATAGAAACTGGCTGTATTTAATTCAAAAATACATGAGGCAACCATACCTATATTTTAAGTTTTATAATAGGATCCTCCAGGTACTAAGGCTTAGAATCACAAATTGTAGTTAACAATTAAGAATATTCTTCTCCTCCCCTAGCCTCAAAGTTATATGATTAAAATGCAATTTTTATAATGGTGTTATACAGAGACAGTTTGGTACCTTGGGATGTTTGCTAAAGAAAGAGAATTAGGAGAGTAATTCAAGACAATACAAAGGAGGAATTACAGAATCACTTGCATTGCTTTAGTTAAAGTTTTTTTTTTTTTAATTCTTCATTGTAAGCATTTAATTGCATATAAAAAGAATGGCAATTGCTCATTTATGGATCTAAAAAGAATGACTTTTTTATGGATAGGAAGGATACTTCTAAACTCTTTCATTTATGATTCTAATAAGTTCTTTTTATGCTTTTGATGGTACGACCAGTGGGCTAAGGGATATGAAAGAAAGTAGCTATATTAGATAGATAAATAAGTAAAAGAAAGATTGAGACAGAAAGACAGAGGGACAGAGAATAATAGAGAGAAACATGGTAGATTATAGGTTAATAGATGGTAGAAAGATGACAGACTTATAGATAAATGATAGCTAAATACAGATAGATAAATAAAGTATTTGCAATTAGGATAATAGGAAATATGATTACTATTATTAATAGCTAGAGCTTATGCATTTCAGTTCCTTAGTAGATGAATAATATCATATCTTCCCATATAAATGGGTTATAAGCCATCTCTACTTTATTAATCTATGTGATTCATGTCTATATCTTACCAAAAAGCAGCAAAGGGGATACTAGGTAATGCAATGGATGCTCTAGAACTTTTGCAATATTTCTAATAGTAAAAATAATAAACCATGCCCATATTTATGTCTATAGTTCTTGAGGCACATCTTCTTTGGGCCCTCCTTGGGACCCTCTTCCTCTTCTGATCATATATGTTTTCATTTTCTATTTCTTTACTTGTGTGCATATCATTGCCTACATTATGGCCTACTATAATCTGTGTTTAATCTACCTTATAGGGTATCTGATTTTTTTTTATTTTTCTGAAAATATTGTGTTCCATGTTTCTAATCTTTTTTTTTCCTCATGTGGAGAATATCAGTGTTTGAAAAGATGAAGTTTAGTGGCAGTGAGTAGCTTGAGTTTATTGGAAATGCTATATAATTTCCCTCCAAGCTCTATCTCACTTTCTTCCTTTTGTTATTTTCTGGGTCCACATCATTATCTATCCTTTTTTTCTCCTGTCTATAACAAATAGATTGATGAACTAACCCCAAGAGCTGACTCATCAACTACATATAATAATCAGAACAATGTGTCTTCTTCATTCACTTAACTTTTCATAATGAATTACTAGGCCAATCCCTTTCAAGATGCTAAGGTCATCATTAAGGAAGCCTTATAGTACTCTGGGGCTTGATGATATCAGCACAATGCCTTTCACAAACTGGAGCATCTGAAGAAATTCACCATCCATAGGAAATCCTTCTTCATTTTGGAATTTTGTGGGCTACCCTTCATGAGAGTGGCAAGCATTTTGGGGGTGAATATTTCCCCATTTGCTGTCCTGCTTAATATTGGTAATTAGAAGATTGTTAAACAAATTTACCTCTGTAATTGAATCCCTCAAGTGATCTCATAAAATCTTAACATATACACAAAAGAAAGATCATTAAATAACACTTTAAACCACCATTTTGCCCTACTGAGTAGAGTTTATTTTTTTCATCAACACAGTTGTATCTTATATTCTCTACATATCTCATTTGATTATGTAATAGTGAATATATAGTCTTTCTTAGAGAATGATGAATGAGGTTTGTGCTTGCCACATCTGGTAATGTACAATTCTCTTACTGAATAAAATATTCATGATAATGGAATCATTAGGCTTTTTTCACTTCTCAATCTTGAGTCATATTTTTTCACATATAATTTCCACTGTTCTTCTCTGTTCCCACTTTCTTTACCTCACACATGACACTGATGCAGTTTAGGGGTTCAGGGGTCCTGGGACCCCAAAATCACAACAGGCAGGTCCTACCCAAAAGAATTCAACCCAAGCCTTCTTTCAGCCAAAGACAAGGTTTATAAGAACATCCATTATATTGGGCAGACTGTTAAGGAGTCTGAACATCAGTAAGCTATTGGCTAGATTATAAGAATCTGACCAGTGACTAGATTATAAAAATCCCAGCAGTGGCTAGATTTTAAGAATCTAAGCAGTGGTTAGATTATAAGAATCTGAGCAGTGGTTAGATTATAAGAATCTGAGCAGTGGTTAGATTTTCGAAATCTGAGCAGTGGCTAGATTATAAGAATCCCAGCATCTTAATGGAGACAAGATGGACCTTATATACAGAAAGCCTATAGGAGGAATCTAGGAGTGGCCAAGTAGTTTGGGGTGATGGGAGGAGAGGCCTAAGGAGATCTGGATGGGTGTGGTCAGTAAACTGGGGTAAACAGAACTCCTGGGACCTGGGCAATGAAGTCTAGCTAGGATTAAGTGTGGGAAATGGCCAGGGGCCACAGGGAGGTAAAACGATGAAGGGGATATTGGGTGTAGCCACAATGAAAGGTCAGTTGATGGGATTATAGCCTCAGGGGAACACCAGAGTTTTGGCCTTGTGGGAAAGTCCAGGGTTTTTCCTTTCTGAGGCCCAGATCCCAAACCCATCAACACTCTATCACTCTGTTTTATTCCCTTTAACTATTACCCATATTTAGAACTTATTCCCTCCTTCTCTCTGCATCTTTGCTTCCCGGGGTTTTTTGAATTTCAGCCAAAATACCAACTTTTGCAAAAAGCTTTTCCAGGTCTCCCCTATTCCTAGTCCCTTCTCTCTGAGATTTTTGTTGTTATCGTTGTCCTTCCGGGAGTTCAGTTGTGTCTAACTTTTCATAACCCTGTTTGGTGTTTTCTTGACAAAGATACTGAAGTGGTTTTGATGCGGTTTTGAGGTTCAGGGGTCCTGGGACCCCAAAATCACAACACTCAGGTCTTGCCCAAAAGAATTTGACCCAAGTCTTCTTTCAACCAAAGACAAGGTTTATTAGAACATCCATCATATCGGGCATACTCTTAAGGGATCTGAACATTAGTAAACTGTTGGCTAGATTATAAGAATCTGAGCATCTTAATGGAGGTGAGATGGACCTTATATATAGAAAGACTGTGGGAGGGATCTAGAAGCGGCCAAGTACTCTATGAGGTAATAGAACTCCAGGGGTGGCCAAGGGAGAGTGGAGCATAAATAGGACCAAGGGTGGGAAGTGGCCTGGGGCCATAGGGAGGCAAGACAATGGAGGGGAGTTTGGGTGCAGCCACATTGAAAGGCCAGTTGATGGGACTATAAATGTCAGAGATTTGGCCATGTGGGAAAGTCCAGGGTTTTCCCTTTCTGGGGCCCAGATCCCAACCTCATCATTTTGGCATTTTCTTCTCCAACCAATTTTATAGATTAGGAGCTGGGGTAAACAGCGTTAAATGACTTGTCCAAGTCAGACATCTAGTAAGCATCCAAGGCCGGATTTGAGCTCATAAAAATGAGTCTTCCTGACTCCAGGCCTGGCACTATACACTATGCCACCTAGCTGCCCCCTCTCTCTGAGATTACCTTCCATTTATCCTAAATATATCTTCTATATACACAGTTGTTTACAAATTCTCTCCCCCATTAACACATGAGCTTCTTGAGTATACGGACTGCTTTTGCTTTTTTTTTTTATCCCCAGGAAATAGTGCTGTACCTGGTAAATAGTAAGTGTTTAATAAATACTTTTTAACTTACTGTTGACCTAACTTGCCATTGAGGTTATAGTATGTCAAGTTGTATGTTGACTTGATCTGAAGGAACTTCGTCAGATCATATGTGGAATTTCTCTCTTTCTTTATTCTTTCTAATATGAGTTTGTGTTTAAACTACAGTAATCCTTCCTGACAGTCCTTTTGTTTATATTCTCCCCTAGCACTGCAAGGCAATATAACTAAGTACATCCCATGAAATTTTATACTGGTACATGAAGCAATCAATTCTGCCAACTCCTTTACTTGTCTCTCAGAAGAGAATATGCATAGTGGCTGTCCATTTGGCTACAATTGATTTTTGTCTTCTGATTTGCTTTAAAGGAAAAAGTATAAATTTTGATATACTCCAGTAGTATATCATTAGTCACAAAAGTACCCAACAATGAAATTAGTGTTTGTAAATTGTCTAAATACTGAGATGCTTAGAAGTAACTCTTCCCCACCCCCTTTGTTTCTTTTTCATCAATCCTGCCAAAGCATAGAAAGCATGAAATTTATAACCATATTGTGTTTTTTTTATCTAACATGACCAAATGATCCATCACTTAATGCTCATGTTATTGTTGGGAAAAAAAAAACAAACAAACTATGAATAGTTAGTTAAATTTATCTCTACACACCAAGCAGAATGTGATAGGGAGAGTTCTCAAAGCTTTTTAAACTTAATGAAACCTGTCTGACCTTGTGCACCACTGGGTACAATCTTGATGATTCCAGGTCACCTCTACTCCATAATGAGTCATAAGACTGGAATATATGTGTCATTTGTAGCGGGAGGGTGACTCTTGTGACAAAGTCATATTGCCATATTTGCTAATTTGGTTAGCTCCATTTGCTAGAGCATGATTGAAAGAGGCTACTTTTTTTTTTTAAGTTCAGTTATAGTTTGATCAATTTAGTCAAACAAAGAGTAAATTTCCACCATACGACCACAGCCTTGTATATGTGTGTTATTGGTAATTATAGGCTACATGCGACTTTTATTCATTTTTGGCAGCTCTTTGGAAAACTCAAATGACGATCCTAAATGTTTGAACTGCCAAAAAGAATTTTCTTTGATATTGACCCCTACGTGATGAAAAAGTGACATTGAATCAGTGAAAACTCTTAGAATGCAGAATTTTGGAATATAGTTAAGGAAAGTCAATCTGCAATACTAAAACTCCAAAATATACTATTTGAATCTGTTTTCTCACTAGAGAAAATTACTTAGCTTAATTTCTCAGTGATCTATCATTCCCATTCCTATAGGGCAGATTGGAGCTTATCCATTCCTCCTATCTTCTGAGATTCGTATCTATTTTCTCCTGCATTTTTGCAATGAATTTACCCTTACTGTAAGTCTTATTGTTGAGACTATACCAGTCCATAAGCCAATAGGTTCTAGGCTACCCATCTGGGGTCCCTTGTTTTGGACAAAAATTGGACCACCTTCTTTTCTAGCCATGCAGTTCATGCATGAGATATTATATGTTGCATCTTGTGTTCAAGCTATTGTTGATAATATACAGAAACCTACCTATCCCCACTGGGAATCTTTCCATTGCTTTTTGGGTCACTGACAGTTTTGATTCTTCAGATATAGAATTGTTTCATGATACACAGGCATAGAGAACTGCTAGAACAATATTGATGTTGCAAAGATGAGTTTTTGTGTCAGGGAGCAGCTTTGGAAAATTGAAAGCATTGTGAAATTTTCCAAATGTGATTGAGCCCATTCTCTTCCTTGAAATTAAATTCTGGGCATAGCTCATTATCCATCTGTAATACCTCTCCAAGCAATGATGTACAGGACCTCCAGATTGTCCATTCTACTGCACTTATATTCTGGAAAGTACATATTACTCATTTGGAGTCACAAAATCAAAGAATTTGAGAGAGGAAAAGGACTTTCAGAATTTTTTTCATGCAATTCCTTCGTGAGAGGAATCGTCAGTATAGCATAACACACAACTGGCCCTCTATCCTCTATTTAAAGATTTCCAAGGAATGGGAGACTCAACATATCCCAAGGCAGCCTATTCTACTTCTGGATGACTCTAATTGTTAGCAAGTTGTTGTTATTGTTGTTGTTTTTAGTGACATTAATAGCAAATTCACCTATCTTCTACCAGTATGTTTGTACGTATGTGTGTATGTATAATTACCATCACATATTCCTGATGAGCTCATAGAATCCGGGAACTGGTAATGAAACTACAAACTAAAAATTCCTTGATCCCAAACTTGTTCACTTTAATCCATTCTCATTTATGTCATCAACTCAAAAGTAAACAAGTATTTATTAAGCACTGCTATGTGTGTTAAGCTCTGACAAAAAGATAGATAGAAAGTTAGGAAAGATAGAGATGAAGGAGAAAAAAAACAGCCCTTGTTGTTAAGGATCCTATAGCATAATGTTAAAAAAGAAAACATGAAAACAACTGTGTACAAACAAGGTATATACAGGATAAAATTGAAAAAAATCTCACAGGGAAGACACTAAGATTACGCAGGACTTAAAAAGGCTCCTTACAGAAGGTGAGACTTTACCTGAGACTTGAAGAAAGTCAGGAGACGAGGAGGGAAACAGTTCCAGGCATGGGGGATTGCCAATGAAAATGCCTAGGGTGGAGATATGGAATATGGTATGTGAGAAGCAGAAAGGAGGCCAGTATCCTTGGATTTCATAGTATGTGGAGGGGAATAAAGTATAAAAAGACTGAAAAAGTAGGAAAAGGCCAGGTAATAACAGGCTTTAAAAGATAAACAAAGGATTTTATACTAGAGTTTATTGAGTAGGGTGGTAACATGGTAACAGCTGAGTGGAGCATAAACTGGAGTGGAGAAAGTCTTCAGATAGAGACACCAAACATCAAGAAATTTCAGTAGTCAGATGATGGACAAAGGAGAACTATGTGGTGCAATTGATAGAGCGGTGGCCCTGGAGTCAGGAAGACTCCCCTTCCTGAGTTCAAATATGGCCTCAGGCACTTACTAACTGTGTGACCCTAGGCAAGGCACTTAACCCTGTTTGCTTCAGTTTCCTCATCTGTAAAATGATCCAGAGAAGGAAATGGCAAACCACTACAATATCTTTACCAAGAAAACCCAAATGGGGTCATAAAGAGTAATGACACAACAACAGATAACAAAGCATCTACTAGGGGGGCAAAGGATAGAAAATGGTGTTTAAAAGAGAATTTTTGAAGGTGGAAATGACAGGATTTGCCCATTTTCTTTAGTCAATTTATTTGTTACTACTAAATAAATGATTCAATAAAATATTCAATAAATATATATTTAAATAAATTAAATAAGTTTATCCCATTCAATTCTGTTCAAGAAACTTGTGTTAACTACCTACAATATTTAAGGCATTGAGCTAGGTTCTAAGTGAATACAAAGAGAAATATAACACTAAACCTGCTCTCTTGGAGCTATTGATCAAATAAAGGCAAAAAAGCATGACCTTCAAATAACGATGATGATGGAGTAAATATCATAAGCAAGTTAGGCCTTTCCTGACTGGCCCATTTAATAATATTATAGACTTAGAGCTTGTAGGGTCTGTAGTATAATCAAGTCCAACCTCATTATTTTATATATGGGGAAACTGAGACAGAGAGGATAAGTGAGTTGACCAGGCTAATAGCTGTCTGAAACAGTGTTAAATTGAGTCAATTAGGTAGTTTCCTCTAATAATTTTTAATGCTTTCGGCCTCCTGAAATTTTGTTGTTGTTCAGTTGTTCAGGTGTGTCCAACTCTTCGTGACTTTGTACCATTTTGTGTGGACATGTATATGCATGTGTTCAGATATTTATTTATATAATTATAAGATGTATGATGTGTCATCCCAAGAAAAGCTACTTTAGGGTGTGGAAAATTCTTCTTTTTGTCCTTATTTCCCCAGTGCCTAGAAATTTTTATTGAATAAAATTATATGCATTGAACAGATAGATCACAGAAAAGTGCTTTGAAAAATTTTGTGATGGAAAGATATGATTGCCTTTGTTGTCGTTAGAATGACTGTAAGAGTCAAGGCCATAATTTGGTCTCATTAAAATAAGACAAAATGTACCAGAGCAACCAAATATTTTATTGATGACTAATATTAACCTAGATTACCCTTAGAGAATGGTTGAGTAAATGTACTCCCTCCCTTCTTTACAGAAGAGTAGGGAAATATAGGTATGGAACATTACATAGGCTATCAGAAAAGGTTATTGTGTTGATTGGTTATTCTGACCTGTCTTTTTCCTCTTTCTTTTTTAATCTTTGCTACAAGGGATGGTTCATTGCATCAGCTAGGTAGGAGGAACATATTTGGAAATTAGGGTGATGTAAAAAGAAAAGGAATCCATTAAAAAAAGAAAAAAAATGCCACTCTTCCTAGGGAACAAAAGAATGTGGTTCCTTCAGCTGCAGAAAGCACGTGTTACTGTCTGCCCTGTTCTGTTTGAGTAAAACTATAATCATCTCTGAAAATTAATCTCCCCTGAACTTTTCACACTCCATGAACTTCATTAAGAAAGTTCATCTAAAGCAACAGCTAATCAATTACCAATCACAATAAGTAACTAGGGAACCAGTATTTTCAAATCAGTTCACATGCACACAAACATCCACAATTATTACCATTGAAACCTATGTGGACAGATCACTGAGAAATTTTTTGCTCCCGTGGAAACTGTGAACTCTCAAATGTTGGTTGCTGAAGAAGGAAGACAAAAATTGCGATAGAAAGAGAACGGGAAAGAACAAAGGGGAAAGATGATTATAATAATCAAGATTTTACTTAGAAATCACTGTGTGTTTTTGTGATTAAGTATGTCTTTAAACCAGTGGATAAGTCTCTATTTTACCCCAACAGGATCCCAAGTTCCAAAGTCATCTTTCCCCAGAGAAGAAAATTCCAAGCCCTCTTTCTCTGTGATTTAATGAGATCCTAGGATAATTATAGCAGTCTAGGATTTAGTCGTAAATGAGACCTTATTGGTCATCTACTCCTAGCCTATTTATTAATTGGAAATAGAAACCTAGAGGTATCAAACGGTCTGTCCAAGGACACTGTATACAAATAAATGGCAGAAATAAGATTGGATCTAGGTCCTTTGACACCAAAACTAGTGCCTTCACCACTTTATCAATCCCTTAACCTATCTATACCTTGGTTGCCTCATCTATAAAATAAGAAGGTGGGGTCTAGTTTGAAGTTCCTCCATGTTCATATCATCACTAATATGCTATTATATCAATAAGCCAATTCTCATGTAACAGCTTAGTTATTTACTCTCCTGGGGAGATTTGAATTTTAAAAGGGAGGACTAACTTTAAACCTTAGAGCAAAGCATCTTATGATAGAACATCAGACTGTGGTAAATGGATGGGAGGCCATTTGGAAGGAAAAGGAGGAAGGGTAATAATAATATTAATAATAAAAAATTAATTTACATATAAATATGTGTGTATGTATCTATAGCTATAAGTTTTGCAAAATGTTTTACATATCAGCCAATTTTATCCCCAACAACCCTGAGGCTTATGAGTCACTATCATAATTTTACAGATGAATGAGAGAAGTTAAGTTAGATTAAGAGGTTAGGATTAAACCAGGCTCACACAGCTAGCAAATGTCTGAGAAAAAAAGATTTAAAGATAGGTACTTCTGATTGTAAGCCCAGCATTAGTATTTATTGTGTCAACTAATTACCTCTCTTTTGTTGCTGTTGTTTTTTTCTGTCATATTTGAATATTTGTGACCCCATTTGGGGTTTTTTTGTCAAAGATATTGGAGTGGTTTGCCATTTCCTTCTCTAGCTCATTTTATAGATGAAGAAACTTAGGCAAACAGGGATAAGTGACTTGCCCAGAATTAAACAGCTAGTAAGTGTCTGAGGTCAGATTTGAATTTAGGAAGAGGAGTCTTTCTGACTCCAGAATCAGCATTGTATCTGCTGTACCACCTGGCTGCCCTGGTTGCCTCTCTAGGCTCCATTCAAATATCTCAGTTCAATAAATATTTATTTTGCACATATTATATGCAAGGCTCTGTTTAGATGCCAGAGAAACATAGCCAAAAACACAATATACCCTGACCTCCAGGCACTTACAATCTACAGGGGGGGAGGAAGAGATAACATATATACTGATAATAAAAGAAAAGGTAATTTGAGGACAAAAAGTACACTAATAATTAGAAGTAGAGAGTGTAATATTAGGAAAGGCTTTGAATAGAAGGTAGCATAGACTTCTATTGCCTGAATACAGTTGCAGCTCTCTGAATAAGGCCACTAAGAACCTTGTGTAGAGGTGAAATTGACACTATCAGCACCCAAGGACAAGCAGTATGAAACTGGCCCTCAAATCAACTTTGTAATTCATGATGTGAAAATAATATAAGAAGTAATTAAGACAAATTCAGTTGAGCTGGAGGGAGAATTAATTACTGTACTGGCTCACAGATGGCTGTTATTAACAATGCCAAGGATCTGGTAGCTTCCTCTTCTAACTAATTATTCTTGCTAACTAGAAGTTAGGCTCAGGTGTTCTTGAAGTTGGGTGGCTGTTAAATTTTAGGGGCCTGAGGCAAAGTCCTGGCCATCCTTTCCTGGATATGGCTCTGTCTGGACTTGTCATTCAAATTGCAAATTGGAAGTAAAAGTCCACTAAAGCAGTCGATGGTAGAAGTATATAGGGATGAGAGAGAAGATTATTAATTTCAGGTTTGAAAAGACCTGAAAGGCCATCTCATTAAACATCCCCATTTTTGGGGTGAAGAAACCAAGATCCAGAGAATTTAAATGATTTGGCAGATATCATAAAATTAACAAAGTGGCAAAGCCTGGACATGGACCCAGGTCCTTGGCCTCCACCTTTGAAATTCTTTCCATGTGTACCATGCTGGAGGTTATGGAGGGAGAATTAAAGCTTGGAAAATAAATCAGACTCCTATGCTTTATTGGGATGAAGATAAATGCTAGGGCAGTCTTCATAATGTTGTTAAGATGGAATTAATCATTTTGGCCTCAAGATTTTAGTCAAGGTAACTTCCCTTTCTCCTGAAGAGCTTCAATGTTTTTTTTCAGTTGAAGTTATTCCTCCTATAGGTTCTTCTTATGATCTACTTTCTGAACTGTATCTAAAGGGCAGCTAAATAGCACAGTGGATAGAGTTCTGGGCCTGAAGTCATGAAGACTTATCTTCTTGAGTTCAACCTTGGTCTCAGATGCTTACTAGCTATGTAAGCCTGGACAAGTCATATAAACCCGTCTGCCTCAGTTTTCTCATCTGTAAAAAGAGCTGGAGAAGGAAATATCAAACTACTCTAGTATCTTTGCCAAGATAACCCCAAACGGGGCCGTGAGGATTTGGACACAGCTGAAAAACAACTGAAGGACAGCAACATCTGGACTGTAATCAGCCTCTCCCAATCATTCAATTTATTTATAATAATATAATGATGACTAACATTTATATAAAGCCTAATCTGTGCCAGGCACTGTGCTAAACACTTTGCATTTCATCCTCACAACCACCCTTCAAGGTAGGTGCTTTTATTTCTACATTTTACAGTTAAGGAAACAGGCAAATACAAGTTAAGTGAGTTGCTCAGTGTTAACAGAAATAGTAAGCCTCTAAGGCTAAAATTTTTGTTGTTGTTTTGGTCACTTGAATTTATTTATCTGATTCCCTAAAGGACAGGAGAAGAGAGATCCTTAGGTCTGTATAACTTTAAAATTAGTAGGGGCTTTTAAGATCTTTTCTTTTTTAAATCAAAGATTGAGTCATCATATTTGCCCAACCTAGTGGTACAAGGCCACTCATGGCCTTGATGCTACTGTTGATTTTACCTTTGACCTGCTCTGTTTCTGAGTTTCTGACCTTGGAGAGCCTGTTAGCCCTCCTACTCTCAGGAGATCAATATATTGTTGCCTGATGGTAAAAAAAAAAAAAAAAAAAAAAACTTGATCAGCTTTAGCCCTATTGTAGCTCAAAACTCCTGAGCTCAAATGATCTACCAGCCTCAACTTCCCTATTAATAAGTGTGTGGGACAGAGACCACTACTCAAATTCAAAACAAAGATTTGGGTACCTTGAAAGCAGAAAGGAATTTGTTGCTTTCTCATGAGAAAGGGTACCGCTCCTGGTAGACCTAATGGTGCTGGCCAGGGAGGACAAGTACGTACAGAAAGCAAGGCTTATTTATACCCTAATGCGAGTTCCTCCTTCCTAACCCATTGGCTGGGCTTCAGGGGGCACAATCTATTCACAGAAATCTTCCCCAGCAACAGAGAACGAAAGCAGTTACACAGGTTTGCCAGGAGACAAGAAAAGGTGGGAAGTCTTGCAGTTTAGGTTGGGGGGGGAGCACGGGTAGGGCTATTCTACTCTTTCTGCTACATGCTTAAAAACAGGGTCTGAGGGGGTTTTGACAAGGTCAGAAGGGAACGTGTTTCAATAATACAATTAAATTCCTTGAGAAGGCCATCTATAACAGGTGCCTCCAATTTCTCTCCTCCCACTCTTCTTACCATCTGACTTCTGACCTTATCTCTCTCCAAATGACCAGTGATCTCCTAATTGCTGCCCTTTGTGAGAACTATTAACAAAAGACTATTAACCCTTTGAGGAGACTTCACTTCTGAGAGATCATCTCTCACATAAGGATTAGAAGTATGTACAACCATGCCCAGCCACAGCATCATCCAATTTATCCACTTGATTTTACATAAGAATCAAAGATAAGGGAAGAAAAAACATCCCAATGCTACCAAAAAAAAAAATAATGGCAGAAATTAGATTTGAGCTAAATGGTCACACATTTAGAGCTGGAAGGATTTTCCAGAGCCCTCTAATGCAGAGGTGTCAAACTGGCAAAATTTCTTAAGCTCAGCCAAACCAGATTAAAATTCAATTGGGAAATGTTACACAAAATATATAAAAATACAAGGAAACATAGAAGATATTAAATTGTGATTTTCTAAGTCAGTACAGAACCTGAGGTGTCTGTCTGATCTGAATTTGACACCACTTCTAGTCAAATCCCAAATTTCACAGATGAAATAATTGAAGCTCAAAAAGATTTAGACAACTTGCCTAGGGTCACATGGGTATCTAGTAGCAGAGAGGGCATTTGATTCCAGGTGCATTGATTCCAAATCAGTTCTGTACCAAGGTTTTCTCATTTTAAACTGAATACTATTTCTAATAATCCAAGATGGTCCCTCATTCCTAGGGCTTAAATGCAGATAATATATGTTCAGTTTTGTGCATTTATCCATACTGCCTTCTATTTACATTTGCCAGTGCCCATTACTGGTACTTTTAAGTATGTAAGTTAGAAGCAGTATGGCATGGGGAAGAGAGGTTGATTTTAGAGTCAGGAAGACCTGAGTCCAAGTATGTTTCTGTCCCTTAGGTTACCATGAATTAGTCACTTAGATTCTGTGTGCCATAGGCCATGTTCTAAGACTCTACCATCCAGTTCAGTTACAAATTTTCTCCACTGGAAGGAATTTTGCATGAAAAGCTGTTGCTCACACTGTTGATGAAATCACTGTTCATGACCAAAATAGAAATAATGATAATCAATAATAATAACAACATGAGCATTATGTTTTCTGTCTGAATATAGACTAGCACTGGGAAGAAACTTATTAGGAGTCTGTCTTCACAAATAGCAAAACTCGGGCAATGTCAATTTCCTTTGAAGACAGGTTGGTTCTTTTAATAGTTGTTATCTGATTGTCTCTCATGTTATCCTGGAGTACGCATTAGCTGTAAATGAAAATGGTCATAAGTGGTTGATGTGTGCTTTTTCAAACAAGACTGGTCAAGAAAGAGAATAAAAAGCACAATCTGCTACAAGGGGCTCACCTTTGATGGAATGATCTTATCTTTTGGCATTCATTGACTTAGCTTAAAAAAAAAGTCCTTCAGAGAGACTCTACAACTTTATCCACCCATTTTTTTTATAATCATGGGATCTCAGTCATCATTATTTCAATGTTTCTGAACAACACAGTTCATGGCAGAGCATGACACAGTTTTTCTTCATTCATTCTTTAAAAATTGAATTTCCTTTCTTATTTTCTTCATCTTTCAATGAGGGAAGACAACTCCCTCTCTCATAACTATTTTGAGGATCAAATTAAATAATGTATTTGAGCATTTTGAAATATGAAGTGCTATATATTTCAGATATTGTTAGTTCCAAATTAATTTTCAGAAAGTATCCTTTTCCAATGTAGACATAGCATTTTGCATTTATTAAAGAAATGAGATTAGTAGTCATTCATATCAATTAGACGCTGGTGTCTACTCTCTGGGGATTTACTCCAATAACATTGATATCTATTAAAATACGCAAACAAAATCTAAATGAGATAGTAGGCTAATTCTTATCACTAAAACCACAGGAGTACAGCTATAGAGCTTGAAAAGAGGTCTTGGTATAAGGTCTTCATTTTATAGGTGAGGAAATGGTCATACCATTAGTGAAAGCAGATTTGGGATTCAAACCTAGGTTCTCCATTTCTGATGCAGCTCTAATGTAGCCAGGGATAGATGGTCCTCCTTTCCTATTGTCATGATGATGCTCTGGATTTATCTCTTATAAAGCTCCTCCACAACAACAGATGTCAAGCTTTCCTAGTGTCACTTATATGGCAGTCACTGTCCCAGTTCTCAATATTCAGTCAAATGTTAAGACAAGTAAATGATGGGTAGAGTGGTGGTGGTGGTGGGTGGTGGTATTGCAGGTTTTTAGAACCATTAAAGTTAGGAGAGATACAACCTGCCCCCCCCCAAAAAAAAAACAAAAAAAAAGGCCACTTTTAATTACTACATGAATCAACAAAGCCAAAAATCATTTTCATATGCAAAATAAAACCTAGGCTGCTTCTAGCAAAAATCCCCTAGCTCTGCATATAAAGAGCCAACAGGTGCTTATCAGCAAAATTGGAAAGGTGATGAATACACATGTGAACAGATTAAGTCCTGAGTAAAGTGAATTTCATCACAGAAACTGGACTCAGCTAATCCTTTGTCGAAGGCAATCTCCCTCTTCTCCTCCCCAAATGTGTTCCCCATCCCACAAAATTCAAATGTGTCTGAGACAAAAAGAAAAAAGAAAAAAAAGTTTAAAGCCCATTGAGTTGTTGGTTTCAAGCCCTGAGATTACCATGTAAAGTTCATATTTTGATCCTTTCTTGAGTTCTTGCTCTGTTTCATGTCCAAATACTTCTTCCCCAATAGCCCCTGCTATAACTTCTGCCAATGGTTACAGGTAATCAGCTTAGTGAAAGATCACAATTGCTCAAGGGGAAAACAAACAAACAAATAAACATCATGTGGAGTGCATATCTTATCAATGGTCAATCAGGAATACAATTTTCATATGTAGATGATAAATAAGTCCTGGTCTTACATAAACAGGAATTCAATAAGGCCTAGTTAATAAGATTGTATATAAGATCTCAAAGATACTTTATTATGCAAAGCAGTTGAATTTTTTTTTAACAAGGATACATATACTCAAAGGTTATTGGAGTGAAATAGTTTATTGTGATTAGAATTATACATATATATATATATCGTAGCCCAAGGTACAAGGCAGAAATAAGATTAGTACTCAACATTCTTTCTAGTTCTGACATTTATCTGTCAGCCATCTCATTCTACTTCATCATTTCCTTTCTTGGACAACTCCTAATTGCAAGGTCAAACCTGCCTAGGAAGCACTCATATCACTCTGTACTTCCAGTAATACACAGAATACTCAGGAAATGGAAGGAGCACCATAGACCCAGATCACTCATATTTGAAATTTTCTCAATATCTTAGATACTTATTTTTTGTTTATTTATTTTTGATGAGGGAAAATATGATAAAAGCCTTATTGGGCACTGAGAAAACAGAGAAGGAAATCTAATCTAATGTCTTATCTTATTTTGCTATGGAAGATGCCTTGATTTATTTTTCCCTGTGAAATTAGAAGTTCCGTGCAGCTCATGCCAACCAAAATGATATAGTAAGAGGATGTGAAGGGAAGGAAAATGACCAAAAATTTCAAGTTTTTGATGAGATTTTATGTTGAAGATTAACTAGACTTGCTCTGCTTGGAATCAGGACATGGAAGTAAGAAGAAAAGTTTAAAGGATATAGTAGGCTTCCAGTCACTGCAAGTTTACCCCCACCCCCTTTTATTTATTAATTTATTTTTAGTTTTCAACATTCACTTTTATAAGATTTTGAGTTCTAAGTCCTCACCCCTTCCCTTTCCCTCTCCCCAAGATGACATGTAATCTCATATAGACTATACATGTACAATCATATTAAATATATTTCCACATTAGTCATTTGTGAAAGAAGTTAGTACCTAACTGACTAATATTGATAGACTTAACCTTTCTCAGCAATATAAGGATCTAAGACATCTCCAAAGGCCTCATGGCCTTTGGAGAAATGCTACCCACATTCAGAGAAAGAACTATGGAGTCTGAATGCAGATCGAAGCATACTATTTTTTCTTTCTCATGATTTTTCCCTTTTGTTCATATTCTTCTTTCACAAGTGACTAATGTCTTGCTCAAAGTCACACCGGTATTGAAGCTAAGATTTGAACCGAGGTGCTCTGATTATAAATCTAGAACTCTTTTCATTTCGTCAAAATGAATAAAATATTTAAGTTGTTTTATTTTTCCCCAAATGGTTAGCATTAGCACAGAGCACACTATTTTGTAAGGAGACATATTATTCCATTCTACAGATATTTACCAAACACCTATTATGTGCAATGATCATAAAGGATGAGGTTTTCTTTCTTTTTTCTTTTTCCTTTTTCAAATGTTCTCTCCCTTTAGTTTTGCCCTACCCCATCTCAATCTGCCAACTTTTTTTTTCTTGGTTTCCTATTTCTTGAATTGTTTTCTTATACCAGAATAAGAAAATTTATTTCAAATACCTCATCTAATTTCCTTTTAAAATACCTTGTTATTTTCCTTCTCTTAAATAACTAATGTTTCTTTGGTTCAATGGTCTTAATTAAAGTAATATATCCATATGCATTATGAACAGTACACGATTCTAATTGTTAGAGTAGCCTACCATACCTCATTTATAAATAGTCAATAGCATTTAATAACTTGAAATGTTTCTTCCTATCAGTGAGCTTTTAACGGCTGGTAAGGAAATGCATTATTTGGAGCAAAAGAATCCTAAGTAGTCTTTTGATTTCTCAGAAATACAATTAACAGTCAAAAAGTTATATGTCATATACTCAAAATAAAACATGACTTTCTTAATTTTCCTGGATATAGAGATTATTTTTATAAGCGCCCACTGATTAGTGAAGTCTCAAATTATGAAATTTGAAGGAAAGAGTCCACAGTACTTTTTTCTTTCCTCTAAATATAATTCTCCCCCTCCCCAATTACTTAATGTCTCTTCTGCATTTTTCTTATATTTACGTATTCGTGATTTTAAAAAAGGTAATTGATATTCTATGACTCAAAGTTTCAGGGTAGGTACTGATATGCATTGGTGGAAGGAATTTCCTCATCAGAAATTCTTTACACTTATGAAATTATGATATAAAAACAAAGTAACTAAAATATTACCTAGCAACATGTATCTCTCCAGTAGAACACAAGCCCCTTGAGGATAGGGGCTATATCACTTCTATATTGTCATTCACTGTGCCTAGAACCATGTACCATTTAGCAAATATTAAAAAAGTGCTTATCAGTTGGTTGATTCATTGATAGATACTTGCTTGAATTGAACCACTGTAGAAAATGATCATGTATATAATTATCTTGTCTATTCATATTTTTTTTTCTTTACTGTGTTGGACGGCCTCTCCTTAATAGGCTAAAAGTTATTATGTATTTTGGGTTTTATATAATTTTACATTGTTGGAAAGCAGTAGATAAAAGGTAGAGAAAGGTGTGGTGTCTACGGGCTTCCTCTGTTATTTGTGCTAGTTCTATTATAGTTAGGTAATGTGGGGAGGTACATATGTAGGGTAGGGGTTGTGGTGCAGGGTGCAGTAGTTGGGAATTGTGCTTATTAAGGGTTATACCTCTTAACCTTTCTTTTAATGAGCTAAAGGTAACACTAATTACACAAATATGGATTTTTTCCTTTATCTCTTTGATTCAGGTATTATTAACCCTCATGATCCATTCTGCTTCCCCTGGTCATGTGGATCCAGTATTCCCTCATTCCAGCATTGTTTTTACATCGTGATTTACAGCTAGATTCCAATTAGGGCGAATAATGAACCCTGCAGTGGTCACACATAATTAAATTTGCACTATCCAAAGTAATAATTATGTACTACATAATGATATAACATATAACTTGTCAACCTAAAATAAAGAAGGCTACCAAAGTAGCAACCAACTAAGGTCTTTAACTGAGGCAAGGGGATTGCAATTCAGGATTCCACAGTAGCAACAAAGGACTGGAGTACCCAGGAGGGGCAGAAGGGACACTTCAATAGGGAGGGAGTCTCATGGAAAACACAGCTGTTACATAAGTTGTTTGCAAAATAGCTGAAATGCCATAGAGAAGGCTAGGGAGCCCCAGGAACCTCTGACATTTGACCAGAACAATAGGTTCCAGGTACAGCAATAAGGAGTTTCCAGAGAGACCAAAAGACTGGTTTTAACTGGTGTGAACCTGTCCAATAGTGGGGTCAGAATCAGGTAGCCCTTCTCATGGCTACATTGAACTCACTATAAATGTGCATTTAGTTCCAGCCCAGTGGAAATAGCCAGTGCATATTTGAATAATGAGGCCACTTTAGGGGAATTCATTATTTGCCCTAATTAGGCCCCATATGTCAGGTTCCACATTGCCTTGAACTTGAGCACTATGCTGGTGAGCAGGACTTACGCATGCCCTTGGCTGTAAAATATAAGGAACAGGGAGGACCCGGCTTTCTGAAACTTGGGAGATCTAGGTTTGAATCTTGGCTCTGAATCATACTAGCTGTGTGACCTGGGAAAGACATATAAACTGTCTGGACCTCAGTTTCACCATCTATAAAATGGAGAGAATAATGCATAGAGTAATTCAGGCCTGCCCATGCCAAAGGATTTCCTCTACATACAAAAGATGTTTTCCTCTAATCCTTTGGCAGGCTGCAAGCATTTAGGGACCTAAGCAGCCTGAGAGCTGCAGGTTGTGCAGGCCTGGTTCTAATGGGATTTTAAAGTATAAATATCTTAGATATCTTCTTATTTAACAATACCTCATTATTTTAGGAATTCCAGAGCTTGGTCTAGGACAGAGGTGGGGAACACAAACCCCCTTAATAAAAGGATTTGTTCTGGAAAACTTGGACTCAGTCAAAAGGACCTAGGACCCAAGGACCTAGAAGGTCACATGTGGCATGGAGGCCACAGGTTCCCCACACCTGGGCTAGGAGATCTGTGTAAGGAAACTAATGCTATCAATGCAGACTGACAATTGTCCTACAAATCACATTCTTAAAGGGTTCCCTGGTACACTGATAGGTTAAGGAACTTACCCAAGGTAACACAGCAAGTAGGTATCAGAAGCAGTACTTAAATATAGCTGTTCTCTAGCTTTCTCTGCACTGTGGACTTGGACCATTCCTTTCACAGAGTTTTTGTGGGCAAGGTGTTTTTTAACATCCTATGAGCAAGGCATTACTCTAAACTGGGAATAAAAAGCCAAAGATGGATAAATCAGTCCCCGCCTTCAGACTTTCACAGAACTAGCACCTGGGCCACTTTTTCTTTTTTTTTTTTTTTTTACTCATTTTCAGGATTATGATTTTGTTTCACTTAAAAAGAAGCACATTTAATATTAACTCTTTTTTCCACTAAAATACTTTGACCAAAAAATGGGGATAATCTCCAAATTTTTAGATGCCAATTTGAATTGTCATGTGCATTTTTTTTCTGTGCTAAGTAGCATGAGGTTCAGACAGAATAGGTAGAAATATAGTATTGTGTTTACTTATCATATGCTTATTTTTCTCTGTACCTAGTTCAATGTTTTTCCTATACTTTTATGAAAATGTAACCTCATAAATGTGGCCACCCTCTCCAGTATGGTAGATCATAAAACATCCCTACTTTCCCATCCTGTGTGATTCTTGCCCATGTCCTTCTAAAAGTCATGGGGACCAACCTACAGGGCCTTCCGCTAGGAATATTTATATGGTCTGAATACCAATAACCCACTTAGTCTTCATAATTACTACATGACATTTTGACTACACTTTTCTTTCATATATACGATCCTGTGAAATCCATAAATGTTATAATTTGTTGCTTTCATACCTGCATTATTCTCTTCTTTTGTTCTTTGGATGACAATTGAAATTTAATCAACCATGCACTTGACACTTAACAGTTATAAGATACAGACTACAACCGTCCTACAATGGTATCTGAAATCACCTTAAATGCACATTCTAGGATGAGGCATAGATGACTAAATTTCGTTCTTTTTGAGCTCAAAGTTTGTTGTTATTTTTTTGTTAGTTTTTTAAACTCAAACTAAGGCCAAGGATCGACGAACTATTTACTTACTAGTTGTTCTTCATAAGAAGATGCAGTCAAGTCAAATACCCTACAAAAATGGATAAATTACACAATTTTATGCTAACCTCTACACTGTTCCTATAAGGTATGCCTGAACTATCTCGCCTATTACTCACCAACTCTTTCTTTTCTCACCCCTCAAAACACCTCCTCTGAACTTCTCAGCCTAAGCTGAGACATGAATTTAATCCCCTTTTCCCCCATATTTCTCTCCTTGTGGGTCAAACTAAGATATTTTATAAATAGGTCTAGAGCATTTTCCTCCCAATTTTAATATTTAACAAGCATTGAAGTGAGTCCCTCTCCCATTACTTTATTTTTTTAACATACTTTATCTGCCCAGTTGTCACAAGATATCTTCCATTTTCTACCATAGGATATCCTATTCTGCCTTATAGCTAGAAAATCTCCTTCCATTGCTTGAATAGATTCACCCTTTGCAGTCATCGGTGTGTTAATTATATTTTTGAACTGACACCTCAACACACAAGGAGTGTTGCAGTAGTTGCTGGATAAACTACACTCTACAAGAAAGCCAGTACTTATATTAATATGGTCAGTTCCTAGTGCAGTACATTTTACAAAGTGTTTAATAAATATTTATTTAATTGAATCAAATGCTATTTCTCTCCCTTCTTAAAATTCCATTAGTTCCTGAAAGTCTGTCCTGGTTGCAGAGAGCATAGAAGCAGAATCCTGTTGTGCCTAATACTAGTAGAAGGGAATGCTTCTGAATGTTTTTCCCAAAGAGCATTGTATTTAACCTGTTTGACAGTTCTTAAATTAAAACAAGGTCTAAAAATTTGTATACTAACATATGCCTAATATACGAACAATCACATTTTTGTTTCTTGTCATTTTTCCCTCCGGTGGCCACTATGGCAAAGAATGATAAATTATTAGAATTTGACTGATTGGGTCAGGGGACTCAGTGTGGGACTCTGCCATCCACCTGGTCCTAAATGAGCTGGTGCTCTTCCTAGTTCAGCAATTAGAAAATCAGCTGCCCTAGAAGTCTGGCTACCATGTCACCTCCCACACACCTTATCCAAAAACCTTGGAGTACAGCCCATTCCCACTGTTCACAGACCAAGGGCTTTAAGGTCTGCCAGCTGGAATGCTACCTATTTTCCCCTTCATTATGCTATGCCATGGATGGGAACTTGGAGGGCAGCCTGCCCCTCAGCCCTTGCCAGTCAGCAACACTCATGTTCTCTTCTTTCCCCATAACTCGGATGCCTGGAACACAGTTTTCCCCTAGCTGCCAGGGAATGAAAAAGCTGCTCTGTCTGGCTCTCCTTAGGTGGGTTGATTTGGGGAATATTGGCCACAGATGGTATCATAGGGACAAGAGCCTTGATCCTGGCAATCTCCCAACCTGGAAGAGTGTCCAGCTTATCATTAGCTATATACTCCAGGCTCAGGGCAATGCTCCAGAAAACCACTACAACTTTGACCCTCTTAGTCCATGGAAAGGGGAGTGATTATCTTTCCCTTTTTTTGTTCTCCAAAAAAAAAAACACCTTTATCTGCCAAGAAAATGCAAAAACTTTATAAACACAAGTTCACACAAGTAAAATCAGATCTAAACAATTGGAGAAATATTAATTGCTTATGGGTAGACTGAGCCAATATAATAAAAATGACAATTCTGCCTAAACTAATTCACTTATTAAGTACCATACCAATTAAACTACCAAAATATTTTATACAACTAAAAAGCAAATTCATCTAGAAGAACATTCCAGAATATCGAAGGAATCAATAAAAAAGGTGGGGGGTGGGTGGGATGGAATGTGGACTAGCAGTACCATATCGCAAACTAAATTAAAAAGTGGCAATCATCAAAACAATCTGGTACTGGCTAAGTAATAAAGTGTTGCATCTGTGAAATAGACTAGATGCACCATACAAAAAAGTAAATGACCATAGTAATCCAGTGTTTGATAAACACAAAGATCTAAGCATTTGGCACAAGAACACACCAGTTGTCAAAAAATAGCTCAGTAAACTAGAAAAGCAGTTTGTCTGAGACTAGGTATAGACCAGCATCTCACACCACACACCAAGATAAGGTAAAAATGGGTACTTGTTCAGACTTAAAGGATGATATTATAGGTAAATTAGAGGAGCACAGGATGTTTTATCTGTTAGGTCTATGGATAAGGGAAGAATTCAGATTGAAGCATACATTATATACTTTATTTTTCTTGTGTGTGTGTGCACGTGTGTGTGTATGTGTTTAGTCTGGTTTTTTTTGCAACATGGCTAATACATAAATATGTTTTACATGACTGTAGTTCTATAATCTATATAAAATTGCTTGCCTTATCAAGGAGTGAGGTAGGGGAGGAGGTAGGGAATTTGAAGCTCAAAATTTAAAAAAAACATTAAAAGTTTTTACCTGTAATTGAAAAAATAAA
Source organism: Vombatus ursinus (assembly GCF_900497805.2). NCBI lineage: Eukaryota > Metazoa > Chordata > Mammalia > Diprotodontia > Vombatidae > Vombatus > Vombatus ursinus. The sequence goes on from NW_020940527.1 coordinate 16,372,322, forward strand.
ATTATAATAACTATAATAAGAAGCCTTATCTAATCCTGACTGGGCTGTGCTCCCTTAAAAGACAAGGTCACTTCACACACACACACACACACGCACACGCACACACACACACGCACACGGTTATTTTCCGTGCTTAGAAAGTCACTGGCACATAGGATTTTTTTTAAGAATCTGATTCTCTTTTTCTTGATTTGGCTTTAATGAGTTTAGAGTTTATTTCTTCCTATTTTTACTTATGTCATTTAATTCCTTGCTATATAGAGTGCATCAACTCCATTTTGGAAAAGGCAAATCTATGATAAAAACTCATTCATTCATTCATTCATTTGCTCAACAAATTTCGTTGTTAAGCACCTATTATTAATTGTGGGAACTATGAGTGATTGAAAGGAAAACAAGTCACAGGCTTCTGCACTCAAGGAGTTTACTTCACAGAGTAAATATGACATATAAATGAATGACAAATAGAAGGCAGAATGTGATATGTCATTATAGAAAAATGAACACTGATGTTCCATCAGATTGCAGATATCAGGGAAGGCTGCTTGGCAATGGTGTCATTTGAGCTGATTCTTTTAGGAGAGGCAGTATTTTTAACATGTGGTAAAGAGCCAAATGTTAAAAATTTTAGTTGGAGAGGGAGGCAATGGATAAAACAAGGAAGCAAGTCAGTATGTTGGATATGTTCCATCTCACAACTGTATTTCTTTCATTAGAATATAGGCTCCATGATAGTATGGATTTTTTTAAATTTATATTTGTATCCCCAGCACCTAGCATGTTGCCTGGCACATGATGGGTATTTAATAAATGCATGTTGATTGGTAGATTGATCTGACAACCAGTCATTAACTTGATTTCCCATTTAACTTGTGTTTCTATGAGCATGAGAAAGGAAATAAAATGAATTACAATTGAATTTACATGATTTTAATATATGTAAGTTATATCCCCAACTAGAAAATCTTGCCCCTGAATCAAGTTCCATAAGCATGCCCAGAACTAACAATAAGATTACTCCTTCAATTAAAGGAACAGAATCAGATAGCCACATGATGAGGTGGGGTAGAAAAGAGAGACCATGGAGCACTGGCATAACATTGCTTCTAGAGAAGGCAAATAGAGTTAAAGAGAGGGAATAAGTGATGTTCAGAAAGGAGTTCATCCCACTTGGAATCTAGTAGCTATTTTAATTATTTTTGCTATGTGCTAAGCTCTATTTTCATGCTGCTAAAGGACTGCAAACTCTGTCACAACCTCTATGTTTGGCACCCTGAGACTGAGCCCTAATTTTCTGTTCTAGTTTCAGTTTTGTTGTCAAGAAGGAAACTCAATCTATTTCCTTAACATATTCCATATCATCACCCTGCATTTATCTTGCATATTCCCAAGGATTTGAAGTCCATTAGATCTATCTGACAATCCCAACATATTCCCTGGGAAACATCTGCAAATTTATTAAGGTTGTGCCAGTACCATGTATGTGTTTCAGGGAGTGGGTGCTAATATAACTAAACTTTGTTGAACAAAGCATCCAAATATACTTTGAGAAACTAACTGATTCAAAAATGCAGAAATTAGCATGTTACTAAGTACACTGTGAAAGTACACAGCAAATATAGATTTGGTCTTCTATATATGAAACCCCATCTAATATTCTTGAATTGATAATTTAAGAAATTATGAAGTTATGGCAAGTATGCCCAGTTCTTTGGATATTCACCAGGAAGGTCCAGGATGGCAGTGGGAATCACACCTTAATGAAGCAGACTGAGGATACAGAGACAAGCATTAGAATGGGTGCAGAGGCAGATAGCATGGGGATGGGTTGGGGAATGGGATGGTAAAGGAGGGTAGGTAGTGTGGGGAAGAGGATGTGAAAGGGGAGAGGCAAAGAATATCACTCACTCATGGATTAGAATTGGGAGCACTCAGCAGCACAGACCAATGGATATGGAAGAGTGTTGTGGGGCAGGACTTTGAGGTCTCATTTTATAGGGTTATTTTGGGAAGCAGACTAACTCTTATCTGTGCCACCTTGGGTTTAGTTCATTAAAAAATCCAAATTATTCTAAAGTATCAGCAAAACTTTAAAGTTAACATGTCCACATCATCTCAAAATTATTAGCATCTTTTGGTGTTCTGCTGGTCTTATTGTAGAGGTCTAGAACTTGTCTGAGATTTACATATCATAAGACTAGAACCCTTGACAGCAGCACTTAGAAGGCTTCTGCTGATTCAGTACATATTACCAGGCTATGAATTTTGGTTATTGTATATTACAATGTGTGACTTTGCACAGCCCTCCCTCCCTTAAATCCAATTCATTGCATGTCATGGCATCACCTCCCTGATATCATGGTCCTCTTTGAGAATGAAGGACAAATGACAATACAATGTGTAAATTACATTCCTTTGGTCTTTTGGACAATTTGTACATGACTTTCAGATTCCCTTTGTATGCTATTTCCTGTTATTGCTTCTCTGTACTGCCTATTTATAAATTTATTATACTGACTAGATGGGTGGTGGTGGTCAGGAGAACCAGGACAAGATACAATTTTAGCATAATTCCAAACTAGTCCAATACAAAATGATGAATTGATATTTAGCAATGAACCTCAACTTTCCATGCATGAGATTTCATTTTTGGAAGGATGAACTGTGCATAGCTGAGGATATTATTTTTTTCTGAACTTTCCCCAAATGAAATCACATGAAAAGACACTTGTCCTTTCTCACCTTATCATGTACATTTCTACACTGCATATCTAAATTTATTTAAATGATTAGGAGGTTGTGACCTAACCTACTCTGATAGATGAGAGTGTTCTTTTTTCCTGGACAAGTAAAAATCTTATCAGTTTCCTTTCTTTATTTTGATCTTGTTTTCTTAAAAAGAAAATCCTAAAAGTGAATGATTGCTGGGCAAGTGTAAATGTTCCTTAAATCTCCAGAAGGATATGAAAGAAAATATTTTCTATCAGGAAAAGGAAAAATTTAAAAAATTTAGATTCTTAATATATAAAGAATTTGATCTCATAAATGAGCTCTGAAATTTATATTATAATACTGGCTCCTTATTTCTTTCAGGACCCATTTCAAAATATGCTTTGATTTTAAAGCCTGAGTTGCTTCACTGTATAATAGCATACCATCCCCATATATTACTCTTTCTCTTTGTGACTGCAATCATTGAAAATAGTGAATGGTGTTTCTCCAGGACTCCACTTTCCTTTATCATGTGACTGAGACAAAAGACTGCCGCTTTATGACTGTTGTTACCTGGAGGGAGCTCTTAGCACATCTATTATCCTCTTCTCCAACATTGTTTGAGATCCTATCTCTTCTTCATTGTTGTATGTTCTCTCTTTGTCAGATCATATTGGACATTCATGTCTACTTTTTAAAGAAAATGCTGAGTTCTTAAAAATGTCTTCAGAAAAACCCTACAAGCCTTGGGGATTTCAGAATGTACATGTATTCAGGAAATTTGTCAAATTCAACTTTTATAAATTAGAAGGAGATTCGTGGCACATTGTATATATTTAGAACAAGTCAAGAACTCAGAAATCATATTTTTCAAGGCTGGGAGAGGTGATTTCCAATTCCTTGCCATTTTAACAAATCATATACTTTTTTTGTTCATATTTTATTGGTATTGATATATCTAGATAGATCACATTGAATCAGAAAGGGAATATTAGGTTTGAAGTAAAAGAGTCTTCCTTTTAATCTTGACTCTACCACTTAATACTCATGCAACATTGGGCAAGTCCTTTACCCTCATTCTGCCACAGTTTCCTCATCTATAAAATGAAGTCATTGAACTATATATTCTATGAAGTTCTTTCGTCCTCTAAATGTATGTTCCTGTAATTACCCTCATCCTACTCAGCTTTGTGACATATTTAGAAACAAAGGAGAGGAAAAAAGTAATTCAATAAAATCAGTACTTCAGTATTGACAGACAGTATATGCAATAGTCAATGTTCAGAATTTTTAATTTCTGCAAATAATAATAATAATAATAAATTGCCAGTATTTATATACTGCTTTAAGATTTACAAAGTACTTTATAAATATGATTTTATTTTATCCTTACAACAATCCTAGGAGAAAGCCATTATTCTTATTACTAGTAGTAGTACTACTAGTAATAGTACTGCTACCATTTTACAGATGAGGAAACTGAGGCAAATAGTGGTTAAGTGAATTGCCATGGTTCATACAACTACTATTTGTTTGAGGTGGTATTTGAAATCAGATCTCCCTGATTTGAGTCCAATGTGCTGATACTTGCTCTACTCAGGTGCCTAGAACTGAAGAAAATACATTTTCTTAACCCTTTCCAAGATTGATCAATAAAATCATATATACATGATTTTATAATTTTTATGCATATATGTGTATATATGTGAGATGTCCCACATCTTAGTTTAATTTTAAGAAATTAAAGCTTAAATATGAAAGCACACATACACATACATACACAGGCACACACACATATATTTCATCTTTCTCTTTATATATTCATATAAGTGTGTCTATATAATATATAGATAAACATGTAGAGAATCACTATATAGTATGTATATTTATAGAGAATATATATGTAGAAAAGAAGCAGTGTGTGTATATATTATATATGAGAACTACATATCTAAATATACTCACAATACATGTATGTATACATATATACTGCTTCTTTTTATAAAAGTTGATAGATTTTTTATATATACATCGCTAAATTCTTATTTTTTTCATTTTTTATAAAACAGTAACATTTCATAACTTTCATGGACCATAATTCCTTTAGTCATTTCCAAACTGACAGAAATCTACTTTGTTTCTGGTACCAAGAAAGGTACTGCTATTAGTATACTTCAAGTGTATATGACATTTCTTTCTGCCTTTGACATTTCTTTGGGGCAATGTTTGACCATGTCATCTTTCGATCAATGGGTTTCTCTATTTCATTAACTTTTTAAAGACATAATTCTAAATTACTTGCCAGAATTTTAGTACTCTTTTACAGCTCTACCCAAAGTATATCAGTCTGATTCTTTTGCAACCTTCACTTGAACAACTGGGAACTTCTATTTTTTGGGTTATCCTCACCCATTTGTTGGTATGAGGGCATGGGTATGAACTTGAGATGTTTTAATTTTCTTTTCTCTTATTGGTAGCATTTTGAGTTTAAAAATTCATGTTTCTTTGTAGTTGGTTCTTTTTAGAACTCTTTGATAATATCCTTTGATGATTTATCCAATGATAAATGCTTCCTAGGCTAATATGCTTACATTTATTCTCCATATTTCTTGGTTATGTGTGCTATGACTTTTTTCTTATATTGAATTTGAGTACTTTTTGAAACTTACTGTGGTTATATGGCATCAAATGTCGATTTTAAACTATTTCTTGCCAAATGAATTTCTAGTCTTCCCATCAGTTGTTACTAAATAACAATTTCTGCCCCAAACAATTTGTGTTATCTAGTTTATCAAAAACTTGGTTATTGAATTGGGTTTTTTTCTTTCTTATCTAGTCTGTTCTACTTATCTACTTTTCTATTTTTAACCATTTACAAATATTTTGCCTTATCATTGGTTTATAGTTCAATCTGGACATCTGGATTTCCAAACTATGTACTATCCTCTAGAAATAGTATTTAAGCTTAATTCTTATTTTCCCATTATTTAACTTTTGATTCTGACCCATTTTTTTCTTCTAAGTGAATTTTGTTCTTAATTTATCTGTCTTTATATAGAATGCCTATGACTGTTTGATTGATGTAGCACTATATAGGTATCATCATAATTCATCACACTGGTGACACAAATATAATCACATAATATATTTTTAAGGCATTCTTTATTTTAATAGTACTTTACAATCATATTTATACAAGTCTTGTAGTGTCATTTATAACATACACTACATAGACTACCTATGCAAAGTATATTGTTTTTTCCTAGAATATTGAAAGAATAGACAAATATGGTTGAACCACACTCAATTTTTTTTTGAAAGATTATGGAATGTGGGGAAAATGCCACTGTATTGGCTAAGGACAAATGAAGGAATGAAATAATTAGTACAGATCAAAGAAAAAAAGAAAAGAAATTTGTCATAAAGAGAAAGAATGATTTTATCAAGAACATCTTCTGTCAAAATAACCTCCTTAACTTTTGTGTCTGACACATGTAAGCACTTCCTGTTGTTTTTGAGTCATTTCTGTCATGTCCAACTCTCCATGACCCCGCTTGGGACATTTAGTGCATGATTATGTGATTGCTTGATCAGTAGGGTTCCTATGTATTTAAACCATTGAAATAGAGCTTATCTAGATCTAAGTAAAAACTTGATAAAGGCTCTCATTCTATTCCTTTTGACAAGATGGAAAAAGTGGCCTTAACCATAGTATAGTTAGTTAAATTCAAAACTGATTAAATGAGTGGGTCTAAAGATTAATAATTAATTCATTTCACCATTGAAGACATCTACTAAAAGCCCCAATACTTATGTTTGGCTTTTTGCTGTTTAATATTGATCCAGTGACCACTGACTTGGATAAAGGTAAGAACAATGTGCTTGTCAAATTTTAAGATAACACAAAGCTAACATGTTGCACACAGAGTCAAAATTCAGTAAGTCTTAAAATTATAGGAAATTAGGCCAAATGTAATGGGATGAAATTTATGTGATAAATATAAACATTTTTATTTGAATTTTTAAAAAATGTAAGTACCAAAGAACAAGGTAGCAATGACAAAAGACTAATTTATCTGAAAATGAGTTTTTTGCCACACTCTAAGTTCGTAGGAGTGAATACTTTGTTATGATAGCCCAAAATATGCAAAATCAGTCCAACATGCATTGAATATAACATTAAATTACATCCAAAGTATTTTCTTCTGGACATTTTTCTAAAACTTGAGAAGTATTTTTTCCCAAAAATAACCAAAAAAAAGTCTTAACCAGATCTAGTTCTTACCAAGTAAAAATGGCAAGTGTTTTCAACTTTCTTTTTTTTTAAATTTATTTCCCTTATTTTTATATTTCACTTCCTCACACATTTACACAACCTTACTCTCACATCATAGGGTTACTCTCTTTGTTCCTCAATGAAATAATTCCTACAAAATTCATTATAAGACTGATTTATAAAGAAAAGAAGCTAAATTTTTGTACTTATTTCAAAGACAACTGTTGAGTAATGAGCCCAAATTTGGCTGAGCCCAAATAAAGAATTACAGCTAGAATAAATCCATAATGGTGGAATTCCAGAACTTTTCTTGTTGCTTAGAATTGTGCTATGTGATTTCACCAAAATGATATCATGACATTTACTCTGGAATATCTTTTCTCTGTCAATTTTTTTTACATTTTTTTGTTTGTTCTATCTGTAAAATAGTCTTGGTCTTTAAAGAAAACAAGATCCTGGACATTCCTCTAAGGATAAATACCAATGAAATAAACATTTAGAAAAAGTATAATTCAATCAAACAACACAAATCATTGCCTGCTTATTACACTCTCTATTTATATTCTCATTTAAAACACTTCTTTGAAATACAAGGAATGTTTTGTACTTTCCACATTTCATTAGACTCAGTTTCTACTCTATTTTTCTTCACTCATTTTTCCTTTTTTATACAGTATTAAAATCTAGGCAAATATGTAATTCAGGAGAGGGTTTTTTGTTTGTTTTTGTTTTAGAAATGCTTTGAATGGAAGCAGTGGTTTGGTACAAGTACTTGCCTCCCAGCCAGTCAAGAGAGGAAAGAAATAGGAGTAAGACGGTACATTTTGCCATCAATTATTTAGTAAACCATGCTAAACCTGGCAGCTTCACTCAAGTCATTATTAATTTGTGTGTTAGACACAAGGGCTCTGCTGGCCCTTAGAAACTGGCTTTAGAAATATTGCAAATCTCATTCAAACAGAGAGGGGGAAAGAAAGGAAGCCCTGATCAGATGGGCAATTGCCATCCCCTGGATTAAGGGTAATATCAAAGCACTCTCCAAACAAAAGCCTCAGGAAGGGTTCTATTTCAGATGCCCCTGGAATACCTATGGCTGTTTCTGCCTGCAACAAAGGTGCTATTTTCAAGTTGCTGAGAAAATTCATTACGCAAATTTCTGCTCTTCATATAGCTGAATTCTTATTTGAGGAACAAATTAGTAAGCCCCACTAAATTCTTTCCAACTTCCTAATAATGAGATGACAGAGCAATACACAGAGCAGAGGAAGAAAAAGCTAGTGCTACCACACAGGCCATCTAGTCTAAACCCCTCGTTTACAGATAAGGAAACTGAGACCCAGAAAAGTGACTTGCCAAGTCACATAGGCAACATCAGAAGCAGGATTTGAAAGCAGATCTTCCAGAGCCAGTGTTCTTTCCATAGTACCACATGTCACTCACACATACAATATGTTTTTTTAATACTTCACTGTCCTGCAATTTCCTCTGTGTGTGTGATTCCTTCACCAATGTAGATTGCAACTCTGCTATGACAGTACAATATTTTAGAGAGTTATTATTTTAAAAAAATCATCTCCCTATGACAACCTCATCATGAACTACTCTGAGCCTGGCTAGATTAGTCCTTGTTCAGTAGGTAGACTATTTGTCACCAGCCCTATATGCAAGAGCTTATGTACCTCTGGCATGGATTTTTTTTTTTTTTTTTTTTTTTTTGTGAGGCAATTGAAGTTAAGTGATTTGCCCAGGGTCAAACAACTAATAAATGTGAAGTGTCTGATCTGAGTCCAGATTTGAACTCAGGTTCTCCTGACACCAAGTCAGTACACTATCCATGTTGCCACCTAGTTGCCCCTTCTGGCAAAGATTTTGAGGGCCCAAGATCACCTCCATTCCAAGATGATCCTTCAGGACTTTAGTGGAAAAAGGCATATTATCTGTGTAGCTACATGCAATACTAAGACACAACTAGAAACTGTGGCTAGCAGTTGTAAAGAATTGATCTTTCTTCTACATAGGGAATAACTTCATAACATATAGATCTTATATAAAATGGAATGAACTGACTTCCTCAACTGTTAGTGGATTTTACTCATCTCTGGAGATCTCCAAGATGGTTACTTCTCAGGAATGTTGTAAAATATATTCCTAGTGAGACAGAGTTTTAATTAGATAGACCTTTGAGCTCCTTTTTGAATTAGATTTAAAAGACCCTAAAACTGTAAGCACCCGTATTTTATCCAAACCACAGCCCTGTGGAGGAGAGGTGTTTGTCATTAATCTTTTGAGTAATGCTATTCTATTATGGGGGAAGAGGAAACTTTATTTGTTAGAGATTAATTGTATCTGATTATATAAATCGTGGTTACCCCAGTCTATTCCAGTTTAATTCATCTAACTTTTAAGTGTCTACAATATGCTTGGTCCTGGTAGTACAAAGCCAAACACTAACTAGTCCCTGACGTCAAAGACATCAATGTCTACTGGAGAATAGAAAATGTAATCTAATTGCAAAACACATTTCACAAAAATAATGACAGATCTAAACAACTAGAGAAATATTAATTACTCATGGGTAGACTGAGTCAATATATTAAAAATAACAATTCTACCTATATTAATTTACTTATTCAGTGCCATACCAAAGAATTATTTTATAGAGCTAGAAAAATAATAGCAAAATTTATCTGGAAGAACAAAAGGTCAAAAATATCAAGGGAATCAATGAGAAGGAAGGAAGGCTTGCTGTACCATATTTCAAACTATATTACAAAGTGGTAATCATTAAAATAATCTGGTACTGGCTAAAAAAAAATAGATTGGTGAATCAATGAAATAGATTAGGTAGCACAGTAGATAGAGTGCTGAGCCTGGAGTCAGAAGACCTGAGTACAAATTCAGTCTCAGACTAATCTGGGGCAAGTCACTTAACCCTGTTTGCTTCAGTTTCCTTATCTGAAAAGGAACTAATGAAGGAAATTCAAACCATTCAAGTATCTTTGCCAAGAAAAAACTCAAATGGGGTCATGAAGAATCAGATATGACTGAAACAACTGAACAACAACTTTACACAATAGTAAATGACAGTAGTAATCTAGTACTTGATAGTCAATGATCCAAGCTTTTGGGGCAAGAACTCACTATTTGACAAAAGTCACTAGGAAAACTGGAAAGCAGTTTGGAATAATCTAGATATAGATCAATACCACAGTGCATATATAAGATAAGGCACAAATAAATACATGATTTAGACATGAAAGATGGTGTAACAAACAAATTAGAAGAGCGTGGAAAGTTTTAACCAACTGATCTATTGAAAAGAGAATTTTTAATCAAAGGAGATAGAAAGGAACACAAGAAACCAAAGTCCTAAACAAACAAGACTTACTCCTTAAACTTTTTCCTCTAATACCCTCACACACACCCACCATAGGCAACAAATTTCCATTCATTCTAAATCTTTCCCTCTCCCACTCCTTTTATCTACTAGCTATTACTGAAACCTGGTTCCCCCTTGATGACCCAGCTTCCCTGGCCATCCTGTCTAATAGTGGCTATACTTTCATTCATTTGCCTCAGCTTATTGATTGAAGTGGAAGAATTGGAATACTCCTGGCTCCTCATAGCCATTTCCAGGTCCTCCCCCAACCTACAACACATCTCTTAGGAACACTAAGTGCTTTCAAGTTCATGCAATTCATGTCTACCAATCAATCAAGATGTTGGTAGCTGTTGTCTACGAACCTCTAGGCTACTCCTTGTCTTTCCTCAATGGCTCAAAGGTTTTCTCTCCTCTCCAATGCCTACCATCATACTAGGAGACTTATATATATATTTTGACTCTCTCTCAAACACTTTAACCTCTAAATTTTTCAATGTTCTATTCCCATGATCTACTCCAATTCTAAAGTCCTCTTATGTAACTATAAATTATTGACTTTTCATGTCTCCCTTTGCCTCCTTTTGTCAAACCCTACTGTCTGTCCAGAACATGTCTTCTAAGCTCTACACCCTTCAGTTATCTCCTATCCAGGGGTGGGGCCCACATGTGGCTTTCTCAGTCCTTGGGTATAGCCTTTTGACTGAGTTCAAGTTTTACAGGACAAATACTTCTATTAAGGGGACTTGCTCTGTGAAGTTTAGATTCAGTCAATGGGCTGCACTTGAGGATTTATAGGGCCACATGTGGCCTTGAGGCCATAGGTTCCCCACCCATGGATCATCTCCCCTATACTAGTCATTCTCTCTGATTTTCTCCATCGTGATCTCTTAGAGAAGTAGTTTTACTCTACACTGTCCTCTTCTCTTGAGTCACTGGTTTCTTCTGTTATTTTGTCATTTTCGTCCTGCCAAGTTTCAGCCTTGGATGACACCCATCATCTGTCTTCCTTCTGACACATGTACTACTTTAAAAAAATGTGGACAAAATCACACAACACTTCTAACTGGGTCTACTATAAATGTATGTCATACAACTACAACTGAGATTTCCCCAAGGGAATCTTTCTACCTTTCCCTTATAACTCACTTTCCCACTCTTCCCACAGCAATTCTTTCAATGGTTTTCATCCCTCCTTAAACCTCTCATAACTCTCCTACCCCCAACACTCTCGTATGATAATTTTTGCCTCCTATTTTATGGGAAAAATTGTGGCAATTTTTCATGAGCTCACTCTTATCTGCTTTTCCACATTTCATATTCCTTAGATGCTTTCTACCTCTATCTCCTTCTTCACCTCTGTCTTACACAGAAAGGTTGTCTTACCCATTACCAAGGCCAACTCCCATACATGTACAAATGATCCTATTCCATCCTGTGTCCTCTAGAATATTGCCCCCTCTTCTCCTGCTATACTTTTCTCTTGGTGATCTGACCAGCTCCCATAGATTTAATTACCATGTCTATGCTAATGATTCTCAAATCTACTTATCTTGCACTAATTATTTGCTGACCTCCAATATAATACTTCCAATTTCATTTCAGACATCTCAAAATGGGTTCAAGTAGACATCTTAAAACTCAGCTTTTTCAAAACAGAGCTTATTATCTTTCCCCCTACTCCATACCTTCCCTGTTACTTATTACTACAAAGGACAATACCTCTTCCAAGTCCCTCAGGTTTGAAACCTGTGTCATCCTCAACTCCTCACTGTCTCTCACCCCACATATCCAATCTGCTGCCAAGGCTTGTTGAATTCAACTTTGCAACATCTCTCAAATATCCCTCCTTCTGTCTAGTAATATTGCCACCAACCTAGCACTTGCTCTTATCACCTCACCCTTATACTATTACAATAGCCTGCTGGTAGGTCTGCCTGCCTCAACTCTCTGCCCACTCCAATACATCCTCCATTTAGCAATGAAAGCGATTTCCTAAAGTTCTGGTTCAACCATATTACCCTCGTATGCAGTAAACTTCAGTGATTTCCCTATAGCCTGCAGAATCAAATACAAAATTATCTGTCTTGTGTTCTGAGCACTTCATAACCACTCTACTCTTCCAATTTTCTTGCACCGCATTCCCTACCACTTACTCTTTAATCCAATGACACTGTTCTCCTTGCTGGTCCGTGAACAAGACGTGTCATTTCTCTTAGCTCTAGACCTTTGTTCCTCTGGCTGTCCTTCATGTCTCAAATCTCTCCTTTATTGTCTCCATCTACTGACTTTTCTGGCTTCCTTCAAGTCCCAACTAAACTCTCATCTTCTATAGGAAATTTGCTCAACCCCTCTTAATTCTAGTGTTTCTTCTCTTAATTTTTTTCTAATTGTATATCTAAACAGTTGGTATGTGGTTTTTTTTGTTTTTTTATTTTTTTTTTTGCTTTTTGTCTTCTTCTTTACAGTGGGAACTCCTTGATATCAGGGACTTTCTTTTTCCTCTTTTTGTATCTCTAGCACTTAGCATGGTTCCTGGTACATAGGAGGTGCTTAATAAATGTTGATTGATTGTGTGGAGCATGTATTAGAGAAAGAAACAGGGAGATCAATCACCTCACTCATACCAGGACACATCAGAAGCCTTCTCTTTCTAAGTTGCTGCATTGAAGGAGTACTCTTTTTCTCCTTAATTTCCTGTTCCTTTTTATGTCAAATTGTTCTTCTTTACAAGATAAACTCCTTGAGAATAAGCATTGTTTTTTTCCTTTTATTCATATCCCTGACACTTAGCAAAGTATCTGTCACATATTAATCCCTTAACAAATTTTCTATCTATCTATCTATCTGTCTATCTATCTATCTATCTATCTATCTATCTATCTATCTATCTATCTTTCTATCTATTATAATATAATCTGGTCAAGAGATGATGAGGGCCTGAACTAAAGTAGATATGTGAGTCAAGTCAGTAAGTCTACAAATATTTATTAAGTGCCTACTATGTGCAAGGCACCATGCTAAGTGCTGGGAATGCAAAGAAAAACATTATTTTCTCTCTAATAGAGTCTGATAAAGAAGACAACATATATACATATATATGCATATATATATGTTCAAACAATACGTGTTGGGGATAAATTGGAGATAAATATAGAAGTGTGGCACTAGCATTAAGGGGAACTGGGCAAAGGCTATTTGGAGAATGTGGGATTTTAGGTGGAGGAGGGTATGAATGCATGATATTTTGTAGGAAAAGAATGAAATAGACTTGGAAACTGATTGGATATGGGGAAATCCCTTCTCTTTATCCTTCTGGCTACTCACCCTTTGGTCATTTGACTATGAATCAACATTTTTCCTTTGCAGGATAATTTTCCCAATTTGGCAGTGGGGGAAGCTCCTAGCTAGACATGATAAAAAATAACTTTAAATGGGAAAAAAAAACATCAAGCGTGATGAAATTATATTCTCTTTTCAAGGTTAATGAGGTGAAGATGGAAAGGAAGCAATAAATAAATGTATCTCAGCCAGATATTACTTATAAAGGCTTGATGAGAGGAAGATTGACATTTGTAATATCCTCATTTTTATAATTTATCACAGACAATAAGTTAGTATTTATGAAGCATTTACTATGTGCTCATCAACATTCCAGTTGCTTTGGGAAATACAGACAGGTTTTCCTGTTCCAATGCCAAGGCAAACGAAACAATTAGAATGATTAAAATTTAAGAAAGCAGATCTTCATGAACCAAACTATTCAGAAAAGTATTAATGTAAGTGGTGGGCTTTGAGAAGACCCTCAGAAGATGCTAGGAGAATAAGAAATCCTGGGGGGCAGGAACTTGTTCCTTTTTGTTTTTGTATGCCTGACTCCTGGCATGTTGACTAATACTTGGTAGGTGCTTAATAAATGCTTGCTGTGTAATTGAAGTTACTTATGGAGTAGAAAGGTTAGAAGAAATGGGATGGTCATTAAATGTTACAAGTGAAGGATTAAACAGCATGGGGAAGGCAATTGGCTTAGTTGAGGGTGTGGGTGAACAGGGAGTTAGAAGAATATCCCTACTTGAATACGGTATGTTAAGGAGTAGTGGAAAATAATATTGTATACATAGGCTGGGGCCAAATTCTGAAAAACTATTTCCATTTTCCCTCTTATTCCACAACTTAGAATCATATATCTGACTTAGAATCTGATATCCAAAAGAGCATCTACTGCAGCCCCTTTGTTTTATAGCTTGAGAAATTGAGATCCAAACAGTGAAGTATCTTCCTCAAGAATACAAGCTAAGTAGTTTAGTACTTTAGCCAGCACTAAAAGGAATAACAAATTCCTATCCCAGAGGATTTTTCACTACAAAAAAAATTCATTGTGTGGTATGATGAGGATTCTCTCTTTTCTCCTCCACTTTCTACTCCATTCCCTAATCAATATGATCAGTGTAGTGATGATTCAAAGCTAGGGAAGAAAGGAAGTATCTAAAAGTAGCCATCATGTTACCCTTATTTTTCATGGAACTGAAATTTCATAATATGGGCAATCTTTCCAGGGAAGAATATCATAGCTCATCTATAACTCTGTAAGTTTCTTCTATGACCAAGAAAGGTCCATTGTCATACAGCCAATGTGACAATGAACCTAAGATGGCCCAGCTTAGGAGAATATGCCAGAACTAGAGCTTACCACCGAGTAAGCATAGCCTTCAAGACTCCAGGCTCACCCCTCTCCCAAGTCATAATGAGTCCCTGCAGTAGTCCATTGGTCGAGATCTTCATATTTCTCTTCAAACCTCTGCAATAGCAATGTCATTGAATCTCACAGAGATATTGCAAATTACCAATTGACATTATGACAACTTAGAAGGAAAATTTTATTATTCATTTAACAATCATAATAAGGTATCAGGTAAAAGCCAAAATAACAAAGAAATTTGATGGTGTTTTTGTTGCACATATTTGTATCCACACAGGAAAATTATCCTGGCCCCATGAAATGGTCTTCAGATTCAGAAAGCAGCCACCTACTTTGTAACAATATTTGAGTATATTTGCTGAGGGGATTTTCCCTAGGGAATGCCTCCAGAGAAAAATCATATGCTCTCCAAAGAACAAAAAGAAAGAAAAAAGAATATTTTAAAGAGGAAACTTGGCTGTGAGCTAGATTCTTGTTGTCCATGTGGCTGTTTAATAACTTGAAAACCTGTTGAGTGTGAATTGACAAAGGCTCGAAAACTGGAAGGGACCATAGAGATTATCTAAGTGTTAGATGATCATTTTTTTTTTTGGTGAGGCAATCTGGGTTAAGTGACTTGCCTAGAGTTACACACACAGCTAGTAAAAGTCAAGTGTCTGAGTCCTGATTTGAACTCAGGTCCTCCTGACTCCAAGGTCAGAGATCTATCCACCGTGCAACCTAGCTGCCCCGAGATGATCATTTTTTTAAATGAGCGAAGTGGGACCCAAGGTCATACTGGGAGTTCATCTCCATCAATATGATAGTATATGATATCTCTTTTTTTTGTTTATTTTGCAATACTGGGAGGTCCTTATTTTTTTTCTCTTTTTTTAAACGTGGATTTCATTTCTTCTCTTTCCCATCATTATCATTAAATTGTTTTATACTGAGATTATTTTCTTGACTTTTTTTACCCTAAGTAGTCACACCAAGTTGATCAATGTAAATTGTAGTGATACTCTTGGTTTCTGTAGCAACCAATGTGTGCTTTACACATCTTCTTATGAAAAGTTAGAGACAATTTCACCAAAAAAGTAAGGACTAATAATGAGTTAATCACAAAATGGCCATAATATGCTTTAAGGGCATATTACTGTAATTGCCACTGCTAGCCATCAATAATTTGATCCATTAATGCAAATAGAACATGTCCCTGAGACATAATTGAATGAAACATGTGGAGGAAACTTAATTTGCCCCCCCCCATTTCTGATATCTACACCCTCAATGACTAGATTATTGAATCATTTTTTTTAAATTAAATTTTAATGGCCACTTAAATGTTTAAATTCACTTGTATTACTTTGGAATTTGGTTCAAATCTGAAAGCATTCTGGCTTTGTAGTCTTTGTAGTTCAACATCGCCTCCATGATTTGAGGCCCAGGATAACCCAATCCTAGATGATTATATATTTCTTCTTTCTGATATAGGAAGGACTTAAGAAAAACATATAAATATTCTAATCAACCATTTATTAAGTGCTTCCTGTATGCCAATCACTAGGCAAGGCACTTTCAAAACCAGCTTGGCAGAGGTACTTTCATTTTGAAAATTCTCTTGTATGAGATAATCAGAATTTTTTTTTTTTGTGCCCAGGAAGACAACTGAAGAAGCCAGCTTGACCTTAGTGACTCTTGAAAGTGGTTGCTTTTTACTCTTAGTTCAGTAAATATGGAAAGACCCATTTTAGGTGCTTGAGAAAATATGGACCACAGTAGGCATCCTGATACTAACTACTCCTATATGTGATGTTTCTGTTGCCCTTTTTGTAGATACATAATGTTATTTATATTATTGGAGTGACTTGAAAAGTCCTGTAACAGCTGTCTCCCAAACTAATCAGATTGTCTAATAAAGCATTGGAGCAATAGTATCTGCCAACCAAAATTGTTGTTGTTCAGTCATTTCTGACTCTTTGTGATCTCATTTGGGGTTTTCTTGGCAAGGATGCTAGAATGATTTGCCATTTCCTTCACCAGTTCATTTCACAAATAAGGCGTTCAAATGAGGCAAACAGGGTTAGGTGATTTGCCCAGGGTCACACAGCAAATAAGTGTCTGAGGCCAGGAAGAGAAATCTTCCTGACTCCAGGCTTGGCACTCTATCCACTGTGCTACTTAGCTGTCCCAAGGGGATTTTAGAAGAGGTAAAAAGAATGCAAAGAAGAAGGGATAATATTAAGCATACTCTCTACTTCCTGTAGGTTACTCACCAGATAGAGTGTTGACCATGAAATCAGGAAGACTGAATTCAAATCCTGTCAGACATTTATTGTATGTTTTTCATTCTCTAAAAAGACCATGACCTCGGGGAGGTAATGCCATAACATGCAAGATAATTGGATTTAAGTGAGGGAAGACTGTATAAAGTCACCAGCCTCACTTTCTCCTCCAGAACCATCTGGAGCCAGGAGCATAACACAGATCAGGATGACTGGAGGTGGCCCAGGATGCAGTGGAAGCATCAGACATATACTTAGCTAGTGGGGAAGTGGAGGGGAAGGATATGTCTCTTAACCTCTTTCAACCTCAGTTCCCTCAGCCATGACCTGAAGATAATAGGATCACTTATACCACTTGTCAGGATGAAATGTCATGTTGCAAACCTCAAAGTGCTACATAAAGGGTAGCTAATATGTAAATACCAGCTCTTACTATATAAAGAGGTGTTATCATTATCAATTTTTGGGTATTTAAGTAATATAATTGTCTCCTCAATTGTAAACTTTGTGAGAGCAAGGATTTTCCCTTGCCTATTTTTGTATGTTTAGCTCTTAGCACCATGCCCATAGAACGTGCTCAATAAGTCTTTATTAGTGATTGCTTATTGAGTAAGACTAAAACTCATTTTTTTCCATTTCATTTGACACAGACATTTTACAAATAAAAGTTCAGGAGACCCACTTCTTCCTTGGTGAAATGAGCTTAATCACTCTTATTCTATGATTATAATCATTAAAACGATAATATCAACAAGGTCTCAGAGGTTTTACAAAATGTAAAGAAAATGGAAGTTTTTTAGAGAACTATTGCATTCTGATTACAAGAGAGAGACCAGCAAAGCCAAAACATTCCTATTAATCAGTGGCTGGGCTTTGACTCAAAGTTGTGTTCCATTCATATCGCTAACTTCAAGAAAAGGAAAAGATTATTGTTGCTATGGAGTTAATTAGAATATCTAATTAAAGTTATTTTGAAGAGGAAAGCAGCCAATGCTAATACAATAGTAATTATTAATCTGAAAATTGAGCAAAAATCTCTCATTTTTCATTATTAGATTAAAAAGTACCATAATTTTAATTCAGATTCTTACTAAGAAAAGAAGGGAGCCAAGCTTATTTCTATAAGAGGTTGGTAGATATGAAAAAAATGTTAAAAATATTGCTTTGGATGTTGTAAATATTGACTCTAGAAATATATACAAACTACTTGGCTTGGCATTTTAAAGTCCTCCACAGTTGGCATCCCACCCAATCTTTCTAGACTTATTTGATATCAGTCACCTTTGTGTCTTCCTTCTACACTTCCAATAAATGGTAAAAGTAGTTGTTTCTCTAACGTAATGTGCCATCCCTTATCTCTGCAACTTTGTCCAGATTGTCCTCTCTGGACTGCATTCTCTTCTCACCTCTTTCTTTTAGAATCCTTATCTCTCTTCAAGGCTCAGCTCAGTTGCTAACTATCTCCTACATAAATCTGTACTTTCTTCTTCAGCCCCTCTGTCCAGAATTCTGGCCCTCCTGAAATGCCTTTTAGTTATCTGTGTACATCCCCTGAAGACAATAGGATCACTTACATCAGTTGTTGTCCAAAAGAAATGAAATAACATGTAAAGCCCTTTGCAAATCTTAAGTACATGTTGCATGTTATCTGTAAATTGTAAGATCATTGAAGGTTTGTCTTTGTACCTCCCAGACCTATCATAATGCATTGGCCATATGATTGTAAGCACCAAGAGTTCCTCATACCAGTAAAATTTCAGGTCAAAATGACAGAAAAGGTATAGTATTTTTAAACAAAATATTATTTTATTTTGTTATATTGAAAATAATGTTTACTTTCATTGGCTAAGGAAACACTTCAGGGCTCATCACACACACACACACACACACACACACACACACACACACGTGTTTGAAATTAAAGGTCTCAGTCCCTTCAGAAACATTTCAGATAAATTAGGTGCCTTATTTTCTTGTAAAAATCTTTCTTCCATGTGTGACTGTGGTTAGAAGGGGAGAAAGTGTTCACTAAGGAACAAGATGATTTCTCTAAGGTTCTTTGAAATAATAAGAAAAATTGATCAAACTATTAGTATCAATGATGCAAAATCCTGGCACTATTAAATATGTTGCAGCTACCTCCAAATCATATTGACTATTCAAACTATATTTTTTTCATTTTTTTCTTTACCTCCTGGATTTCATATTTTCTCAAGTTGAAATGTTAAAAATTGAATACCTTAAGACTCCCATACCAGACCTTTTCCCAAATCATGTTGGGGAATGGAAATTCAGGGTCATATGTTAAAGAGAGGGACTTTGTATTTGAGTCCTGACACATATTATTGAAAGATGTTTTCCCCTCCAGGTTATTTGGTCTATGATATACATTATAGGTTATAGTGAGTTGAATTTCAGTCAGGTGCAATATAGCAACTGATATCATGGTTGAGATGACTTCATATTTCAACATTTCTGTCTGAAGATCCATTAGAAATTAGAGCTAGGAAAACTGATGAGTACCACAGGTGTTAGAAAAACTGATACATATACGATGTGTGAAACAAAGAACCAAGAAATATATTGAATATATCTAAGGGCCTTCAGGTTATTCTTACATGTTTCCAAACCACTTGTAATAATCATTGTTACCATAGTTGTGAACGTTTGTATAGCACTCTAAGGCTTACAAAACTGTTTCATTATAATGATCTTATAAGGTAAGTCATGAATCTAATTTTCCCACTTTACAGATTGAGGAAGTCAAGCTTAGGAAAACTTAAGTGAGTTGTCCATGTTCATACACCTAGGTGGTACCAGGGTTAGAAATCTGGACCTAGAATTAGGAAGATCTGAGTTCAAATCCCTCCTCAGCCACTTAGTAGCTGTGTGACTCTAGGCAAGTCACAACTTCTGTTTGCCTCAGTTTTCTTATCTTTAAAATATGAATAACAACAGTATCTCCCTCCCAAGGTTGTTGTGAAGATCAAAATGAGTTGATATTTGTAAAGTACTTTGCAAATTTTGAACCACTACTCAACATACATGATTATTATCATCGTCATCATCATCATCATCATTATCATCACAATCATGATCATTTTCAAATACACAATTCAAACCCAGGTCTCTTGACTCCCAAGTTGAGTACTCTTTATACTATACCACCTTGCCCTATTTTGTTGCAACTGTATGTTCATATAAAATGGTATGTGCCCCTTAATAGGAAGGAATAGATTCAACTAGGTGGTAGAGTGGATAAAGCACTAGGTCTATAGTCAAAAAGAACTGAGTTCATATCCTGCCTCAAACACTTACTAGCTGTGTGACCCAGGGCATGTCACTTCACTTCTGCCTTAGTTTCCTCATGTATAAAATAGGTATAATAATAGCACCTACCTCCCAGAATTGTAAGAATTAAACGAGATAATATTTGTAAATTGCTTTGCGCAGTTCCTGGCACATAGTAGGTGCTATATAAATGGTAGCTATTATCATTCAGAATACAGAGGTCATGGGGAGCCTGGGCACTGCATTTTGATAATTAATTGGGAACTGGTAATGTTAAACTAGCCAAAAAAGAAAAAAAAAACCAAAGCAAACAAAAAAAAAAACTTGTCTAAAACCCAGAAGAGATGGTATGATAACTTTCTTTCAAAGTTTACCTTCTGTGTGGTGTGAGGAGTGTGGGGAAGGGGGAGGGAAGAACTGGAAGAAGTGGGCAGAAGTTGCAAAGCATAAGATTTCAATTCAATATAAAGTGAAACTTCCTGACAATCAGAGCTATACAAAAGAAAAATAGGCTTCCTCCAGAAATAGTGACTTCTACCTCACTGCAAGTCTTTAAATGTGGGCTGCTTTATTGCCTGTCAGACTCAGGGATTCCTGTTTAGGTACAGACTGGCCTAGCTGACACTCGAAGTATCATCCAGCTCTGACATCTTGTGATTTTGTGTTTCTTTAATATACTAATCTTCAAATCTTATTCACAGTGTCTCCTGATGGGTTATCAGATCAGCTTGAAAATGATAATGTTAAAGGGGGGAAAAAAAAAAAACCTTGATCAGGTTGAAAATTCATTCATTCTTTAATTCATCATAACCTTTGTGATCTTTAAAAGTAACTTTAGAACTTGATGCCTCTTTCATGTAACAAATAAATTTCAGCCCGAAAGTCGGGTTCAAGGATGAGCATTGTAAAGATTGAAGCATATATATTTGAAAGAATTCTTCCATTGTAGAGATAGGAGGCTATTAAATCTAACCCAGCAGAGTGAGGATTCAGCAAATAAATTGAAAGATAAGGAATTAAAATATGAACTGCATATCAAATGTTGGACTTATAAAGCTTTTGAAAACAAATGTTTCAGTGGGTTATATGTAGATTTATGTATGAGTTTCTGTGTGTTTTGCACATATTGGGGAATGACCAAATAAAAAGTAGCTCAGATAGTATTGGATGAAACAAAATTTAGCTGATTTAAGGATAAGAAATGGAGGACTAAGATATCTGCATTTTTCAGCCTTAAAAATCAATAGTGAAGTGATATGAGGACACTCGCCTCTGAGATGTTACTGTTACAAAACAGCCTCAGTTCAATGCACAATCTGCTTCCCAAATGAGTTTTCTTCATGAATTCCATCAAAATAATCAACTCCCAGATATCAGGCCATTTTTCCCCTATAGCATAAATCAAAAGGATGGGTACAACTGTGCTGCTGTGGGAGACAGCATAGCCTCTGGTTGCAGAGACACTTCTCAGCTCCTGTGTTCATGTTCACATTTTCTTTGACCCTGAAACCAGAGGCTTTGCTTCACTGGATTTTCATATTTTGATTTTGCTACCTTGCCTCAGCATTGTAGGTTCCTTTTCTTTTCAACTTTTCTCTAGAAGGAGCTGATGAAGTACAACTTCCTTTCACTTCTTTGGAATAAGCCCATACTATTCTATATTTTTTTTCAGGGTTTTTGCTACTAAAGAATACAGATATTTGAACTGAGCAACAAGAAGGAAAAATTGTAAAGTTACAGAGAAGCCTAAAAGGCAATCTGATTTTCCATGCAAATGTTGATTGGTCTAAATCATCTTAGTTTCACTCTGTTGACTGATTCAATCTGTCTTTCCCCAGGGTTATTTCCATCCATACCTTCTTTAAGTTCAATATAGGAACAAGATCTCTGGCTTTGGCATGGGGTATTTATTTAGCTTTTGAACCTCTTGTGGATTCTTTTATCCTTTTGATTGCTAAAGTTTCTTTTTAAATGTGAGAGTATCTGGATCAAGGAATGTACTTTCTCCCCAAGATACCTCCCCTATGCTTCAGGCAGATGAACAACTGCAACTTCCTATCAGATCTCCAGTCTCCATTTTTAGTCCCAGTTTTTCCAAGCCCTTAGAAATCAGAGCTTCTCCTTGGTTCCCTCAACATTAGAAAGTGAAGCACCAATTGACTCTACTTTCAATGTAGTGGCAGGATAAGTTTGTATTGGGTAGAATACATCTCCTTCCCTTATCATTCTAGGGGATAATTCTGAAGGGATGGAGTTTCTAATGCTGTGATTCACCATATCCATTCAGTGTACTCATCAATATTAATCACTCAGGGGATTTCCTAAGAAGAGCTATAGTAACAAAAGAATCTTCCCAAAATGAGGAACACATTCTCACTCTCCACTCAGACACACAAACTGCCTGGGGAGAGTGCAATAAAATTTAAAGTGTAAAGGTAGTCATTTATAAAACATGTAGGTCTAAGAGCTGTCTAAAATGCTGTCTCAGGGAGTCCTTTCCTCCCTCTGAGAAGTCTTGATGAAGATTTCTTAAGGTGTAACTCTAAAGATTGTTCCCTTTCTTGAGTACATAGCTGATACTTTTCTCTATCAGATTTGTGAAGCTTCCATGATTGTTCTTGGGTCATCGTAGTACTTCCATCTGCAGACATTTGCTGATTGTCAGATACTTCCACAACCTCCAAATGCCTCCATTTGTTGTTTGGTTTTCTGATGCCTTATCTCAACCTTTTAGCTTCACAAGATTATAATCTGATCGATTCCATTTCCAGATACTCATTCAATTAAGATCAAGAAATAATAAACATATATGTGATGGAGACACTATATGTTCATGAACGCATAGGAGCAGGATGAGACATAAAGCAACTCATAGCAGTCCCTGTCTTGCTTTGCCACAAATAAGGAAAAGTACAAAAAGGGCTAGACGAGAGAACAATTGATTCTCTTTGATGTAAACACAGTAGACTCTTCTAGTTTTGCCACTAATTAGAAGATTCCTTGTCATTACACATTACCATCACCCTAGTCACTTGTGACCAGAAATAGTCTCACCAAACCCCCAGATATGATTGAATTGAAAATAGGATGAGAAATATTTGCATATATTCTTGATAACTCACTAGAAAAGCCAAATCTGAGCATGCTCTAATGCAGGAGCATTATGCTTGAGTCCATAGACTCCCAAGGAGAATACAGGTTACAGGGATCCAAGAATATGATTGAAAGAAAAAAAAATACATCTTTATATTAACTATCCTAAAACTGAAATTTAGCATTTCCTTCAATTATGGATGTAAGCACCAAAGCATTATACTGAGAAGTTTTTCACTGGCTTCACCAGACTGCCAAAGAAGTCCATGATATGGTGGGAAGGGAGGTTAAGAAACCCTGATTTAAAAACTAAGCCCTCCTTGGCCATTCCACCAATCACAAAAGCCATTTTGGAACCGACTTCCAAAGTTTTGTTCCGTGGCTGTTTCTATGCTGACTTGATGCCTGCTGTCTTTAATTTCACTAGAAATGTCACTAGCCCTAATTTCTTTGTCTTGATTAGTATGCCTTGCAGATAATACAAGCAATAATTTTAATGTTGATTTAGATTTATACATTTAGATGTGTAGATTTTGACCTAGGCTTACATTTGGGCCCTGCCATCAACTTCTTTTTTAATAAGAGTCATGACAAAGCAAGGCAACACAAGCACTTTGCTCTGATATTTAGTAGCAGGAGAGGTCAGAAGTACTTACAAATAATAAGAAATCTCAATTTCAATATTCATGATGGTCAAAGGAACTGGTTTAGTGTCCTGCAGAGGCTGAATCATGTTTATGTATTTTATGTAGGCAATCAATAAGTATTTCTTTTTAATTTGGAGGCAATCAGGGTTAAGCGACTTGCCCAAGGTCACAGCTAGTAAGTGTCTGAATTCTGATTTAAACACAGGTCCTCTTGGCTCCAGGGCTGGTGCTATATCCACTGTACATATCAATAAGTATGTATGTAGGGCAGAGGAGAAACCTACTACCCATTCTCTGTAACTAACTGGTTAGAGGTTCTTCTTATAACCCTCTTCCTCTTTGTAATGTTATTCTACCATCTGCTGATTTACTCATATATCCCTGCCGGAGATTCTTTTCTGTTTTCTTGCAGGGTTGTTTTTTTAAATTCTTTCTTTGGTTTACTGTTGGACTGTAACTTCTGTCCTATGAGGAAGAACTTTATTTTTCCCAATAAGTTCAAGATACTAGAAGTTTTCTTTCAGGACTTTCTTTATGTTTTCCTGTAGCAAAAAGAAAAATATATACTTAATACATACATACTTATTTCCAGATCCTGGTACAAGAGGCAGATTTGATATATTATTGGCCTAGGGGAGATTTTTCTAACAAAGACTGGGAGAGTCACTAATCTGATTAAGAGGAATATAAACTGAAATAGATGGAGGGGGAAGATATTACTCAGATATAGCCATTAAATTAAATACATTAAAGAGCAACAGGTTAGACAAAAACAAGTAAGATTTGCTCAAAATTTCATAGTAAAGTAATGCCAAAGAAAGGGAGATAGAAATAATACTCATGGGCTAAGGTACCTATATATCAATGCTCAGGGTATAGATGACAAACGAATCTTAATGCTCAGATAAATACAACATCATGAGTATCACTGAAGCGTCACTATTTTTATTGAAGTTATCACCATCCTTTTAGCATCCCAGGTTTGTAATTTTGGCATTACCCTCAACTCCCCATTCTTGCTTACCCCACATGTACAATCAGTTACCAAATCTTTCCATTCTACCTTTACGATATCTCTTTCATCTGGATCATCCTTTCTCCTTGTGCTGCTCAAGCCTTAGTTCAGGCCCTTATGACCATTTTCCTAAATTATTACAGCTGCTTTCTAATAGGCATCCCTACCCCCCAGTTTCTTACCACTCTAATCTATCCTACACATTGTGGGCAAAATAATTTTCCTTAAATACAGTTCCTTAAATACAGTTCTGAACATGGGTATCCCCTAATGACAACTTCATTGCTTCTAATAAGCTATAAAGTCCTCTATTTAGTATTTATAACCTTATAAAATCTGGTCCCATCCTATTTTTCAAGCCTCTTTGGACATTCATGACCCTTCCCACGTTTTGGGATATGGTCTTTCTCTTTTATTTGCTCATAATGCTTTCCTGTCTCTTCACCTTTGACTTGCCATCTCACATGCCTGGAACACACTTCTTCCTTACCTCTGCCTCCTAACATCACTCTTTTCCTTTAAGATGCAACTCAAGTCCCTTATTCTTACAAAACTTTTCCTTATTTCCCAAGATGCTAGTGCCCAAACTCCCAAATAACTTGTATTTAGTTACCTTTTAATAATTTGATTATGTCTATGATATATTTATGCTATATATACATAAACATACATACTCACATATATATTTATGTATAATACTATATAGGTATATATAATATGTATGTATGTATGTCCATATATTTTATATATACTTGTCTCCCCCATTAGGTCATCAGCTCATTATGAGTAGGGGTTGTTTCATCCTTTATACATTTATCACTAGCATAGTGTCTAACATATAGTTAGTGCTTAATAAATACTTGTTGATTGATTGATTAGCAGGACATAATAAGTCATTCCTTGAAAATAATAAGGTGAACATTGTACAGGAGAACATTGTACACAGTAACAACCACATTGTGCAATGACTAACTTTGATAGACTTAGTTATTCTCAGCGATGCAAGGATCTAAGACAACTCCAAAAGACTCATGGTGGAAAATGCTATACACATGCAAAGAAAGAACTTTGGAATCTGAATACAGATAGAAGCATACTATTTGTGCTCTCTCTCTCTCTCTCTGTCTCTCTCTGTCTCTGTCTCTGTCTCTGTCTCTCTCTCTCTGTTGTTGTTTTCTTTTGTTTCTTCTTTCTTGTGGTTCCTCCCATTGGTTCTAATTCTTCTTTACAACATGACTAATGTGAAAATATGTTGAAAGGAATGTATATGTAGAGCCTATGCCATTTTGAGGAGGGGGGGAGAGGAAGGAGGGAGAGAAAATTTAACACTCAAAATCTTCTAGAAGTGAATGTTGAAAACTAAAAATGAATAAATATAAAAAAGAAAATAATAAGGTGTACTTTTTTTCAAAAAAAAAAGGAACCAGTTAGATAGTAGGGATGTTTTTGGTGTATTGTGCCTCAGGAATGCATGGAAATCCACATGTCTAATGCAAGAAGCACTGTGGTAAGCATCTGGGTGAGGATAAGAGAAGGGAATAGAGATAATACCATGAAGGGACCTTGCTAGAGGCAGCCAAGCTAGCTGTAGGCATGAGTGACAAGTCCCTGATTCAGATCACAAAGCTTTCAAAGAGGTGCAGTATAGTTGTGAAGTGGGACTTTAATAATTGGAACATTTGCTGCAAGTGTTTCTCTATGTAGGAAGAAAAGAAAAGAAAAAAGAAACAGATACATTCTTCATTTTCACGGCTGCTAATTTCATCTTACATGGAGTGCAGGAAGCAATAAGGGAAAATGCTATTCCTGACCTAATTTTGTCTACTGAGAACAAACTGGTTGGTAAAGTGCAAATGAAAGTAACCTTGAAAGGCACTAAGCTCAATGACTTAGCATTCATGATAGATAATTAAGGTTCCTCTCCAATAACAATTGCCCTGCCCAAACTTAAGATGTCTTGGCTTAATTTCTGGCCACTTTTCATGCTGCTTATCCTAAGAATGTTGTATGGTTCATGGCCAGGACTTAAGACACATTAGCTATGGTTCCAAGCTTAGCTTTTGATGACTCACCCCTCCTGCCCTCTCTCCAATCCTGGCTGTGTTTCTAAACTCCTCCTAATTCTCCTAGAAACTCCTAGGAGTTTCCAAACTCCTCCATTTTTATATTAATTTATTTATTTTTAGTTTTCAACATTTACTTCCATAAGATTTTGAGTTTTAAATTTTCCCCCTTCTCCTCTCCCCCCCTCCTCAAGATGGTATACAATCTGATATAGGCACTCCTAAAAACTCCTAGTTTTTAGTCATCTGCATATGTATGTTATGTGTAATATGCATGTATGTATATATACATATATCTGTATCTATATCTATATATGACCTTGAATTGAGTTCCTTAATGCTTAAGGATGGGGACGTGTTCATTTCTGTTTTGGTTTTTTTTTTCAATATGGCCAGTAACAGTAAATTTTAATAAATGCTGGTATATATGTGTGTGTGTGTGTGTGTGTGTGTGTGTGTGTGTGTGTATGTGTGTGTGTGTATACATAGGTAAGCACCCAATCCATGTCAGTGTATCAGTGCCCTACATATACTATCTGTCTAATATACATATCTAACATGTGTGCCTCTAATAATATGTTATATAAATGAGTGTATATATGTGTATGTGTGTGTTTAGATACACACCCACATATATACAGGTACACACAAATGTGTATAATAATGCATACATATGAGCATATAAACATACATTACCACACATATGAATACCCACAGTGGAGTCACATCACAGTAGGCTCTAAAATGTTCCCATTAAGTGAGAACACCATAAGTCAAAATTACTCTCTCTTAGCATTACTGGAATGTAGCTAGCCTTTGATATACTGAAATAATGTAGATAAAGAAAGTGGTTGTCAGGTCAGCAAATTTAGTATAAGGATTGACTCTAAGGGTTGGGTCTGACAGAAAACAATGACTCCCCCACCTCCATTGCCTTTCTTTTTCATCTCTTCCCTCCTTTCCTCCTTGCTCAGGACAGGGACATGGGGGATGGAGAAAGGAGGAACAATCTAAGGGGCTGGGAGACAGATTGAGATATCTCACCCCCTTTCCACGCATAAGATCATTGACTGGAAGAGCAGACAAATTTGCCTTCACTAATTATTATCTTTCTCTCCTCTTTTTATGAAGCAGATATAGTTGAATTCACATAAATTAAATGTACATATGACAAAAACCTACTACATGCACACATACATACATGCATATAAGAATGCATGTATAACTATGAATGTGTTTATCTCAAATAAGAGTAGTGCTATGATTTCCACCAATGATAAGGGAATAATCTGCTATGGAAATACAAAGAAAATAATTGCAACCTTGGTATCTTTGTACTATTGCCTTGACTTTTTTGGCTTTGTTCCTCATGAGAATCCAACCTCATGATTATTTCTTCTTCTTCTTCTCCTTCTCCTTCTCCTCCTTCTTCCTTCTTCCTTCTTCCTTCTTCCTTCTTCTTCCTTCTTCCTTCTTCCTCTTCTTCTTCTTCTTCTTCTTCTTCTTCTTCTTCTTCTTCTTCTTCTTCTTCTTCTTCTTCTTCTTCTTCTTCTTCTTCTTCTTCTTTCGCCATTGGTATATTACAAATTAATGGCATCTAACCTTTGATTCTCTCCTCCCTTCAACTTGTCACTATATTATTAACTTGTGTATATGTGTGTCCACCCCCCCCACACACACACAACTTGTTATGTGCATAACAAAGGCATACCTGTTAAATGTCTCTTCTCCCAAAAAGGTGAGCTTCTTTCTATACAGGATATATCTCAAGCCATTCATCTCTTTTATTGTTCAGTGAAATGTATTTTCCCCCAAACTAAGGGATATCTGTCTATAATGAAGTGCCAACATTTGCAATCTTGTCAAAGGAGGATCAAATCAAATTACATTTGTGAAAGCACTTTGTAAATTATCCAGCACTCTACAAATGGAAGGTGGCCTTCTTCTAAGGTCAGTACCAACTACTTTCTTAGCTGAGTGCTGAAATCATAGCAGCTTCCCCAAATTCCATTATTATGTTTTGAGTGCACTCTATTCCCCAGTTATGTTGAACTCTCCATCAGATAATAATCATGTCTTTCTGTAATGGAGAAAGAAACATATATTAGCAAGAAGAGTAGCTGCAATGGAAGTCAGAAATATGAGCACAATTTTAGTTAGTTTCCTTGTTGTTGTTTTTAATAAAGACAGATGTCACAAGATCAGTTTTTTTTGTTTGTTTTTAGCAAAAGACTATCCTTTCCAAGTAAATTTGATTGGCATAACTGATGGGTTGAAGTCTGGGAGGATGAGGCATACCATCCTTAGCTATTATCATAAAGGAACAAAGGCACAAAGTGCTAAATGAAATATTCATACCTAAAAAAAGTTTGCTCCCTAAAGGAACCAGCACATTTTTAAATGGAAATTAAAAATGGCAGTTCAGACCATTCAAGGTGATGTTGTAAATGTCAGTTGTGTCTGCAGCATTACTTGAAAGAAGTGAACTAAGAATTACAGAATTTGATGGTGTAAATGGACCCCAGCAGCCCTTTTGTCCAATCCATCCTCCAAAGGATTTCTGATTGTAACATGCCTGAAAAGTGGTCATCTAATCTCTAATTATAGAAATCTGATCCAATATTTACACCCCCAGCCTGAACATTTGCATATATTAGGTTTTATAGATTACCTTTCCCCATGTGAGTAGATAGCTATTTCTTTCTTTTCAAGAATTAGTGTTACAGAATTTTGGCACTGAATGTGACCTTGGAGATAATCCCCTCCAATACCTTCAGCTGAGGAACATGAGGCACAGATAAATTTAGAGACACGTCTAAGATTATAACTGCTAATTTGCAGGAGAGCAGAGACCAAAAGCAAGGCCTCCTGACTGCTATGAAGGCATTCAGATGTTAATCCATTTTCTGAGATTTTTGGGACAAGATCTGGTTTTCCATGTGGCTAACCAGCCCTATAAACACTTATTGTAGAGACTCTAACTCAACTGAGACCTGTGTAAGGACAATAGGCTGTACCCAAATGGAAATTAGAAAGCAGAAAGGTCTTTTCCTGACAATTAGCAATCAATTCCTGACAATGTCCACCTTCTTAACCCCACAACAGTCTATAACCATGGAAAAGAATAAAGTTGTCCAAAGTGGAAGGAAAACACCCCACAAACTATTATGCTTTTGTCAGGGTAAACCAAGGTACTAAAGCTGTCATCAATTTTATTATATCTCAACCATTTTGACTCACATAAAATGCACTAAAATGAAATGATGGGAAAGATGTTATTATTTCTAAAGTCATGTATTCCTCATTGCTTTATTTCTAAAATCATGTATTCCTCATATGGTCTATTTATGCCCAACCTGTGGTAGAGCTTTTCAACTTCATTTTAGTCTGATGAGCTAGTTTAACACACTACCTTGACCCCAACAAGTGTTGTCATTTTGGCATTCTTTGAGAATGAAGGACAACTACCCACACCAACCATTGACCAGAAAGGAAATAAAACTAACTTGAAAATCAAATGAAACAGTACAAATTCTCTTCTCTGAACCCTAAGGCAAATTTCTCATATACATGAAGCTTATTCAGGGCTGCCATTAACATAATGCATAAATCCCAACTGCAAATTATGGCTATCAAGAATATTATGATGATTTTGGATGATCCTTTGAGATTTTGTTTCCCAAGAAGTAATTTTGGAAGCTTATGATAAATATAATCCTACTCATTTTCTTTATAGGATAACCACTGTCTTTATACCTATATCCTTTTTTAAACTGCAAAAT
The DNA here is from genome assembly GCF_900497805.2 of Vombatus ursinus. Taxonomy (NCBI): domain Eukaryota; kingdom Metazoa; phylum Chordata; class Mammalia; order Diprotodontia; family Vombatidae; genus Vombatus; species Vombatus ursinus. Next base: position 16,403,543 of record NW_020940527.1, read on the forward strand.
ATGAACTCATTCATAAGATATTGAAATACATGTACATATTAGTTTGGCAGTGCCATTTGAGAATTGTGGATTTGGGGAGGGAAATTAATTACATTTGAGCATATAATAACATTTGGAATATAACACAACAGAAAGAAAATTAAAATGTGGAACAGCACATGATCATTTATATCAAGAGGAAAAGAATCTTCAACAGGAATTGTGACTTTGGATCTTCCTTTTATCTCTTCTGTGAATTCTTTGGTTTCTGGTGAGACAGGAGTCTATGTCATGGAACATTAATTTTTTGTTTTTTTTTTCATTGTTTGTTTGTTTTTTAGAAACTGCTTTCCAGAAATATCCTCTACTTTTAGGGCAGTGCTTTTACTCATTTCTCAGGAAGGCCCTGGAGAAGGTACTTATAATAGCCCAATCATGTAGATGGAGAAGTGATGTGGAAAATATTTAAACCATTAAAAATTCAATCAATATCCTTAAAAATGGAAATGTAGTAAGGAGGGTGTTCTTTGCCTATTAGTATTCTGATGGAAGCAACCAGTAATATAAAAATATACATTCTGCATCTAGAGAAAAAATGGCTAGTAATTGATGACACATTTGCAACAAAATTCAGATTTATGGCCCTGCCAGCTGGTTTCCTAGCCAGATGTGTGATTCAGGCATGTGAGTTTCTTGCTAGTGAAGAGTTTCTGTGTGAATCTGTGTGCCATAACAATTTGTTCAAAATCAGAATTTGAGTGTGTCATCATCACAAGTGTTAGAACCTCTTTCCATAAGGAGTTTGCAATGAGGAATAATTCAAACAGATTTAGATATTGATACAATTTGGAAGGTAGACTCAGAATGAAAAATGCATGGTAAGTAAGTGGACAAAAAAAAATTTTTACTCCTCCTATCTTTAGTTTGAAGGCAAAGCCTGGATGGTGCAATCATGCATTATACAATCAGCTAGATAGTTTGGGTGGCATTATTCTTGGTCTACAGGTGGTTTACTTTTCCTAGTAATGTAGGATTGCACTCTTCCATTGACGAGGGTAATTGGCATTTCCACTGAGCTAACTTACAATTCTTTTTTCCCCCTTAAACGAAACATAATATAAAATCAGGGTCTAAATTTCTCTTCTGCAATGACTGAAATGGCTTATTTCCAGAAATGTGCAGTGAGTATAATACTTTGTACCCAGATGTACTTGCAGAATAGTTAGTGAAAAATGGTTGTTTTCTTGTATATAATTCCAACCTTCCACCCATGTTAATTGCTAGTGACATTTTGGGTTGTGTTTTTCAACATTTTAATGAGAACTAAAGCTCTAGTAAAAATACTGCTATATCTTTCATTGAAATGCATCCTACATGGTCTTTACCACTAGAATCCACACTGAGTTGTGAGTGAAACTGGTGTATACTCAGAGTACTATGCAAGCTGGGAATTTGTTTTCCTTAGTCCACAAGATATGATAAAATTTATAATTGCTAGTTCAAGCCTGGGAATTGCATTTTTTTTAGGCCCCCTTAAGTCTTAAGTCTCTGTCATCATTCATACACAAATATACATTGTTTCTATGACTCACAGCTCTCCAATTTAGCATGATGGAAATGAGCATGCTTTAGCTAAACAATTAGCTCCAACATGTCAGAGTGCTATAGGGAAAATGTAATCCAAATAATTTTCATTTCAGAAGAGAAAAGGAAATGATAGTACAAAATATAATGAATTAATTTTCAGTTTGTTCATAATGGCAGGAATCTCCAGTGCCATGAATAATGAAAATTTTGAGCTTGAATGGATTCTAAAATATGGTTCTTTTTTCTTTTGGGGGGGGGTGTGTAAAGCAATTGAGGTTAAGTGATTTGCCCAGAGTCATACAGCTAGTAAGTGTTATATGTCTGAGGCCAGATTTGAACTCAAGTCCTCCTGACTTCAGGAGAACTATCCACTGTGCCACCTAGCTGTCCTTAAAATATGATTCTTTCACAAAAATTAGTGCAGCTCTAACATGGTGAATTTGATAATGTCCTATGTATAGTAATATAATATCCTATGTAGAGTAATGGCCAACTAAAATTCTTCAATAATTTGAAAAAAATGCCTCAATTATTACTCTACCCCATTCAATAAGTTACTAAATCCTATTTATTCTAATTTCATTATACATCTTACATCCATCCTATCATCTTAACTTATATTGACACTAGGCTTGTTAAGGCCATCTCTTCTCAAACAAAGTATTTCAATGACCTTATTTTCTATGTAATAAAAGTCCCAGTGGTTTGCTATTGCTCTTAGAATAAAAGGCAACATACAGAGTGTGTGGCTTCAAGTGTCTCCACAATCTTATTCCAATCTTTTTTTTTCTTTCTTTATAAAAACTCCATCACATATGCTTTATACTATCCACTTGCCTCTAATCTAGCCAGAAAGGGCTATTATCTCCTCTTCTTTGCTCCCAGAATTCATGGAGGCTGTTAATCTTCTCTAGCTTCATGTTCTAAATTGGAAATCCTTCTCTTCTTTCAATGCTATACTCAAGGCCCTATCTCAACTCTAAAGCCTAGTGGAAAAATATTTCTTTCTCCTAAAATTAGTCAAATACCAAAATAGGTTTATATGTGGACAGTTCTATCCACTATGCTACATTATCCAAGACTTGTCTTAATCTTTGATTATGATTATCTCCAATTATGGGATTTAGAGTCAGAAAGACCTAAGCTCAAGGCCTGACTCAAGACACTTATTAGCTGTATGGCTCTGGGCAAGTCCCTCAACCTCCTCTAAGCCTCTGTAACCTTATCATTAAAATGTGGATAATAATAGTGCCTACTTCATATGTTGTTGGGAAGAATAAATGAGAATGCCTAATGCTTCACAAACCTGAAAATGCTATATAGATGCTAGTTATTATTATTTCTTATTTTTAACCTTATGTGTATGTATATTCTATCTGAAATGTTAAATTATATACCCTTTCAGGTATAGAAAGTCAGTCATACAATGATAGGATCATATATTTAGATTCATAAGGAACTTTATTTAAGAGGGACTGAGGATGAAGGGGAGTAATGCAAAGGAATAAATTACTGGAATCACAAGGCACAAGGCATTCTGAAAAAGACACAGGAAGTCCCATGTGCCAGTCAAGTTAAACTACCACTATCCTCTCAACCACAACCTCCTTTCAGACCCTGATGGGGATAGTCCAGTACCTTGAACTCAAGAGTCTTAGGAATAGCAGTGCCCTCATAGCTCACTGGTTCTATCATCACTGAGGGAAAGAGTTATTGAGGAGAAAGGACAGACCTTTTTTGCCACCACCAAAACCAACTTCTGAGCAACTATCATTAACTAGTAAGTAAGGCCACTAGTCATGAGTGGCAGTGTTTCCAGCCTACCGGTTCTGCTTCCAGCCTAATTCTCAGAAACCATGAAGCAGCTCACATGGAGATGTAGCTGAGCAATTTCTTTGGAGGGGGACACCAATATCAGAAACATATCCATTTATCAGCAAAAATGCAATTAAATAAATGGCATCACCATAGACTTTGCTCTTGTACTCTAAGGGCTAATGGGTCTTTCTATTTTACTGGAAGCTAAAACTTCCATTGCGCCCTCATTATAGACTATCTGCTCCTTCAAAGCTGAGTCTGTCTTACTTTTCTGTTTGTGTCCCCAGCACTTGAGACAATGCTTTACACATAGGAAGGCATAATAAATGCATTGTCACTCATTGATTGAGTCACTCACTCACTGAAGTTAAATAACTTGCTCAGGGTCCCACAGCTAGCAAGTATCTGAGATCAAATTTGGAACCCAGTTCTTCCTGAATTCAGATTTCATGATGTCTTCACTAAACCCTTCTGCTTCTCAGTGTTATTTTGTTTTTCATTTTTATATCCTCAGTGATTAGCACAGTCCCTTTTATATATAGGAATTGCCTAGTAAAAATTTGTTGAAGTCAAAATTTGCTATGGTATTTGCAAGTTGATAAGATTTTAGGATGTTAACCTCTTATTTAAGTATCTTATAGTTTCTCCTTTGTCCCCTCCCCTTATTTGTTTATTTGGCCTGTCATTCCTTTTTCTCTCTTCTTCTACCTTTGTCCTCACTTTACCTGCCTTTTGTGACATTCATCTCAAAGCTCTTTAGCTGTATCTACCTTTTTGTACAGATTTTTTTACAACTCCCAAAACCCAGATTCTGCTATTAGGTTAGTAACAAAAATGGTCCTAATTCAACAAAGTATAACAACTATGGGAATGTTCTCTAGAAAATGTGAAGATAAATCTCAGCCGTTCACATTGACTCTATGGTGTTATTGGTTATTGTGTTCATGCCACTGTCTGGCACATTAAAGAAAGTATATCAACATAATCCAAGCTACTCCAATGCATACCTAAGGCCTGTGAACAACCTAAGCAATGCCAATAATGTAAACAAAGACACTTACAAAGTAACAAAATTCTGGTAAAACTCAATAACAGCATCTGGTGCCAGATGAATGAATTTTGAACATAGTTCCTTTCTATCAAGTAATGGTAAATGACAAAGGCAGAAAGTTATATGCACTGTCAGTTACATTTACTATATTGTACTGTCTTAACTGTTTTGCAATGGGATAGGACTATGGGGTGTTTATTGGGAATCAATCAATATATAAAAGCAAGGTACGCTAATTAAAAAAATTAAATTTGAAAAGAAATTTATGATGAGGGAATTGGAAGATAAGACCTCTAAATTTTACTCTAGACCTATAATGATGATATTACTTGTAAATAACTCATTATTTTGTGCGTGTAGCCAATTACAGGACACACTGAAGTACCACAGGAGACCATGTTATATTAACTAGATGGGAAAGTATAGACTTATTGTTTCTAAAAGGTCATTTTACAATTCATATGGGCAAGGTAAAAGATATCTCTCAAAATCCAAACAAAACGTTATTCTCCTTGAAGGCAGCTTGACTAAATCATCTCTAAGAACTTTTTAAACATTAAAATACTATCCTAATAACCCATTAAAACATTAAATTATACATATAAAATGTAAAACCATTATGCATGGGATGGCAATGGAATACTTCTGTTATCCATGATTAAAATATGATTGGACAGTTAGGACAAATTCAGAAAAGAAGCATTGAATAAATTGTCCCCTGTTAAAATATAAGGTCCTTGAAGGCAGGAAGATTTTCCCTTTTTATATTTTAATCCCCATTATTTAACACATTGCCTGGCACAAAATAGGTTCTTAAAAAATCCTCCTCTATGTATAGCTTATTTGAATGAAATAAGGTATGGGTTCTTATTTTGCACATAATAGCTAAAAATAATTAGCATTAATCTTTTCTAAATTTAAATAGGCTTATAAATTATTGTTGTCACTCAGTTGTATCTGACTTTTCATGGTCCCATTTGGCGTTTTCTTGACAAAGATATTGAAATGTTTGAAATTTCCTTCTCCAGTTCATTTTACAGATGAGAAAACTGAAATAAGCAGGTTAAGTGACTTGACCAGGGTCACACAGCTGTCTGAGTGCAGATTTGAACTCAGGACAATGAATCTTCCTGACTTCTGGCTGGGCACTCTATCCACTGTGCCACCCAGCTTATAAGTTAGGACATGCCTTATTGCTGAGGTATAACATATGTTAATGATCATCAAAACATAGAAATAGATATGTAGATAGATAGATAAAACATTTATCAATTATTTACAATATGCCAGTAAATATGTTAAGTGTTGGGTATTCAAAAACAAGTAAAAAGAAATCTAGGAAATTTTCATTTTAATCAAGGAGAAGTGGATAACCTGTAAAGAGTGAGGTAGAAAGGGAGCACATCTCAGGGGACAGATTATCCCATGTGGAGGCCAAGCTCTGGATTACAGGTGGAGTAAACTAAGCGAGCCAGAGAGGAATCAGGATTGGAGTGGTCAGAAAAGGTTTCATGGATCTGTTGCAAGTTGAACTGGTCATAGAAAAAGATTATGATTATAAATTGTCAGGGCATCAGTAGTCTGGGAGGCAGGTAGAGGGCATTTTAAGCAATGGGAGTCATATGACTGAAGACATGGGAGAATGATTGATATAACAAGTACTATTTTCCCAAAGAACTCTCACTTATCATTCATATGGTAATTACTTTTTAAGTGCTTGTTGCATACTAAATACTTCACATTATCTGATTTTATCTATATCCCATGTTTTAAGCATACCTGATTAGTTAATATTTCATCCTCAATTGTGTAATCTACCCACCAAAGAAGTTAACTGAATGTAGACCAGAGATTTATTCAAGTGAATCAGGTGAGAAAACACTCCTGTATGTGATTGAACATAGAGCTTTTGGGAATCAACTCCTTGCCAGTCATTATCATAAGCAGATACTGCCTTGCTCCCAATTAAAAGCACTTCCCTTTGGCAACTCACTGATAACCTACTCATTGCAGTGCCCTAAATAATGCCTTAGTGACTTCCAGACCTTGAAACAATTCACAGCACTCAACAATAATTTTCACTGAACATAATTCTTGTTTTCCCAAAAATGTGTATCTTTGATATATGCACATTAATTTACCTGAGCTAGAATTAAACATTGTACAGGTATTTCATATGTTTATTATCCAATTACTTTATAATTATGCTCCCTCATTTCACCTTTTCAGTTTCATGGAAGACTACCTCCCCTTGATAAGACCTTCCATGGCTGCCTTTCCCTGCTATATTAAGATGCTTTTCTGGCTGCATCACTTACTCCAGAACTTCCGTAATGATTTGTGTCTTTACATTGTCACTATCTTGCTTCATGTCTGTCTTTCTGTAGCCAACATTTGCCAAGGTCTATAGACCCTCCTCCCACAGCAGCTTTCACAACAATGCCCTTTTCATCACTCACACTGCCAGTTTTCAACTTCAGGCCCTTGTCACCTCTCAGGTTGGATATTGCAAGAGACTCCTAACTGTATTCTGCTAGATGTATCTGCTCTCTCTGATCCATCCTCCACACAATATACAAAATAATCTTCCTAAAGCACAAGCCTGATCATGTCCTCTTCACTCTCAAAAAATTTTAGTGACTATTCCCTAATGCCCCTACTAAAAAATGAAAATTCCTTAGCCTGGCACTGCAGTTTTCTACAGTCTATCCCTGACTCTCTTTTCCATACAATTCTTATTATGCTGTGCTTTGTAGTCAAACTGGAATACTAGATCTAATCCACATTTGATGTTTCAACTCCAACCACTGTCTTCACACAGGTTGCCTCCCATGCCTAGAATATTCTCTACCCAACTGCTGCCTCTTAGAATCTTTATTTTTTAACTAAGATTTCAATTCAGCTGTCACATCATCCCTAAATACTTTCCTCATCTTCCCATGTGGGGATTTCCCCCTTACCAAAATATCTCTGGCTTACTTATTTATGCATTTGTTGCTTCATTGCAATAAAGGCTAAGGTCTATCAGGGCAGGGAGAGTTTTATATCCCCACTTCACAATGCCCAGCACATAGCAGGCACTTAATAAGTATTGAACTGTGTAATCCCTCATGTCACCAGCTAGATTGTACATTCTTTACTAGCAGAAATAGTTTTCTATACCTTGCTTAGCCTTTCATAATACCTATCATGCTGCTGGACACATAGTAGGTGCTCAGAAACAACTTTTGAAGGAATAAATGGATAAACATATTTCTGTTTAAAAGCACAATCTATTCAGAGTGATGCGGTATTTGCTAAGCTCTCAGGCTTTCTTGCAATAAATATACTTTCCTGCAGAGTGAATTTCTCTCTCCCATGCTAGAGATTGCCTTATAATGGATATGTGGCCAGGGGCCTGAGGAACCTTTAAGCATCATTTGGAGTCAAGGACAACATCAGGTAGATAATGAGACTAAATGGCATTTTGAATATTTGATGAAATGCCATTGATCTGTCAGTGAAATATCTGATTTAAAAAGGCTTTGAGGAAGCATCCCCACTGCTATTAACCTGTGCACAGCTTTGCATTTGCTGAATTTGAGAAGCCGGGCAAGCCAAACGTTTCCTCTTTCACAGAGATTAATGTCCAGTCAATAATCATATAGTGAGTAATAGTGAGATAAGCCAGTATAAGTAGAAAGGTTGGGATTTAGGTGATGAACAGAAAACCATTTGAGATAAAAGGGCATATCCCCATCTTTCTACTTAATGTCAGTTTCTTAGGAGGGGCAATGCTCATATCCCAGTCATCACTGGGGCCATGAGTAGCATAACTGTCTATTTCTGTCATTTCACTGATTGACTTGGCCAAGGGAATATTTTGTGGAGGCATTAGTTGATCATTTAGTTTGTACCTATTTAACTCAGTCATTTGGATCAATACTATCTGAATTTTAAGGGGGACAGCTTATCTACTACCTTGGCGTCAATCACAGCTCTTGTGAAGATCCTTTTTTTTGTCTGAAGAAAAACAAGATTATATGTCCCCTTTCCTCCCAATCTCTGCCAACTAGATATTCATATAGTTGTCAAATTCTTGTAGCACTAATCTCAGGTGGCATATCTTGTTTTGAGGATTCAAGAGAAACATGGAAAGAATAGAGAATGCAAACATCAAAAGAAAAAAAAAAGATCAACTATTTCAAGTTCCTTTATTCTCATACCCTTTTCTTCCTCTACTCTCTAATATTTGATGTATCTTTACTGCTTTCTTCAAGTTCAGCATCTACCTACTTACTCCTTTCACTCCTGGTCCTTAATCCTTGGACTCTGTCTTCTCTTAACCCTTATTTTTGTATTTATTTCTCCCATCTTAGAAAGTAATTAGAACAGATATTTAAAAGCAACTTAAGGTTTGCAAAGAGTTTTGTTCATCTTTTTTTTTTCCACTTGAGCCTCTCAACAAAACGTTGAGATAGCATTGTAGGTATCATTGTCTCTATATTATGGATGAGGAGACAGGCTTATGACGTTTAGTAATTTGTCCATGTTTTCATCCTTAAGAAGCATCAGAGGTAGAGTCAAGCATAAGTTTCCCTGACTCCATTGCTTGCATTTTTCCCCCACTAGGGCAGGCAGCCTTTCCACTTATAACTTAAAACAAACAAAAAAAATCAAAGTTCAAAGATTATATTTGGAGACTAATGACCAAATTGGAAAAAAAAATAATAAATTATAGCTTATTGTGTTTCCAAAAATATCCAGGCAAGCCTATATTGGTTTGAAAAGAAGTGAGGTCTGAATGTTGTAGAGAATGCTTATAGTTAGGAAAAAGTGGTGAATCCCTTGAGTTCAGAAGTTCTGAGTTGCAGTAGAATTAAAATTAACCGGGCATCCACATTAAGTCTAGCAACATTGGTGTGAACCACTGGAAGTGAAGGGCCACAGTCTGCTTAAAGAATGGTGATTGGCCATTCCATGACAAAGAGAAGAGGGAAAAGCTTCTGTTCATTTAAGTATTTGGGACTGGACCCATGAATAGCCACTGTAATTCTAGCCTGGGAAAAGTAGAAGACGCAGGTTCAAAAAAAAAAAATAAAAGCATAAAACAAATTGTATTGAACTTGTTCATCTTGAACTCTAAAATTCTATTATTTCACCTAAATGGCTTAGAGATAGAGAGCTGGGCCATATTATACCCCACAGGAGCATATTTTTTTTTTATTTTGTTCTATTCCCTGATAAAAGAGCCAATCTAAGGATTCAGGAAACATAATATGTTTGATAGATAGTCATGCTTGGCAGTATCCATAAGGAAAAGAAGGCCAAGAATTCCTGGGAGTTGTTGTTGTTGTTTGTCCTTTGTTCTTGAGGAGGACCATGACATCAGGAAGGTGGTGCCATGCCTTGCAAGTGAACTGGATTTAAGTGAAGGAGGGTTGTGCAAAGTCACCAGCCTTACTTTTGCCTCCAGAGGTATCTGGGTCCAGAGGCAAGATATAGATCAGGACCACTGGAGATGGCTCTGGTTGAAGTGGGAGGCCTTGACCTTTTTAAGCTAAGGTCTTTCCTAGGTCTGAGTTTGACTGAGGTAATGGCTATTCAGTGATTAAGGCTAGGTAAGAAATGAGGCAAAGAATGGCCCCTTTTACCTAATCAAAAAAATCAGTCTGGGAGGGGAAGACCCTCAAAGTTTTGGCCAAAAGAGAAACAATTGCTATTAACATTCACTCATCAGGGGCCAAACAATGCCAAAGTGGAGCATGGTTTGGAACCTATTATTGACAATCAATGAGAGCCAGAGTGATTGGATTTAAGGTATGGTCCTCAATAAAGAAATCTAGCCTGTAAACCCCAAGATATCTTGGGAAGTTTCAGCAATCAAAATTTACATTCCTTTGGGCAGCAAACCTATAGGTAAGAATATGACACCCCATGTGGACAGAGGGAGAGGAAGGAGGAAGGGAATGGAAAGGGAAAGGGAAAGAAAGAAGGAAAAAAGAAGGAAGAATCTGTGTTGCCCAACTGGAAAACAACTATTATGTGCTCTGTGATTTTAAGATTCGTGATGCAGGGTAGCAGAGAAAAGGCAGTGACCATCCTGAGTGGCAGTCCCAGGGCTATGGGGAGCACCAGCATACCAGAGCTTGTGACCCTGATCACAGCTCCAGGGTGGAAAAGAGTGCTTGTGGTCACTCACAGACCAGAGCATAGGCCAGGAGAGTAGTAAACACACCTCTCTTTAGGTAATACTACTTTGGAAGAACTGAAAACTTACAAGTCCCTGGAAGTTTTGCTGAAAACAGCTGCACAAAACCCATGAAGCTTGGAACAGTGCCTTCCACCATGGAAGAAGAACCTCACTTTAGCAAAGATTTAAAAGTCAAGAAATAGGCTGGAAAAATGAGTAAACAACAGAAAAAAAATCTGACCACAGAAAGTTACTGTGGTGACAAGGAAGCTCAAAACACATACTCAGAAGAAGATAACAAAGTCAAAACTCCTGCATCCAAAGCCTCCAAGAAAAAAACAAAACAAAACAAAACAAAACATATGAATTGGTCTCAGGCCATGGAAGAGCTCAAAAAATCAAGTAAGAGAGGCAGAAGAAAAATTGGGAAAAGAAATAAAAGTGATGCAAGAAAGCCATGCAAAAAGAATCAACAGCTTGGTAAAAGAGACAAAAAATACTGAAGAAATAACACCCTAAAAAACAGATTAGACCAAATGATAAAAGAGTTACAAAAAACAATGAGGAAAAGAATGCCTTGAAAAGTAGAATTGTCCAAATGGAAAAAGAAGCACAAAAGGTAACTGAAGAAAAAAAAATCCTTAAAAGTAGAGTTGACCAAATGGAAAAAGGAGGTGCAAAAACTCACTGAAGAAAATAATTCCTTTAAAAGTTAGAATGGAGCAAATGGAAGCTAATGACTTTATGAGAAATCAAGAAACAATAAAACAAAACCAAAAGACTAAAAAAAATATAAGACAATGCGAAATATCTCACTGTAAAAACAACTAACCTGGAAAATAGATCCAGAAGAGCTAATTTAAAAATTACTGCACTCCTGAAAGTGATTATCAAAAAAAAAAAGAAGAAGAAGAAAAAGAAAGAAAGAACCTAGACATCATCTTTCAAGCAATTATCAGGGAAAATTGACCTGATATTCTAGAACCAGAGGGTAAAATAAAAATTGAAAGAATCCACCAATCACCTCCTGAAAGAGATCTCAAAATCAAAACTCCGAGGAATATTATAGCCAAATTCTAGACCTCCTAGGTCAAGAGGAGAATATTGAAAGCAGCTAGAAAGAAACAATTCAAGTATTGTGGAGCCACCATCAGAATAACACAAGATTTAGCAGCTTTTCCATAAAAGGATCAGAGGTCTTGGAATATGTTATTCCAGAGAGCAAAGGAGGTTGGATTACAACCAAGAATCACCTGCCCAGCAAAACTGAGTATAATCCTTCAGGGGAAAAATGGACATTCAATAAAAAATAGACCTTCAAGCGTTCTTGATGAAAAGACCAGAGCTGAATAGAAATTTTGACTAATAAATACAATACTCAAGAGAAGCATAAAAAGATAAACAGGAAAGGGAAATCATAAGGGACTTAATAAGGTTAAACTGTTTCTATTCCTACATGTGAAGATGATACTTGTAACTCATAAGACTGTTTTCATTATTAGAGCAGCTAGAATCATACATAGACAAGGGCACAGATGTGAGTTGAATATGAAGGGAAGCTAGTTAAAAAAATAAAATTAAAGAGTGAGAGGGGAATGCACTGGATGAAAAAGAAAGAGAGAGGTAGAATGGGAGCAAATTATCTTACATAAGAAAAGCAAAGAAAGGTTTTACAATGGAGGGGAAGATGGGGGAAGTAGAAGGAAGAGTGAACCTTAATCTCATCAGAATTGTTGCAAAGAGGGGATAACAAACATACTCAATTGGGTATAGAAATTCATGAGGCATACAATGTTTTTGGAAAGTTGATCAACCAGTGGCATGAACGATGGATTAGAGTATGAAAAGCCAATTAAGAGTCATAGGATTGTTGATCTAGAAATAATAGAATCATAGTGATCATCAAGTCTAGATGTGTCATTTTACACATGGTGAAATAGGTTGTTAGAAATTGTTTTGAGTGACTTGGGGATGGTCAGAAAGATAATGAGTGGCAGAATTTGGATTAGAACTCTGATCTTGTGATACCTTACTATGTCATCTCCATAACTAGGAGGCTGTTGCAATTATATAAATATAATGAGGGCCAGGATTATTTTGTGTGGCAGCAGTGACAGGAGGTAGAGGGACAAATCTAAACATTATTTTGAAGGAAGAAATAATACTTAATGTCAGGTTGAGCATAACAAAAGAAACGTGTGGCATTAAGATGACTGAAATTGTGTAGCCTGGGTGATAGTTAGAATAGAAGGAAATGGAGAAGTTGAGAAGAGGAGCACATCGGGGATTTGAAGGACAGCAGTGGGCAAGAGATAATGAGTTTTATATTGAATATTTGCTTGATGAGGCAATGATTGTGAAGTGTCAATGTAGATGTTATGTAGGCAATTGGGAATCCAGAACTGAAGCTGATACAAAGGACATGGAAAAAAGCTGTATTTTTAAAACATTCCAGGCTCCTTCTGCTCAGTGTATTTTGCAACTTTCCTCTGCATATTTTACCCTTCATCTTTCTCCTCCTGTAGCCCTATTAAAATCTACTTGCTTAAATCTACTGTAGTGACCTTACTGCCCAAAGTTTCACACATCTATTCCTTGATGATGTCATGATTTGTGAGATCTCTCCAGGCTGACACATGAATCTGGAAATCTCTGCTGTGTCTTTATAGTATTCTGAGTTTTTATGATTGCACAAATAGCATCTCTCTTGATTTTTTTTAATATATCACTGTTACAGGTAGACCCTAGAGACTAGGCAGTGAGAATTTGTCAAATTTTTACTCAGAATTAAAGATCTCTCTTTGACAACTGCCATTGCATTAAGATAGCTAGCAGACATACCATTTAGTTCTTTCCAGAAGACAAATCTGTGCAGGTCTTCTGGGAGAATATTGATGCAGATTTCTGTGGGGGAGAGATAAAATTACTCTGGATAGAAAGACAGGTCTGAGGAATAGGGGGCGATTTTGTTTTTGAAGATGGAGCATGTCCTAAGAGGAGGATAAACAGCACTGCAGTGAATTGAATATAATTTTGAATATCAAGTTTTCCTTCCCAGATCCTTTGATTCTTTCTTTAATTCCTAATTCTTTACATTCATCCATTCCTAAATGAGGAAACATGGCCAGAGCAAGAATAAATCTGTCTAGCATTCATGAAAATTGTCCTTGTGGGTAAGGAACAGAACCTCATTACTGTACCTCCTGATTCAGCTCCCTGCATAGGGGACATGGTGGAATTTAAAGCCATTGTCCCCTTGTGTGGCAGCCAAGTTTAGTGCTACAAAACTAGCCCCTCTGGAAGTGATGATTGGGCTTTCACAGGATGGTTTTTACCAGAGATGTGGCAGATTGTCATATAAACATTTAGTTGAAGCAAAATACATCTACAAAAATGGACAGCTAATTCCAGAAGTTTCTTAACCCACTGATAGTCAAAATTAAAAATAATCTATCATTGTTGAAGGGTAAAGTAATCAGTGCAAGAAGGCACAAGCATTAACCAAATTGTGAGCTCCACATTTGGACTCTTCCTTTTGGAAGTGCTACTCTTAACACTTGACTTCTTGTCTAAGAAAAGTAAGTATCAACTTGTGAGTAATAAGTATTCCACAAAAGTTTTGGAGGTAATTCTGCATTTGTGCAGGGGATTAGATGTGTGAAGAAAGGAAAATGATGAAAGAAAAGGTGAAATTCACTTGTCTTTCTTGAGTGAAAGGTAAGTCCAGTATAATTCTATTCTTTAGGTAATAGATTTCAAACCAAAAATAGGACAGGCAGCCTCAGTAAAGCCCAAACATTATACATACATATATGTATGCATATATACATATACATACACATATAAATGCATATGCATATACATATATACATATATGTGCATATATATATACACATATATACATATATATGTATAAAAATTTGCTCCTGTATCTTTATCAAAAAAAATCCAAATGGATTCACAAAAAGTAGAACACAAATGAAACAACTGAACAAAAACAACAACAAATTCAAGTATACTAGTGCTTTAAAAATGCTATCTGAGCTTGAGCAGACTATTTTATTTCAATGATTCTTCCCTACTCACTCCAACCCCCAGCCCTCATCTTCACTCCTAATTGAGCCATTGGGGAATTTGATTTAATTTCAAAATACAAGGTTTTTGTTGTTTTTTTGTTTTGGTGAGCTCTTCCATCCTCTTTAATGGGAATCCTCACTCCCTACTCCTTTTACCTAAGTATTTTCTACTCACATCTCTCTGTTCTGGAATGTCTTTGAGCACCAAGCCTGGAGTCAGGAAAATTCATCTTCCTTAGTTCAAATCTGACCTATTCCATCATATTTCTTCTGAAATACAGTTTATTAAAAAGGATCCTTCCTTTATTTTGTCTTAAAAAAGAAACGTTAAATAGTGAAGTCAGAATAACTTATGAGCTCATTGTATTTCTCTGGGACAACATTTAGAAGCAGAAATTAAAGTGGCATAGAAAATACTCTCTCTCTCTCTCTCTCTCTCTCCCCCTCCCTCTCTCTCTCCCTCCCTCTCTCTCTCCCTCCCTTTCTCCCTCTCTCCCTCTCCCTCTCTCTCTTCTCTCACTTTTTATAAAAAATATCACTCTTGCCATTTTCCCTTTTTAGTGGACCCTCGAGTTTCAGTTGGCCATATAATTCTTTCACACAGCTATTACTTAATTGAAGATGGCATAATCATCTAAAATTTAAGCTAATTTCCAGAGCTTGCTATGATCATATCTATAAATGAGGAAATGAAAATAAAGTAACAGTTAGATTAAACATGACCAAATGGAAAACCTGTATAAGAAATTAAAAAAAGTGAGATAATTTCCTAGGTTCTCTATTTAATCATTTTGTATCAAATGATAAGACAGAAGGGGATCTATTTCCTTTATTCAAGTTCACTGTCTTTTCCACACCAACTCATTTAGCTTTCTGACAAATTATAGAACCAAAGTTTTTCAAGCCCACAAAAGACACTAGGAGGAAGGGAACAACAAGCCTACTACACTTCATAACACTTCCATGAACAATCTTTTCTGAGGGATATCTTAGATTTTATTCTTTTTTTTGTTTGTTTTTGTTTTTTTTAGGGAATTGAGGTTAAGTGACTTGCCCAGGGTCACATAGCTAGTAAGTGCCAAGTGTTTGGTCTGAGGTCAGATTTGAACTTGGGTCCTCCTGACTTCAAGGCCAGTGCTCTATGACTTTATTCTTTACAACCATAATTCTTTACTCTTTTCTGCATCCCTAACATAAGAAAACTCTTTTTTTCAACAAAGTGGAGCAATCATTTTTCTTCTCATTTTAATGTCCTATGACTGATCTGACTTCCTAAAAAAAAAAGGATAGATTAGAAAAATGGAGCTAGAAGACCCACCTTCCAACCAGAAGACACTATTTAGGGAAATTCCAGGTATATAAATATGGTTTGGTAAAAATAAGGCAGATATAGTTTGCTAAACTGAAAATATTTTATGTTTTCATAAATATAACCACAGAGGTCATAGGTATCAAAAAATAATCAAAGAAGAGACTAGGAATATAGTGTAAATGTTATAAAGCTGAGAACCTAAAGAAAAAAGATGAGACATTCATCTAAGCAATAGTGGAAAGAAATGAGCTTTCCTGACATGGATAATGGCCTCTAAAGAGAAGTTATTTTTCTCATTTTAGTCACTTGTGAAAATATATTTTAAGTATTATTTTAATCATATTAAAACATTCAGACTTAGGTGATGAAAATCAAAATCAATAATGTAATTAGGTACAAATAATTTGAACAAGGGCATATGATAAAAAGTAAACATAGTTGGCCAAAATAGCTTTCTTATCATTTGACAAATATCTGGTAATTTTAGAAGCATGTTTATTTGAGAGGCATTAAAGTAAGTTAAAATTTTTTCACAATCTTATTTTCAGATTTGTTCCAAGATTTTTATGCCTTTATGTTTTCAAATGAGTATTTCAAACACATATCTAAACATAGCATATCATATGCTTTTTGAATTGAAACAACTGATATGAGGGGAAATGTGTATTAAAGTGATAGTGTAGAACTGAAGAAAAAGATGTATGTATATTACTTGGGTACTTAGAAAATACTCTTTGAGGTAAAAGGAAAGGGAAAATCATAAGGTACTTAATAAGTTTAAACTGTTTCCTTTCCTACATGGGAAGATGATATTTGTAACTCATAAGACCTTTCTCATTATTAAGGAAGTTAGAAGGATCACATATAGACAGATAGCACAAGGGTGAGTTGAATATGAAAGGATGATATCTAAAAAATAAAATTAAGGGATATGAGGAATGTACTGGGAGAAAGAGAAAGGGAAAGGTAGAATGGGATAAATTATCCCACATAAAAGAGGCAAGAAAAAGCTTTTGCAATGGAGAGAAAAAGAGGGGAGGTTAGGGAGAGTGAGTGAACTCTCATCAGAACTGTGTCAAAGAGGAAATAACATACACACTCAGTTGGGTATAGAATCTATCTTACTTACCCTACAGGAAAGTAGGAGGGGAAGGGGATGAAAGAAGGGAGGGCAGATTGGGGGAGGGGTAGTCACAAGCAAGACACTTTTGAAGAGGGATGGGGGAAAGGTAAGCGAGAATAGAATAAGCAGGATGCAGGGATGGAGGGAAATATCGTTAGGAATAGTAACTGTGAAAAAAAAATTGAAGCAAGTTTCTCTGCTAAAGGCCTCAAACATATAGAGAACTGAGTAAAATTTATAAAAATAAGAGCCATTCCCTAATTGATAAATTATCAAAAGATATGATCAGTTTTCAGATGAAATAATCAAAGCTATCTATAGCCATATTAAAAAAATACTCTAACTCACTATTGAGTGGAGAAATGCAAATTAAAATAATTCTGAGGTACTACCTTATACCTATTAGATTGGCTAATAGGACAGAAGAGGAAAATGATAAATATTGGAGAGGGTGTGGGAAAAAATGAAACTTTAATGCATTGTTGGTGGAGTTGTGAACTGACTCACCCATTCTGTTGAGCAATTTGGAACTATGCCCAGAGGGCTATAAAACCATGCATACCCTTTGACATAGCAATACCACTACTAGGAACTAGAGATATAAAAAAGGGAAAAGGACCTATATATACAAAAATATTCATAGCAGTTCTTTTCTGGGGGTTAAGAATTAGAAGTTGAAGGGATACCCATCAATTGGGGAATGGCTAAACAAATTGTGGTACGTGAATATGATGGAAAAGTATTGTACTCTAAGAAGTGATGAGCAGGATGCTCTCAGAAAAAACCTGGAAAGACTTGCATGCACTGATGCAAAGTGAAATGTACTGTGTACAAAATAATAGCAATATTGTGAGATGATCAGCCATGAATGACTTAGCTATTCTCAGTAATATAATGATCCAAGGCAAATTTGAAGGACTTGTGATGAAAAATGCTATCCATCTCCAGAAAAGGAACTGATGGTGTCTGAATACAGATTGAAGAATATTTTTTTTAAACTTTCTTTATTTTACTTGATTTTTTTTTCTATCTTTTCTTTCACAACATGACTATTATGGATATGTTTTACATGACTACACATATATAACATATATCAAATTTGTTACCTTCTCAATGAGGAGGGGGTGGGGAGGGAGGAAGAGAGAGAATTTGGGCCCCAAAGTTTTAAAAATGAATGTTAAATATTGTTTTTACATGTAACTGGGAAAAATAAAATAATAAAAGCCAACAAACAAATAAATATTTTGGGGGTGGGGGGAGGGTGAAGAAAGACAACATTGAAAATTTTTAAAAAATTTAAAAAAAGAAAATACTCTTTACTCTTAATGTAGAAGGCATCTCAAGTTAACAAATGCACTTCTTTTCTTAAAACAATTGGCTCCTCAAATTATTGTGTGAGTGACATTCAAAAAAAAATTGCATTTAATTGATGGGAAGGTTGAAGATTTCCAAATGTTCATAGATACTTGCAGATATCATTAGGTGTCACATATGCATTGGGGTAGGAGGAAGAGTAAGTTTCAAACATCTTCTGAATTATGGATTATTATATTCAGTGAAATAGATTTCTTTATTTTTGTTTTTCTGAGGTTTTCCTTCCCATGTAGGAATGGAAACTGTTTAAACTTAAGTACCTTATGATTTTCCCGTTCTGTTTACCTCAAAGAGTATTTTCTAAGTACCCAAGTAATATTATACATACATCTTTTTCTTCAGTTCTACACTATCACTGTAATACACATTTCCCCTCCTATCAGTTGTTTCAATTCAAAAAGCATACGATATGCATGTTTAGATATGTATTTGAAATACTCATTTGGAAATGTAAAGGCATAAAAATCTTGGAACAAATCTGAAAATAAGGTTGTGAAAAAATCTTGACTAACTTTAATACCTCTCAAATTTTGTTTTTTTGTTTTTTTTTTCCTAAATGGAACATAGGTTTCCATTAAGAAGCATTCTTCCATGAAGAAGTCATGTCTTTACAGACTAAGTACATATAAATATTTATTTTACTATGTATTCAGGGTACAGAGACAGTGACAGAAATAAAAATAGATAGAAATATGGATAGATAGATAAAAAGGAGAGAGAGAGAGAGAGAGAGAGAGAGAGAGAGAGAGAGAGAGAGAGAGAGAGAGAGAGAGAGAAACAGAATGATAGATCTGTATTTGCCAGAGAGAGAAAATAGCTACTAGATTTGGTAGAAGTAATCAGAAGTAGTAATTTCTATTTCAGAAAGCAGCCTTCTCTCCAAGGTCCTGTTGAAAGTATAAAAGGGCATATAAATATTTGATATAATCCTCCTTTCCTTTAATAATTGTAATAGGTAGAATTGCAAAAGGTCTACTATGTGCCAGACACAGTGTTAATCGCTTTCCAAATATTATCACATTTGATCCTCACAACAACTTTTGCATATTGTAATATTAAAATTATTTTTGCATATAAGCAGTGACTAGATGACTACTTGCTAGTGACATTATAGAGGGGATTCTTGATCAAGAAGCCCCTTTCAATTCTGAGATTTTGTGATTCTAGGAAACATACCCCATATGTATCTGATCAATAAGAGAAGGGGACAGATATATCCTCCATATACTTTGTTTTTCATTTTCTTTGTCACTGTTCTTATTTTAATGGATAAAATATTTAGTGTTTTTAACTGTCAGAGAACCAATGAGTACCAAGGAATAATATGTTAGGAGCTCAAAGCTGGTGGTATCACAATCATGAACAATACATGTTACTATGTGGAACTGAATTTTTCTTCCAATTTTCTCAAGTTGACTTTGTCACAGCATAAACACCTAAACAATGTCTATATTAACAATCCCTCTGTTTTATGAAAATTAATTAATTTATTCCAGTGAATATATGAACTCATTTTAGAATAACATATATGGAACCAAAAAGAGTCTTAGAAAGTTCATAATATATGTCCTTCGTTGGAGGGAATGATCACATAGGAAAGCAGACATCTTAATTCATGCATGTCTACCATTCTGTGCAACTCTAGTTCTCTCAAAAATCCACCACAGAGGTCCAGTATTCTTAACATTTTCCTCACAGTTTCTTGCCTTTTAGGCTGTCCACTTAATTATATGCTCTATGAAAACAAATGCAGCCTTAATGTATGACTACATTAAGTTTGGGTTCTTATATGCATCTGGTAAGTTATAGATCTCCTATCCCAATAATAAATTGATGGTTTTAAGAAAAATTTGGAGGTTCTACACTGAAATCTAATTTTAATCTAATAAGAAAATTTGGTTCATCTGGAAGGATTAAAATAGCTTTTAAATACATTGTTGACTTTAGTAAATGTTAACTACAGAATCAAGTAGGGATGGTTTGTTGTGATCCTTTTAATATTCTCTACCTTTAACCCTTACCTAAACAATGTCACTGGTCCTGATAGATAGTTGGCTTCTATCATAAAAAATCATTTATGATTCTCTACACCTGCACTAGTTACATTTGATTTGGAAATCTGTGGGTCCAGATGTCATTGATTTGAAGATAGTGTTAAATATTCTAGTACCTTCTTAAAGATCTCAGTAATTACCTATCACATAAAAGTCCTAATTGATTAATTTATTATTCATTACTCTAGCTGGCAGAGCCATTTCAGGCTGCCTAGACATGGCTTTTGAATTTAAAAATGTATCTTAGGGAATTCACTCATACAGTATAGAGTTGTGGCCAAATGATTATATGAAAGAAAAATAAATGAATGAACCCATTATTGGAGAGTAACAGATGTTTCTAGAGTTTTCATGTGCAAATTGAATCAAAAGGGGCCAAAATATTTTAGAACATCTATTTCATTCCTTTCAGAATTATTTTCTGTATCATTAAATATTAAAAGAGAAGTATACTTCCCTCTGCCCCCAATCTCTGCACATGCATACTATCCATAAAGTCAGAATGTTTCTATATGACAAGTTTTTTGTTTTTCTTTTTCTTTTTCTTTTTTTTTTCCTAAATGGAACATAGGTTTCCATGAAGAAGCATTCTTCCATGAAGAAGTCATGTCTTTACAGGCCAAGTACATATAAATATTTATTTTACTATGTATTCATGGTTCAGAGACAGTAACAGAGATAAAAATAGATACAAATATGGATAGATAAGAAAGGAGAGAAAGAGAGAGAGAGAGAGAGAGAGAGAGAGAGAGAGAGAGAGAGAGAGAGAAGCAAAATGATAGATCTGTATTTGCCAGAGAGAAGAAAATAGCTACTAGATTTGGTAGAAGTAATCAGAAGTAGTAATTTCTAATTCAGAAAGAAGCCTTCTCTCCAAGGTCCTGTTAAAAGTATAAATGGGCATATAAATATTTCATATAATCCTCATTTCTTTTAATAAATAGGTAGAACTGCAAAATGTCTACTGTGTGCCAGACACAGTGTTAAATGCTTTCCAAATATTATCACATTTGATCCTCACAACAACCCTGGAAGGTAGGTGCTACTATTTTCCCCATTTTACAGATGAAGACACTGAGGCACAGAGAGAAAAAGTGATTGCTCAAGGTAGCAAAACTACTAAAAGTCTGAGAGTGGATTTGAGCTCAGGTCTTCCTGATTTCAGGCCTAGAATTCTATCCTCTGTACCACAAAGTTGCCTCTCTTTTTACTATAATCCCCCAAAAGACAAAACTAGCATTTAAGTTTAAAATAAATTTAAAAATTAAAAAAAATTAGCATGAGAAGAAACAGTTCCAAGGCTCAGTAATGATTTGGCAAGATAACAATGACTCATTTATACAGTGATATAATGTTCACCAGTCTGTTTCCTAACAGCTACATATTTGTAGGGCAATTATTATTATCCCCATTTTACAGGTGAGGAATAGGCTAGAAAATGTTTAACAGTAAAAACTGCTAATTATATAATGCTTTATAATTTGTAAAATCTTTTGCAAATAATATTTTATTTGACCCTCACAACCACCCTGCAGATTATTTTTATACTAATGGTTTGTTAATATCACACAGCTATTGGTGTTTGATTTAAAAAAAAATAAACAAACAAAAAATGGCATCAAATGTTTCCAAGATTAGCATGATCACTGCTAGTTTATGCTGCCTTATAACTCGAGCAGGTAGCAATTAAGACCTTTAGGAAATTTTTTTTTCATTTTAGTAAAAAAAAAAAATCTCATAATTTATTTATTTCTAAATTTCTATTCTACAATCTTTACTATCTAGCCAAGAAGGCTAGTGGGACTTTGGTGCCTGTCCTTTTTGCTGAAACAGTAATGAAATCTAAGTAATAAAAATATCTTCAAAACATTTACTTGGAGAAAAACATTTTTCAATGAATAAATGACAAAGCATTTATTTAGCAATTACTAAATCTAAGTTATTAGATAAATTACTAAATACAAAGCCATGTGGTAAGCACTGATGATGCAAACAGAAATAGGAGACAATCCCTACTCTCAAGGAATTCACATTTGAATAGAGGAAAACAATACAAAAAGAGGTTTCAGCTTCAACTTAAATAGAAAGGTTCACTGCTCCTTAAAGTTCAGTGGCAAAGCAGGTGGTAATGCATCTTTTTTTTTTTTTAATAAAACACATTTATTTTTGCTGGGGCTTCCTTCTCAAAAATTATTTTGAAAGTCATTCAGATCTTAAACATTACATTGCCATAGTAATCCAAATATTACATTAGCCAAAAAGGGGAGGATCCACAAATAACCAAATTATGAATTTAAATATGTATATCTGTATATGATATAAACCTTTTTAATCTTAATATAAACTGATATAATTGTGGGAAGTTTTCACTTTGAAGATGAACAGACTTTGACCTTGAATATAAATGTGGAAATATACACAACCAGAATTCATAAATTCACCTTATTTTTGCCCATAATGGTAGTCTATGGGTGGCTTCACTAGTATTTAATTACTTAGCAAACTCTTTAAAGCATTCCAAGTTGCATCCAATTTTCTTCAAGTAAATTATTCATATTTCATAATTTAAGTGAAACAAGTTGAAAGGACATAGGCTTGTTCTCCAGTGATCCAACTGGTCATGTTCTGGTGCTAGGAATTGTGAGAATTTTTTTTTTATTTCATTAACTTATAAGATGGGTTTCTCTTCAAGCATTATCCTTTTTGAATTTTCTATTGTACTTTCTGTCTTGAAACTCTCCCTGCTGCTGTGACTTATTTGGTTTTCTTGCTACATGGAAAAGTTATCCTTTTCTATATCTTTCCCTGGTTCTTCTTTGTATTATAAGTCCCCACCAATGCTACCCCCTCCACACACACAATCTATGTCTCCATCTCTGGCCTTTCTGCCATGCTCCAGGCTTATACTCCTAATTTATAGTTATATATTTCCACTTCTTTTTACATAGCCACCTCAAATTCAAACTGTCTAAAATAAAACTCATCATCCCTCTCAGACACACACTCATGTTGTTTTTGCTACCATCCTCTCAATCAACCACACTAGAAAACTCAATGTCATCTTGTATTTGTTTTCCCTCTCCAGTCTCTTCTCCCCACCTCCAATGAAACCCTTCCACCTGTCATAGTGTCTTATCCATTCTTCCACCAAATTGGTCTATAACCATAATGTCCTCCTCAAAAGCCTCCAGTGATTCCTCATTGATGACAAAAGTAGGTCCAAATGCTTTACCTTGTGATTAACTGCATCACTCCTGCCTTTTCAACCTACTCTCTTACTGTTTACTTTCTTGTTATGCGGGTATTTGTGCTTGGCACCAATCACTTCTTTTTATTGGAGACTCTTGACTTTTCCAAATCTGCTTCCTAGCTATTCCATTCCTTCTCATCAGAATGCATTCTCTATCCCCCAATCTTTCACCTATGTGAAGTCTTCTTTTGATTATTTCAGTCAGATGTGTCCCTTCATCTAATCCCTTTAGCATCTTGTTCTTCTGTGTATTTTAACCACTTACCGAACACCGACCCATTTTATATATATATGTGCATATGTAAAAAACATCCTAATGAAAC
The DNA here is from genome assembly GCF_900497805.2 of Vombatus ursinus. Classification (NCBI taxonomy): domain Eukaryota; kingdom Metazoa; phylum Chordata; class Mammalia; order Diprotodontia; family Vombatidae; genus Vombatus; species Vombatus ursinus. The sequence goes on from NW_020940527.1 coordinate 16,427,662, forward strand.
AATGAGCTCCATTATGGCAGTCAACTAACCAATCAATGAGCATTTATTAAGTGCTTGCAATATTCCAGGCACTCTGTGAAACACTGGAAAAAGATACAAAGACAAAAACAAATGAAATGGTTCCTCCCCTCAAGAAGCTTAACATTCTGTTGGGATAATGGCTGTTCTATCTTTTTATCACTCACTTTGCCAAGTACAGTTCATTTCATGTGGTAGCTGTTTGGTGAATATCTGTCAGGTGGAGGAATGGAACTTCCTTAGTAATCAACAAGATCAATACCCTCCTTTTGCAGATGACAAAACTGAGACATAGAGAGATTAAATGGCCTGCTTATCATTTGACAATTTGAATGGTTTGGGGTGTGTGTGTGTGTGTGTGTGTGTGTGTGTGTGTGTGTGTGTGTGTGTGTGTGTGTGTGTAAGTTAAAAAAAAGTAACTTGGAATTTTCCAAGACAGTATTTATACTCAAGAAATTCTCTCTCTCTCTCTCTCTCTCTCTCTCCCCCCTCCCCCCGTGTGTGTGTGTGTGTGTGTGCTTGCACACATGGGTGCACGTGTGCCCAAGCTAGCTTTGCTTTTCAGGACCATTTTCAGAAATGCTGCCGAACAATTGAATGTGGATAGATGGCTCTCTGGCATTGTAAGGCTAGCTTGGCTGCATTGCCGTCTGCAAATATGTAACACAGCAGATAGATTTCCTCAGAATTGCTTCAATTTTCCCTAACAGGCAACAAAATTATTGTGATTAATTTTACTATAATTGAGTTTTATTGCAAGAGTGACATTTGTCTCTGGCTTCCCTCGGAATGTTGCCTATTTGTCACTGTCATCTCCAGCCAGCAGAACTAAGCTTGGTTGCCAAGGCCTGTGCAAATGAGAATATGGTTCAAGAACAGATAGATAAGGAAAAAGGAGATAACCCCTCGAGAATTAAGATATGCAAGCACTGGACTTTCAATTGTTTTTTTTTTAATTAAATTTTCTTCTGACAAGGAGAGGAATAGTTGGGAGATAGAGAGAAAAGCTTTACTGCAAACCCACTATGAATCCTATACCACTGCTTCTGTGAGAGGTGACTGGTGTTGTAGTGGATAGAGGAGGAAGGGGAGGAGGGTTTGGCCTGGAGTCAGAAAGTTCTGAGTTCAAGTTTAGCCTCAGATACTTCCTAGCTATGTGACCCTGGGGAATTCATTCAACCTCTGTTGGCCTAAGCGTCCTTTTCTGCAAAATGAGGATAATAATATCACCTACTTCACAGGGTTATTCTGAGGACCAAATGAAATAATATTTGTACAGAGCACTTGTCACAGTTCCTAGCACATAGTAGGAACTATACAAATGCTTATTTCCTTCCTGTTCCCTTCCCTTGTTGATATCCTTGCTTTAATTTCTTTGTAGGTAGTTGTAACATGGATCATTTTATCTTGTGTTCCCAGTTATACCTGAAGTACTCATTGGGAGGCAGGGTTCACTCCACTAGTGTAGTTTGGGATGTTCTTACCTCCTCATCTGGAGTGATTCTTGTACATACTCTTTAATGAAAACTCTATAAAGGATCTGCCCTGGAGACTTTCTTATGGTTCTTTTTATATCTGGGTGATATTTAGTATTACAACCAATTAAACTAGCATTGGTACATATATCTATACAGAATGTGATAGCTTTCATATTTGCAACTAATTTTGCTGTTGCTTTTAATATTAGCCAAGTTTTATAAAATACCCCTGAAATAACAATATCACCTTAGCCAGAGTGGCATTTCTTGTATTAATGTCATGTTTTCTATAGCTGTGGCTTTTCAGAACAGCAATAAAAAAATAACAGGAAAGAAGGGAGGGAAGGGGAAAAGTAGAGAAGGAAGGGAAGGAGGGAGGAAGAGAGGAAGGAGGAAGAAATGAGGAAGGAAGGAGGAAGGAAAGAAGAAGAAAGGAAGAAGAAAGGAGGAAGGAAGGATTCTATATTTTGAATGGTACATGACAGACTGCCAAACTCACAGAGGCAAAATGATACAGTAGTTAGAGTGCTGGAGTCATTGGACCTGGATTTGAATTTTGCCTCTGCCACTTATTATCTCTACTACCTCTTTGATCTTGGGTAAGCTTTTTACCTCTCTAAGCCTTTGTTTTTTCATCTACAAATTGAGGTGGTCAGACTGGAGAGCCACCAAAATTCCTTCCATTTCCAAATCTCTGATCTTAAGTAGAAGACTTAATTCTTAATTCTGACCTAAATCCCTGATCTTCGAACTTTTGGGTGGCTAGTTGGAAATGTTTCTTATCCAAAAAGTTTATTTCATGGATCTTGATGTCCTTTTCTTAAAAGATAGCCCTAACAAACAATACAGTCAAGAAAGAATGAAAGCAGAAAGAGAAAGACAAAGGAAGAAAGAGGGTGGGAAAGAGTAAAGAAAAGATTAGGTCTTTTTTTGTGTGAATGATTAAAGAGGAATATTAAACTGCAATGCTCTTTTATCTAATCACCATTTGGAAAATACTTTGTGAAAATGCTTTTTAATCCTTATAAGAACCTTGTGAGGTAGAAACTATTATTATTTTCATTTTTTTTCAGATGAAGAAACTAAGGCAGATTTGCATTTGCCCAGAGTCAAACATCTAGTAGGTATCTGAAACTAGCTTTAAACTTGATTCCAGGTCCAATGTCTATCCACTGCACCACCTAGTTGCCTATTTCTTTACCTTTGAAGTATCAATGTTTATAACTCCATACAGGAAATATAAGTCAAATATGCACTCCTTGATGTTAACCTCCATCAAGATTTCTGCCTTATGAGACATGTTTGCCACCTCTGACGTATCACAAAAGTTATCTTTTTTCACAGGTAACAAGCCAAAAGATATTGGGCTTCAGTTAAAGACAAAATACAAGCAAGTATTCAACATGGTAATTTCAGTATTCAAAGATTATTTCCCAAAAATCACTCTGTCATTGACTATGGGATTTTTTTTAAACACAATACACTAACTCCAAGTCAATACTGTCAAAGTTTATTGGACTACAGTGCCATGTTGAGAATGACTCTAGGCAATCACTTAACCTGCCATGGCCTCACAACATTATCCTATTAAATTCTGCTATGTCTACATATAGAAAAGGTTCAGGCAGAATTTGAAGGTATTACCTTAATAGTAGTTCAGAAGTACTGATTCCTGTTGGAAAAACAACACATTTTAAAACTTTCCTAGGGTTACTACCATGTTGATCCCCATCCTTGCTCCCAGAAACATGCACTGAAATATGTTTTGTGGTGTTGTATTTAGTAACATGAGAACCCTTTCCAGAAAATTTCATGATTATCACCTCCAGCAACTTTTCTCCATTCTTAAGATTTGTATCCTGATTTGCCCAAGTACATGGACCCACATATCTTTGACATATGGTTATTCAAACTGCCTGATTACTTCTAATGAACAAGAACTGAATACCTCACAAGAAAATCTATTCCATTTTGGGTGGATACTAATTATGTGGAAATTCTTCCTTACACTGTTGAAATATGTTTCCCACTGTTCTTGTTTTTCTCTTTGGAGACACATGGCATAATTCTACTCTCTCTTCTAAGAAGATTTTCACATATTTTATATCTCACTTCTATAGAACCTTCAATGACAATTATCTTCTTCAAAATAAACATCAAAGTTCATTTCAACTCATCCTGCAGTGACATTGCTTTATGTCTCTTCACTATTCTGAACCAATTATACTGTGTCAATGTCCTCCTTAAAATGTAGTACCTAGAACTGAACACAATTCTTTCATTGCAGTCTATTTTGAATAGAATAACATTGTGGTCTCCCTCATTCTGGCCAATATACTTTGAATTCAACTTCCAAAAGTCACATTAGCATTTTTGGCAACCACTTCACCCTCTTGTCTCTCTGACTTTCAATGACCTAATTCTTTTTCACATGAATTGCTACCTGGTCACATTTCCTCCAAATTGTACATACGTTATTGACAAGTCAAGTCTTTTACATTCATTCCTATTCCATTTCATCTTGCTGTATGTGGTCAACCATTCCAACCTGCTCTGATTGTTATGGTCTCTTGATCCATTAAATTAGCTATCTCTACCAGCTTAATATAATCCACAAAGCTGATTTTTATTCTTACTATGTATCATATCCAAATAATTCACTTAAGTATGGATAGAGCAGAATATTGAGCATGATGCATATGATTTTAAAGACCTTAATCTACAGTGTCATAAGTTTAGCATTCTCTGGGTGTGGTTGTTCAACTAGTTATGAATGTGCATGAATACACTGTCATTCATATAGCATTTATGTATCCTGTTCACAAGAAATTCATGACAAGCACTGTCAAATGTCTTAACAACATTATTGTGTAGGATTTTCAAGAAAGCATGGCATTAGGTGGTATAATGTTTTAAGATGCAACTAGTTGCATAGGAAAAAATGCTACTAAGGAGTTAGCAGCCAACTATTACTACCTACAGTTAATAATAATTATAACAGCAATGATAACAATAATAAACAACTTCTTTTTTCTGCCATTTTGTTTTAGTAAATACTCTTTTCACAATCTTCTCTAAGGGGCAAGCATTATTATTCCAATTTAGAGAAGAGGAAACCTAGGTTCAGAGAGTTCAAATGAGTTGCTATGGTCACAAATTAAGGAAGCTCCAAACTAGGATTCAGATCCAGGCCTTTAGTAGGGTTAAAAATTTCACAATGAGATTTCTTATGATATATTAATTATAGTCTTTCTATGCAGAAAGAATGAAAGATATGCTAGCATACCTCTTGTGTTTTAGGCATCTAATTTCCTTTTCTGATAAGGAAATTAAGTTTATCTAATATAATTTGTTCTTGATGAACCAATGCTGACCCGTTATGAACAGTGCTTTTCTAAATACTTTTGAGGAATGCCCCCACTTGCACCCCTAATATACATGAAATTTCCAACAGAGAGAGATCATGAGAAAATCTGAATTTCTAATTCCCAAGTATAAAAATCCTTTGCTTTGGGTCCTGGGTTCTTTTTCATAATCTATAAAAAAAAATCTAAGTAAAGAAATACATCCAGTACAGACAATGGCTGCCAAAATTACTAATGTATTTTAATGTAATTCAGTCTAACCATGATTCTCCAGGTTCCTAGAATTTTACTCAAGCAGTTAGCTCCATCAGAGCACTGCAAAAATGTCTCTTTCAGTATATGTTTCAATTATTCATTTAGGTTTCTGCAAGTATCACTACATTAATTTTGTTGTTGCTAAATCTGCAAGTCATCCACCACCCTTCTATCCTGTGTCCCTACCCTCAAGCACCCTAGAGAGAGTATATACTCTTATTTCTCCATCATCTCTAAGATTCAGTAGAAAATTAGTTCATTAAGATGTTAATAATTCTGCTTTACTTCCATGTCAACATTAAAGTTCAATATTTCTCTTTAAGGATTCCATCTTTAATCTACTAGAATAAATCTTTTAAGAAGGAACATTTTGGCATCCATCATGACTTACTCATCAGTAGTACTGAGGATTATGGTGTGAAACAGACTCCGGGTTGGTTAAGGCATATGCCAATGAATAACAAGTTTTATCAGGCCCTACACAGCAAGAAAGAGTTTAGCTCACGCTCTTATATCATCCTAGGAGAATCCCAACTGAATTCATAGAAGGTTGAGACGAGACTGGTTTCAAGGTGATATTGTTTTTGTTGTTGTTTTGTTTTGTCTTTTACTTATTCATCTGTTTATTTTATTTGTCTGTATGGTTATTTATTTATTTGGGCCAGCAAATTCATTTTAGGTTTTGGTGATAGAGAACTGTTAATTTCTACCTTTTCTCTCTCTTTAATATGTACTAGTGTTTGTTTTCTCATCCTTCCATGTGATTATTTTCATAACACAAAGGACAAATAGGTCAGAAGCCACAGATTGGCCCACTGTAGGGATGTCAATAAACTTACTGTGACTTGGCCAATATTCTTATTTTCCCAGACTAAGTGTGTTCACATCCTTGTGAATTTGAGTTGCTATCCTCTTATTATGCACATGACTTAAAGTTCTATAAATCAATGTCCAGTGCTCTGTGTGACTTTGAAACCTGGACCTACTACAGCTATGGCATCTGTCACTTAGAGCATTGCTACCCTTAATTACCAAGAAGACCTACTAAACATTAAATAGTAAGGAAATGTCCTCAAAAGTGCAATCTAAACAGTTAACTTACATACTGGGAAAGGATGTTATATTGAAGTGGGATAAATATAATCAGGGAAAAAGAAAAGAAGTATTTTTTTTGATTTCAGGGTCTGAGAATCAAAAATCTTTGCACCTAGCCATGGCTCTGTGGCCTATCTATAAAATGAGGTGATTGGAGTAGATATGGGATTCTTAATATTATATGTATGTGAATGCATTCATACGTGCATGCATGCATGGGTGTGTGTGTGTGTGTGTGTGTGTGTGTGTGTGTGTGTGTGTGTGAAGGACTCTTTGGCAGTCTGGTGAAAACTAAAGACCACTTCTCAGAAGAATGTTTAAATGCATAAAAGAAAATATATGGTAAAAGAAAAGAAAACAATTACATTTAAATTGTTATGTTATTCATTTTTATTTGCTTGCTGATTTATTAGTTTTACCTATCAAACTGTCTGATGTTTTCTTTATTTATTTGTCTATCTATCTATTTATTTATTTATTTATTCATCTATCTTTCTATCTGTTTTTGTTTGCTGATTTAGCTCTGGTAGTCAAGTTTATAGAACACCTGAAATTTATCCATAACACCTGGATTAGATGATCTTTAAATGTCATGATGCTACTGTTTACTTTCCTTAGGTTAAACTTCAGCTATTATATAGTAATTCCTTCAGAGCAGTTTTGTGTTCTAGATGTGGCACTCTATGTTTCTGGTATTATTTAAGATGCTAATCCTACCCTTTCCCATTTTAACTTTGACCGTAGTCAGCTGATATCTACTTTGTTTTCTGTAGTTGGGAATATAGAACGTAGCAAGCATAATAAGCACCTACTATGTTCCAAAAAGAATAAAATGTTATAAACATTTTATTTAAGAATAATTCTATTTAACTAAATTCAAATATTTGAACATTATTTAAAAACCAATTATGGCCAAAGAATAAGTTCTGTAGAGACATTGAATAAATGATAAGCATGCCCTGTCCTTAGAATCTGCCAGAGGAAGAATTCTGATGTTTATTGGACACAGACTTTTGACATTTCCCTGATCTGCTAGTCTAAGAGTCTCATTTTGTTTATATTGATCACGACTTTATACAATCATATTTTCTAATTGAGTTTAGGTTTTGTGAATCATTGACTTTAGAGGCAAAAGGGACACTTAAGCTAAAAATATTCCCCAATCTCACAATTTTGTAGGTGAGACAACTGAGGAGAAAAGTAAGGTGACTTATCTAAGGTCACACAGGTCATAAATGGGGTAGTCAAGATTTAAACCTACGTATTCTGATCTCAACACCCTTTTCCCTTTAGTATTCTATTTCTAGGATAGAGAATTTCCCACTGAAATATGTTTCCCTAGAATAGGGTGGCATTTTGCATACTTCACTTGGTGCTATTAAGAATATGAACTGATGAAGAAAATATTTAACATTACTAACTCAAGTGAAAGGTGTTATTTTTATCCAGTTTGTTTTTATATTTTATTCCAAGATTTATGCCATGCATGAAACAGAGTGCCTACTAAATACAATATATAGAAAATGTATTTTAATCATATGCAATAATTGAATCAGTGGGTTCTAAAGCAAAAAAAAAAAAAAGCAAGACTGTGCCAAAATCATAGTCTTTATGGTTTCCTCCAATTACAATTTTCTCTTTATGATTCAAGAATTTTAAATTTTACCTAAATACCACAACAATCAACTATAGGGTAGACTTCCCAAAAACAAGTGATTTGGTCCCCAGGTATATGAAAGAATAACCTTTTCTCTATTAACATTTGGCTGTGTGAGATTGTAGGATTGTAGAGATTGTAACTAAGGCAGATTTTCTACAAATGTAGAAAGATTATTAAAACAAACTAAAGGAAAACAACAGCAAAAAGGCTATCTGTCTGAAACATGATTCCAGTTGGCATCAAATAGTGGAAAGCCCTACTTAATATAGAGCCAGTTATTGTTTGGACGTGTAGAAGAATAGATAGTTTTAGTTTCCCATCTGTCTGCCCTTCACAAAGCAGACCAGATGTAAATTGCAGAGCTCTGCGCTTTTCAATCAAACTTCATGCATCACTAGACCAATCATTTCTGCACTAACTTATCTGAGTTGGTGGCGTATGTGAGGCATACATGAAAGCATTTTTAATTTAAAGAGGAAAGTATATTGTATGTTAGTTAACTGGTACACAACACGTGGCAATGAGTATCTCATTGTCCTAGCAACTGCACTGATGCCAAAAATAATGGATAAGCGTAAATTTTAAATCACCTTTTTGTGGCTGCCCTGGACACTGAGGAAGAGTGGCAAAAAAGAAGCATTTTTTGTGAAAACTGGACCAGAAATGATGGACTGTATGATAAATAGTAAATAACAGTGTAGGGCTTCTTAGGTTGGACTTGTATAATTTTTCCTTATCCATCTATCAACCAAATGGAGTAGCTGTGTATATAATAACATAGCCAAATCCTTGACTGTCAGAATAAATGGAGCATGACTATGGCAGGGAAACTGGTACCCAAGCAATTACATGAAATTTCATGTTTTTCCACATGTTAGAATGTATCATGTACGCATAGGATCAGGAATGGAAGATTCTTTAAGTCATCTGGAATCCAAACCTGCATCTTACAGATGAAGAAACTGAAGATGGGAAAAAAATGAAGCTTTTTTTTTTCAAAATCACTCATGTAGTAAAGAGCAGATTCAAGATTTGATTCCAAGTCTGCAGACTCCAAAATCTATGCTCTTTTCACCATATCCTATTGATTCCCACATTAATGTTGAACAAGGTATGTGAGATTACTTCAGAAAGATGGTACTCAACCTGCTGATTGATGAGAAAGAGTTTTGTTTGCTATAGATTGCCCCCACCCCATCATGAGATCTGTTCAAAAGGCATGTAAAGTGAGTGAAAAGTAAGGCCTGTGGGTAAGTTTGCAGTTTGGATTACCTCCCGAGGATGATGGGATTTTGACTGTAACAGGAGAAAAGAATGAGAAAAGGATGGGTGACCATGCTTAAGCTGGCCAGCTGTTAGTTGGCATGAAGCCTTGTCACTGTTACTCTAATCAGAAATGCTGAGCAATTGAGATGTACCTTAAAAAGACAGCAAGTGTTGCCAAAGTCACTGGCCAGGCAAGTGGACTGGCACAAGCCAAGGCACAAGCCTCAGAAGCTGCTCATAGACAGCCTATACAAATTAAGCTTGCCTAAGTAGCTGGATCAGGGTTGCTAAACTAGTGCGTGAACATATACATACATACATAGATACACACACACACACACACACACACACACACACACACTTATATTCCCTAAATAATCCATTCTACCAGTTTGTGGAGATTTTTCTATTCAAAACTTCAAATATACATTTTCAAGTAAATTGTAAAGTTCTCATAATATGCTCTAAGTCCTCGGTTTCAATAAAAAAAAATGTCCAATAAGAAGGGCTTTTTTTGAGGGAGAGGGTCTGGATCAATGATTTCAGAGGTACAAAGAATTCCACTAATGCAGTTAATGAGCCAATCTGGAATTTATACTCTTAGAAAGTTTTAAGAGTCACTAGATTTCAAGTGGTATGCCTACAATCACACAACCAGTATGTGACAGAGGAAGTACTTGAATCCAAATCTTTTTAGCTCTAAGGTTAAGCTTGTATCAATGATGATACCCTGTTGAATATTTATATTCATTTTATTTGTAATGAATCCAAAGAAGATAAATTGAGGAGTTAAACAATACTTGGCATTTGATTTAGTTTCTTTTCCTAAGTTTTTTTAACTTATAAAATGGCATGCTACAAAAAAGATGATTATAAACTGGTGTGAGAGGGATAGAATTTTACTGAGTCAAAGGATCTGGGTTCTAGTCATGGATCCAGTATATACTACATTTGATGCATTGGGTAATCCAAGGTCTATCCCTGACTGAGCCACACCTCCTTATCTGTAAAATGAATGGTTTGGGCTAGATCACCTTTAATAGTTGTTTTAAGTTGGATCAGATTCTTCATGACCTGATTTGGAATTTTTTTGGCAAAGATACTGGAATAGTTTCCCATTTTTTTCTCCATCTCATTTTACAGATGAGGAAACTGAGGTAAACAGGGTTAAGTAGCTTGCCAAGTGTCACACAACTAATAAGTGTCTGAAGTCAGATTTGAACTTAGATCTTCTTAATTCCAGGCTTGACACTCTATCTACTGTGCCACACAGCTGTCTATGATCCCCTACAGATCTTTAAAATGAATATTCAATCATATTAACCAAATAGTATTTTAGACATTATTACCATAAGTTTGTTTCAGGAAACTAGGGAGAAAGTCCTTCCTATTCCACTCTAAAAAGTCACCATTGATTTCCCATTCACATATTTCTAAGTCTTTTGAAGTTACACATATAAGTCATTTAGAGGCTATTTTCTAAAAAGCCCATGAGTATTATAGAAACAGAGTCAATGTCTGCATTCCCTGTTTGGAGAGCTTTAAGCAAAACACAGATTATTTTCACAAATTGAACCCAGTAGTTATTTTCAAAATGACTAGGTTTCATTTTTCAGTTCCGAACTTCTATTTAAATGAAGTCGTTGATATTAGTAGCCTGACCGCATTGAGATAACACCTTGAAGGGAAAATGCAACAAACATTGAAAAATGTGATGGGAAGAAATTATATTTCTTTATGTCCTTTATGTGCCCTTTAAGGTTTGCATAACACTTTATATGAGAGGCAATGATTTAATGAATGTTGAAAGTGGAACCACTGTGATTTGGTTTCAAATTCTACTCTCATGATATCTATGTGGCCTTGGGAAAGTCATTTAAACACTCTGAGCCTCAGTTTTTTCATCTGTAAACTGAAGATGCTAATAGCTATAATACATATTTCCACAGGGTTCTTTGGAAGCTTAGATGGTATAATGTGTGAAGGTCACCTCGTTATCTTCAAAATGCAATTGTTTCAGTTTTCATTATGAACATTGTTTCATTTGAGCCTTACAACAACCCTAGAAAGTAATATCTATAAGTATTATCATCTTCTTTTTACAGATGAGAAAACTGAGAATTGGAGGTATTAAATTTTATCAGTCACCATAGTAGCTGTCAAGTATTGGAGGCAGGTTTCAAACCTAGATTTTCCTGTGTCCCAATCCAGCACTCTCTTCACCATACCACATTGACTCCATTGCAAAATTGATGCATTACAAAGAAAAATAATTTATAAAAAGTTGCAAGATATTTTCTAGGAATCAAAATAGTGGATATAGTTCAGCCTAGAAGATGGCATCTCTATTCCTTGTAAGTCCTTGTAAAGTAAATGTTTCCAGTTCCTTTAACTAATCCTTGTCAGTTATTGTCTCCACTACCTTCACCTTACTAATTGCTTTGTTCTGCTTATACTATAGTTCTTCAATGTACTTCTAAAATATAGCCACCAGAATTCAAATATGTTTTCCAGATGTGTACAATTGACATATAATGTCCCTTGTTGTAGTCATCAATAGTCATTTCCCTTTATGCTTTTATCACCTTTTGAAGAATGTGAAAATCATTAAAGCAAGATAAAAATTCATCAGCTGCTGTCCTCTTGGCAGAGAGAGAATTCTTGCTTGTAGGTGTATTCTTTCATGACTGTTCCAGGTTTGTGATCTGATTCCTAAATACCTAATCATTTTCTCTTTCTATTAGATGTTCCATAATACACTTCCACAAAATTATCCCTTCTGTTTCTCTTTCCACTGAACCTCATCCAAATATTAGGTACACTGTACTCCTCTCCAGTACTTAGATTTTTTATATGCTTATTTAATTTGCCATCAGACTCCAACAGACCTTTTATCAATGTCTTTTTTTTATGAAGTCTATTTTTCATTAGCTGGGTCTCAGTCTTGAGTCCTAAGTATCACTGAATATTAAATGGCAGGGACAATTATGAGATAAAACTTGATTCTTCTTATAATGTAGGCCTTCTATATCACCAAATTTTATTTCTTGCTTTTTTTCTTAGATTCAGTCTCTTATAAATTATTGTTTCTCTGTAATGATACTATTCATCCCACATTAGAACTGTTTCTATTTGTGGAATCTTGTTTGCAGTTATAGATTAAAAATGTATTACTCCGTTTGAAATTTAATTTTCTCTTGGTTAGATTTGCAACACTCCAGAAACAACATTTTGCTAGCCCTCATAAAGTGTGTTCCATCCCAGGGAAATAATATATCATTCTTATATTTAAGCTATCAACTAGAAATGCAAATCTCATCATTCTCAGACACCATTTTCTTAATCAGTTGTTGAATTCCTAAACTTTTCTTTCTTCTCTGAATTCCCTTCTATCAATAATATTTAACTCTGGTAGTCAGAGATATCTAGTTATTTATTTTGCCTACTATTAGCCAATATTAAGTTTGTATTATTACTATTAGAAATTTCTCATGTGCCTTAGAGGTACCACTTAGGGGAAAATGTACTGAAATGGAAAAGACATCAGATAGAGAAATTTCATATCATCTAGAGCCTAGGAAGCACATTATTAACAATCTGCCAGGTGTCTATTCATTTCTCCACCTTGATTTTTGTATTGTTTGTTTTTCTTTTTAGTTTCTATATTTTATTTATTTTCATAATAAAGCAAAAAAAGTTGAAGCTACGATCACAATCAATTGCTTTTTTTCTTCTCATATTTTATTTCCTTCCAAATTAAAAAAATACCCCATAATGATTGGCATTGTCTTAAATCTGCAGTTGAATTTAACAGTTTCAATAAAATCAAAGAGTAATCTTAGCCTATTTATATAAACTTAGCTTTGCTTGACCACCATGACCATTCAGTGATTAATTATGACACTTCTCCCTCCAAGTATAGGCAGTAATTGTCTTTATCATATATTGTAATTTAGTACAGGTGGTAATTGTCACACATCATGTACCAATTCCTTTGGGTTTGAGGAATGTCCATTATCTCAGAACAATGAGTTCTTTTGAGGGGGGGCGTGAGGCAATTGGGGTTATATGACTTGCCCAGGGTTGCACAGCTAGTAAGTATCATGTGTCTGAGACTGTATTTGAACTCATGTCCTTCTGACTTCAAGGCCAGAGCTCTATCCACTGTGCCACCTAACTGCCCCAAGAACTATGAGTTCTTAAGAACACAAAGCTGAAATATTATTTTATGTAATCCCTTGAAAAGTTATAATTTCTGAAATCTTTTATAGGAAAAGAGAAATATATTGAAGTATTCACCCCATCATCTAAAGTAGAATGTGTCTACGCTTGTATATATTACATCAAAGGCTTCTGCTTCTGTCAGGGTGAGAACTCAGGAATGCAAATCCCAAAATTATATGACTGACATTCTTAGAGTTAGTTTTCCTTAGCCTCAGAGAGATTATGGCTTATTTCAGTTCATCTGGATAGTACATGCCAGAGGTCCATTGGAAACCAGGTCATACTGATTCTAAGTCCACTATTCTATCCACAAGAGTCCAGACTAGACTACACTGTCTCCGACACACGTAGTAGATTGGAAATAAAATGAATTGTTGAAATTCACATGCAAGGTTTACTATTTATTTGCTTCTCTCATTGGTATTTGCTTTTCCAATGTTCTGAATAACATTTAATATAGCTCAATAGTGATCTGAGTATTAGTTATATATTAGCTAATAGAAAGCTGAAACTTAATAATGAATCTCTTTGCAAATATAAATTTATATATCATTATACTTTTCCAAGTGACAATCAGTTATTCTCATAGATAGAGTATTGATATTTTAGTGTGTTTTATTATATCAAGTGATGGTAGGACGAGGTATGCTGTAAGAACTAATTCAAGTCTAAGATCCTATAATAATAATATTTTAAATGAACCTTTAAAAGAACCTTTTCTGAGTACATTTGCACATTTTAGTATGAACTTTCCTGAGACAAAGTCTTTACCAAAAGTAAGGACTAGAATTTGGACATCTCATGCATTCCAAACTTTCTATTTTTTTGTTAACAGCTTCACCATCCTTTCAGTCCCCCAGGCTTTCAAGCTAAGTGTCATCCTCAACTTCTCACTATCTCTCACTCCTCACATCAAATTTGTTGCTGAGACTTGTCAATTTCACCTTTGTAACATCTATCCAATAATCCCTTCTGTTTGATATTACTACTAGCCTTATTCAGATCCTAAACCACTCACATCTAGACTCTTGCTAAACTTGCCACAAGTCTCTCTACATTCTAGTCCACCCTTTATTTGACTATTTTTTTCTACTGTGTATATTCATCTGTGTCACCTCCCTATTAAAAAAAAAAAATGTCTCCCTGACAGGGATTCACTGTTACCTTTAAGATCAAATGCAAAATCTTCTGACTGGCATTCAAAACTTTTTACAACTTTGCCCCCTCCCCCTACCTTCCAGTTTTTTTTAATACCTTACATCCCACCACACATATTTTGATCCAGTGATAGTAGCTACTTCGTTGTTCCTTGCACAAGACATCCTATTCCCAACTCTTGTTATCTTTACATCCCTGGAATGCTCTCCCTCATCATCTCTGACTCCTGGCTTCCTTGGCTTCTTTTTTTCAAGCCCTAGCTTAAATCCAACCTTGAACAGAAAGAATTTCCCAATTCTTCTTAATTCTAGTGCCTTCCCTCTGTTGGTTATTTGCTTAATTATCCCAATTACTGCTTTTTTTTAAGGAATGTGTTATATGTTGTCTTCCCCATTTGATTGTGAGCTCCTCAAGGGCAGGGAATGTATTTTGCCTTTCTTTGCTCAGCACTTAGAATACCTGGCAATTGTAGGCATTTAATAAACACTTATTGACTGACAGACTTTTTATACCTATGAATGGATTGTCAATTTTTTTAAAGCAAAGGCCATATCTACTTCTATATCTCTTAATACCTAGAAAAATGCCTTGTATATAATAGCTATCCAACCAATATTCACCAAATTGATATCAAATAAGAAGAGTAAGGATAGAGAACATCTTTGTTTACTATGAATGGCATATTTTGAATCCAAATGTCCAAAGTAAGACCTTTATTGCTCAAGGCAATACTGTAATCTTTCTTTTTTTTTAATAAACATTTCTTTTTAATTTCTTTCTTTTTGGGGGGGAGGAAGGTAGGCAATGGGGTAAAGTGACTTGCCAAGGTTCACACAGCTAGTAAGTGTCAAGTGTCTGAGGCTGGATTTGAACTCAGGTCCTCCTGACTCCAGGGCTGGTGCTCTATCCACTGTACCACCTAGCTGCCCTGTAACCTTCTTTCTGAAACATTGTCCTGCTCATTCTCCAGTACCACCATAAAGATATAAACATTAAATGTTTTATTTGAGGAAACTCTGATATATTTTCTTCATGAAAAGAGCATAAATTAAGAATGATGCATGGCTGAGCATGTCCTTTAAAAGTTAAATTAAATACCCTATTACCATTTCTCTATCAAGAAAATGGCAGCAATAAATGAGAATTCAATTCATCTCATTCATTCACCATGTGTTGCATGCCTACTGTGTGCACTACACTATGCCAGATATTGTTGGAAGTACAATTATGAATGATTCTTTCCCTTAAAGAGTACTTACCTAATAGAAGGAGTCAGATCTGAACACAAATAGATACGTTTAAAAAGTAGGATGCTTACACATGAGAGGTACAAAATGTTATGAGAACTCAGAAAAGAAAGGCAACTTTTCTGGTTGGGAGAATCAGGGAAAACCATGGGAGAAAAGCTAGCTATTGAGGATGGCCTTGAAAGATGCATAGTATATCAACCAATACACATGTGGAGTGAAGACCATTCCAGGCATTAGAAATAATGAGAAGACATACTTTAAATGTTAAAAAAAAGTGCAACACATATTGAGAGGCATTCAAGAGGATTATAGGACCAGTCAGTGTGAAACATGGTGAGATAAAGTTAGAAAAAAATAAAATGGACCCTGATTGTAGAGGACTTTGAAGCCAAATAAACAGATTTTGATATTTTTTTAAGTAACCAATAAAGAGACATAAGATGTGTCATTTTAATACTTTTCCAGTGAGAACCAAGGAAAAATTAGGAATGTCAATATGACATTGAGCTGCTCCTGTTTGTTGTATTTTTTGTTTGCTTCTCTTACAAACCAAAAGAGCCCTCATCATGGAAAACTGAGTGTTTCTTTAAGTCCACTGACTTATTGGGGATTTAAGAGAAATGGCTACATTTTATGAAATGTGATAATTAATCCAGCTATTCATACTCCTATGGTTGCCAAGCAAACAGCCCTCATTGCTTGCTCATTTTTTGCTCAGTTTGCAAAGTAGTAATTCAAGAGTAAATACAATCTTCAAGATTTGCCAGAATTCACTTTCAGCTTCTTATTTCTCTTATCATCGAATCCAAAAGACAAATCCAAGTTGTATCTAAGTGAATCCTTTCCCCAGGGGCTTATTAAAAGAGGGCACTTATGCCAATATATGTGTCTGGGCTGCAGGATTACCTAGAGGTACTACAGAGATTTCTAGTACCTTTTTATCCATCTTAAATGAAGTAAGATATATTAACAATTAATTAAGTGTTTGCAAAATACTCTGAAGACAGAAATGCAATAAAAGTACCAAGTATGATTATTATTATCAAAATGATAACACATATTCATTTAAATTCACAATTTGAAAAAATCATTAGACTCAATTAGACTCAATGTTTATTAATTCATTAAGCTTCATTTCAAATGCCACATAAATAAAATGCATTATTAATATGTCATAAGCTGAGTGGCAGGCAGGCTTATTTCTAAGGTGCTTAGCAAATATTACCTAATTCATTTGCCCTGTTATCACCAGGATCAGTATTAGAATTCCAAAGACATTATTGAAGCAAGTTCATTTGCTACTGTACCATAACCTTGTACATAAACTTTATATTCTTTAAAATATCTTCTTTGTGACACTCCACCAAACTTCCAGAAATGAGAAAACCTTTCATTTATTTTCACTACTACTGGCTCCCTCTCTTTTCTTAGTTTTAGTCTGACAGCTAGGAGAGGTGCTCTGATCATTGGTAGCCCTTGAGGAGAACCCTGGACTATCATGGAGGTTTAGTGTTCCTGCACAATCAATACCAATAAGAATTGTACTAATCTGGCTATGATGATTAACCAGAAACACAAATTCAATAGAAATTCTTGCTCTCAATGTGACAAAATTCATGAGTCCAATCAATGCAGTCAAAGCCTGTTTATATCAATGATTTTGCTGTTAGAGGTCAACCAATGTAGATATTCCTTCCTCTGGCATTTTATAATTGCTGCAACAACCTGAACACGGAAGTTTGCCTGGGCAGTTAATCATTTACAGTGACATTGGCCCAGGGCTATACTTAGAGTTATCAACTCCTCCCAAAGAATTATTAAACCCCAGGAAATGTTCCAGGACTTAATTTGTTTTTACTTAATTCCCAGCATTAAAAATTATTATCATTATTTTAAAATAACTAATATGGATTGGTTGACTTCCTCTGCATTAGCATAGAAACTCATCCCCCAAACTCCAGTAATCCAATGAGACCTTTAAATATCAGAGAATCACAGAATATTCAGAATTGTGAAGGGATCTCAGAGCCCATCTAGTCCAACCTATACTTAAATAAGTAGTATTTCTATCTTAATCATAATCAACTGTCACCTCAAAATATATAATCACAGAATTACAGAATTTCAGAAGTGTGGGGGACCTTGGTAGCTGTCTAGTCCAGCCTATATTTGAAAGAGCATATCCGCTATAACAGAGCCAACAAGTAACTGTCCAGACTGTGCTGGAAGATGTCCAAGGATAGAAAACCACTATGTCTTTAGAAAACCTATTCCACTTTTTATTTTTTATATATTTGTCCATTTATTTATGTATTCATTCATTCATTTATTTATCTGTATTTATTTATTTATTTATCTATTCACTCATTCATTCATTCATTTATTTTTATGTGGGAAGGATGCCTTTATTAGTAGAGCAGTAGACCAGGCCACAGTGGACAGTTCAGCACCGGCACCCGCAGCCATGAGCCACCAGAGGGGGAGGGGCCCAGAACTTCCGGAACTGCTTCTTGGTTCTGGCTGCCTTCTTGACCTTTCAGCATGTTGAACCTCACAGTCTTGCTGAGGGTCCTGCACTCACCCACAGTCACAATGTCTCCAATCTGGACGTCTCAGAAGCAGGGCTATAGGTGCGCTGACATTCTTGTGGCGTTTCCCGAATCGATTGTATGTGCCTCGTCCTGGTGGATGACGATGTCCTTCGCATCTTCATCTTGGTCGCCACACCAGACAAGATCCTGCCCCTGAGACATTTCCAGGGAAGGGACACTTCTTGTTAATATAGGTGCCCTCGATGGCCTCGTTGGTGGTCTTGAAGCCCAGCCTGATGTTCTTGTAGTATCTGGGCAGCTTCTTTATGGCTGTGTCCCAGAGCAGCATGCATCTTTGTTCTGGAAGATGGTCAGCTGCTCTGTCTGGATGTCTGTCATGCCGCCGCTTCTCTCGTCTCTTGCCCCTCTTCTCCTGAACGATTGGTCGGAAAGAGCCATATTGCAGTTTTTTTAAATCTCTATTTATGAGAAAGACTTTTTTTCTGTTTGTTTTTGTTTTTGTTTTTGTATGTTTCTTTCAATCAATCCTATATTTGCTTCTTTGCTACTTCTAATCATAGTTTCAACTTCTTCCCACTGGAGCCTAACACAGCAAGTGTAATTAATTCCACTTCCACATGAATGTTCTTCCAAACTTTAAATAGAGTACAAAGATCCGCTGCCTCCTTATCTACTCTTCCTATTCTACAGATTAAAAATCCCAGTTCCTTCAATAAATCTTTATATGCCTGGACTTGAGGCTTTTCAGCATCTTGATTGTCCCCTACTACAAAATCTCAGTTCATCAGTACTTTCCTAAGCTGTGGCACTCTTGACTGAACAAAGTACTACAGATATAATTTGACACAAAAGTATTTATTTACTCCTAGAAGCAAAGCATCTCTCAACTGAGCCCAATAGCATATTCTTTGTTGTTGTTAGTTATACCGGATTCTTGATTCATTTTAATCTTGCAGTCAACCAAATCTCATGCAATTTTGCAGCCAAACTCTATTCTGACTCTCTGCCATTCAATGTTTTTGAAGTCATTCTTTGAAAGTAAGCATAAACTTCATATTTATCCCTGTTAAATGTCATATTATTAGATTCAGTCCAAGAAGACTATAGCATCATAGATCTGGAGCTTGAAGAAATCACATAGGTCAACTAATACAATTTATTCATTTTATGGATGAGGAATCTAAGGCTAAGGAAAGTTGAGTAACTTGTTCAAGGTCACGAATATGTTGTAGTAGCAGAACTAAGATTTCAACTTAATTTTGGAATGACCTTTTTTTCCTTGAAAAATTTACTGTGGAAAAGGAATATAGGAGGAAAAAAGGCATCAAAAGAAATATTTCTTATTTATATTCAGTTTTCCTAGAATTATTACATATAAACCCTCAGAAAGTGTTCAGAAGGTTATGTGCTTGTTCCAGAGATCTTGAGAATGGCTAGGTAGCACAGTAGATAGATTGTTGGACTTGGAGTTAGGAAGGTATGAGTTAAAATCCTGCTATGTATTTAATAACTATGTATTTGGGAGCCAGACATTCAACTTCTCTCAGTCTCAGTTTCCTCTTCTGTAAAATCTGAACAATAATAGCATCTGCCTTACAGCGTTGTTGTGAGGATCAAATGTTATCACATATGGAAAGTGCTTCACAAACCTTGAAGTGCTATGAAAATGCTGCTTGCTGCTGCTGCTGCTGATTGTGGTGATGATGATGATGATGATGATGATGATGATGATGATACTCTGCAATGGACAAGGAAAGAAGAGAAACCCTGGTGAAAAAACAATGACACTGGTAGAGAAAATAGGTGGGCAAATCCACAGCATTAATAGGATCATTCATTTCCCCATAATAAATTCTTGTTGAAAAAATGAATTATTTTGCTGTAGGATACAAAGTGTTTTGGACAACTAGGTGACTCAGTTGGATAGAGTACCAAACCTGGAATCAGGAAGACTCATCTTCCTGAGTTCAAATTTGACCTCAGATACTTACTAGCTGTGTAACCCTGGGTGAGTCACTTAACCCTATTTGCTTCAGTTTCTCATCTGTCAGATGAGCTGGAGAAGGAAATGGCAAACCAGTCCATTGTTTTTGCCAAGAAAACCCCAAATGAGGCCATGAAGAGTTGGACATGACTGAAAAAATGACTGAACAACAATAAAGTGATTAAGTGATTTGCCCAAGGTCATACAAGTAGTAAGGGACAGAGACAGGATTAGACCCTGGCCCTCTGCCTTCAAACACTTTACTCTTTCCACTACATTAGACTGCCACCCTTGGAAGAAAAGAAGGAGGTTACTGAAAAAAATCATCCAGGAAAAAAAGGCATTCCCAGAGATTTTAATAGACATGAGTGTCTGAAATCTCATAGCTTTTTGTCCTAGCATTATTATTAATGACTCTGTTCCCCGTCCTTCTTCAGCTTAATCTGCTTTCCTAGATCTTTGCAAACTCTCACATATATTGGGATTCCCATTATAGCAGGTGAATAAATGAAAGAAAAGACAATTTTAGTATGGGAGGAGTTAAGAGACCACAGCACAGGAGGAATGTTTCAGGATGCACTTCTGAATGCATTTCCCTATAGGAAAACATTTGTACTTGGTAGGTAGGTTCCATAGTACTGCTAACATTGTATAATAATGTGAGCTATTAGTAGGTGTGATGCTTTAGGTATTAAATAGGCTTGTATGTATTGCCCTAAAACCCTAATTATCATGTAAAACAGTGTTTTTCTGGGGAAAAAAATGAAAATTCCAAACAACATATCTATAAACAAACCAGCACAGGGAGAGATAATCTACAGCTCAGCTTTACTTCTTATGAAAGGACTTTTGGGAGATGAAGCTGAATCTCATGACTTAGAATGAAGATCAGGACTGATTTCTAAATAATAATATAAATTTAGAATTAGAGAGTATCACACCTGTCATTTCATTCAACCCTTTTTACTGTTATTTAGAGACAAGGAACTGAGTCCTAGAGATATTGAATGCTTTGCCCAATATTCTACAGATGATAAGTAGAAAATCTAGAATCCAAACCCATTTCTCTGACTGCGAATTCAAAGTATTTTTTATTACAACCAAATTTTCCATGCAACCTAACCCTTCTTTAAAAAAAAAGATTAAAAAAGGGTAAATGTTACTTGGCAATGAAAAACCTCCCAGGAGAATGAATCTGGCTCTATTCTCCACAGACAATCCTAAAGTAGCCTGAGCCGTAAAATAAGGATGTTAAACTTTTTGTGAGTTCTTACTTGTTGTCCCAATCCCTGAGTTCCTAGAAAAATTTGTTAAATAAAGCTCAGTTATGATTCATGTTTAGGCTCTACTCTATAAAATGTTATTAATAGGATCCCTTCTAGAAAAGGTAATCAATGTATAAAGTACATCTAAGGTATGTTGTTGTTTAGTTGTTTTTCAGTTGTACCCAACTCTTCATGACCCCATTTGGGGTTTTCTTTGCAAAAAAACTGGAGTGGTTTGCCATATCCTTTTCCTGCTCATTTTACAGATGAGGAAACTGAAGCAAACAGAGTTAAGTGACTTGCTCAGGGTCACATAGCTTATAAGCATATAAGGCTAGATTTGAAATCAGGAAGAGAAGTCTTTCTGACTCTAGGCCTGGTGTTCTATCCATTGTGCCACCTAGGTGCTCTCTCAGGTAGAGTACAACTTTTCATTTCCTCTATTGCCAAAGATAAAGATATAGATAGATAGATAGATAGATATAGATATTATGTATGTGTGTACGTATATATGTATGCATGTATGTATGTTTATGTGTATTTATAATGTATATATATATATGTGTGTGTTTGTGTGTGTGTGTGTATACTCAGAAGCAAACATTAACAAATACTGAAGCATAACCAATAGCTCAACACTCATATTATGTACTCCTGGGAGATATACTACTTTGAGAAACTGTGGAAAAGATTTTCTTTTTTTTCACTTTCCCATAATTCTGACCAGACTGATCTCACAAAGTAGAGATCAGTCTGGCTACCCCCAAAATGGTATTCACCTTTGACAAAAAAAGTTATAGTTGTAGAAAGCCACTCCCACAGCACACCTGAGAGCCCTGGAACTCACAACATATTTAAAAAGCATGAAAATGTCCATCTCTCAGGATCACTCTTCAGTTACCTGTGCTCAGAGAAAGAAATAAAAAAAAAGAGAAGGAGCAGAAGGGACTTGAGATCCAGGATCAGGTTTCTCTAGGGGACCACATGCTCTCTCTGCCAAGTGTTTGTACTTGTCATGGCCACTGGGAATGAGAATGGAAGAGAAATCCCCTCTATATTTAAAGTTTAAGGAATAGCTGGCTGAGTCCAAAGTAAACATACATGCAAAAGAGAAAGGATAAAGGTTGAAACTTGCTCCTCTCCCACTGACTTGGTGTTTCTCCTTGGTTCAGGCACCAGCCATCCTTGACACTGCTTGCGGGGCATGGGAACCAGGGGAAAAAATTGCTTTGCTATCTTAAAGTCCTCCAACCATTGAGCCAGTGTACATGTCTACTTCTGTGGTTAATGCTATATTAAAGATCTTCTAGTTTAACAGATCAGGGTGGGTCTTTTTATTGACCTTTTCCATTGGTTACACTACCCTACTTTATGAAAGATACAGAAGTTTCCACCTTTGACCAAGTCTTTCTTAATTCTCCTCCTCCCACCCTGAAATAGCCTTTTCTCCCTTTGAAGCTAGAAATTGTGATGAACTGATGAACTCATTTTTTTCATTGAATAAGAGCTCTGCAGGAGTTGAGTTGTTGAATGATATCTTTTCCCATTATATAATTGAAGCTAACATGATCCCATGGGAATAAGGACTTAAATTTCATACCTATTTTGATATAAACACAAGAAGACGACATAGAAAAGAAAATTTACATTCTCAGAAAGTGCTTCTGTCTAAGTGGAAACTTGAAATCCATATTTTTACAAGATTAAAAGCAGAGAAATGATGAGTTTCATGGCATGAGGGTGCCAAGTGGTTAGATGGACCCTCTCTCATACACATGCCCTTAAGTTTTCAATTTAAATTTGGATTCTAACTGGTCCATGCTGTTTTGGCTCTATTCCTGAAATTTGTTACTCTGTATTCTGTCTTACTGTCTTGCTATTTGATCCTCATATATCATATTCCACGTCCTGTCTCTGTGCCTTTATTTGTGTCTGGGACATACTCTGTCCTCATCTGTAGCTTTAGGAATCCATAGTTTATATTAACAAATAGCTCATGTGTCATGTCCCAAATATGACCTTTTCTGATTTCCCTATCTCCCATTAGTTGTTCACCCTCACACCCATATACCCTTATACGTACACTGTCTTTATTCAGAAATTTATTTTTTTTCTTATTTTTATATGAATATTTAATAAATTCTTGTTGATTGGTTGATCAATATTATGTACACCTCAAAAAAGAATATAAGTGCTATGGAAATAGGCCCAATTTCATTTTTGCTGCTTTAATCCCAACAGCTGGCTAATGATCTCTCATGTAATGATTATTTGTTGAAATGAATTAAGTGAAAATAAAAGAAATCATAATACAATGCAATAAGTCTACAATAGAAACAAAAAAGAAGAAAAATAATAAAATACTATTAAGTGCAAAAAAAAAGAAAGAAATAAAAAAAGAGAAAAGAAAAAAATAAGAGCATAGAATCTAGAGTCAAAAGACTTGGGTTCAAATCACAAGCCTAGTGCTTACTATCTAGGTAATCTTGGTCAAGTCATTCAAACTTTGATTCTCAGTTTATTTTTCTGCAACATGAGAGAGATGAATTAGTTGGCCTTTGAGATCTATTGCAACACTAAAGTTCTAGGGAAGTTTTGTTTTTTTTTTAATTTTTATTATGCCTGAAAGGGTACTAACTCAGTTATTTTCAGACAGAAATTTAAGAATTTAAAAACAAAAGGAAAATATCTTAAGAATTCCCAGGCTTATTTTCCTACTTGGAATTGGGACTATTAATCAGTAATTGTTATCTCCTTTGTGTAGAAAATGACCTAGAGAAGATAAAAAGGAGATAACTATTTTAAAATATGTTAGAATAATACAGAGCTAATATTGGGGGGGAGGGGAGGAAGGAGGAAAAAGGAAAGGGAAGGCAGAATCAAATAGCACAAAGTCATCTTTCATTTGTTTTTTAAGTTGATTTTATTCAGTTTTACTTTCAAAATTCTAAGGTAAATAAACAATAGTCTAAAGTAATTGTCTCAAAACAAACATACAGATAATAGTAACATTACAAACAAACAAACAAATAAAAACCAGTATGGGTTTGCCTGAAGATGTTGATAAGACCATCATCTAAGTGATGCAGATGTATTATCCAACCACCAGGTGCCACTGTTGATTTTCAGTCCTTCATCTAGAAAGAGAATCTGTGGCAGCCAAAATTTGGAGCTAGAGGGCAATGCACACACAAAACAAGAGATTTGTGTGGTTTAAGGGGGTTTATGAAATGGACTCACAAACACCATTTTCTTTCCATGTGTTTTATCTTAAGCAACAGTAGATCATCTGGATTTTCTTCCTTCGAACAGAGTACTTATGCTGAATGAGAATTTTTAAAAAATGCTCTTTATATTCTAAAACATTTTATCTCTCACTACAGTTTTTTTTGGTTTTTTTTTTTTTTTTGCTTTTTTTGTTTTTGGCAGAGTTAGACCCCATTCAAAGAAAAAAAAAAAGCCTGTAAATACCTATGCATAGTGCAGGCAGAGGAAGACATGGCATATATTGGTCCTAGATGGAATTTGAACCAAAACACACCTTATCTCCACCCCCAGCCAATAGTATTGACTTCTCAACAAAAATAAATGTCATACATAAATCATATAAAGTGGATGGCTCATTGTGGCATGGATGTCACAACCTCAAAATTTGTCAGTTGAATAAGTTCTACTAAGTGCTATTGATATGGTGCCGGTAAGAACCTGAGACTACTGAGAAAGTTTATTTTACTATTACATTAATAAGCAATTATTAGATTTGGATCCAGGCTTTTTTCCTCTGTTTCTTCATTGAGGCCCAGGTTCTGTGGAAGGTCAGCATCTGAAGGACATGACTGATTGCAATTACCCTTAACCTTAGGGAACATATTCTTTGATCTTGGGTTGGAGCCCACCCAACCAGGATACCTTATGCTTAGAGTGTAAACAGATTTCAGTCTAGGTGAGTTTTCACCCTGAGGAAAATGACCCCTGTCCTTGTAGCCTTCCATCAGATTTTAGAGTGACCCAGCTCATAAAGGAGAAAACCAACCAGAGTGGTCTGGATGGAGATGAATTCCCTTGTCCAGATTGCTGGAGGTAGCTGAGTCTTATGATCAAGTTATGTTCTCAGCAGCAGCCGCTGAAGATTTTTTATTACTACTTTCTTATTAAACGTCTCACCATCAGGGTTGATTTGCAGTTGTCAAGGGAATTCCCTTTCAAGGATCATTTAAAGCTTTCAAACTCTCCCTGTCTTTTGTCTTTGGTTAACTAGAGAAACCATTGACCATCAATTTATTGGTTACTAACTATCCTAATTTAAAAAAAAATCAGTTATTTATTATCCAGAAACTGTATCTCAGCGTTTTTCATTCAACACACAACTATCTGGGGAACAACTGGTTAACCATACTGTCCATATTTAACCATACTGGTTAAGTATATTAGCATAGGTCTATAGCTAGAAGAAGTCTCAGAGGCTCCAATCTAATACTCTAATTTAAAAGATGAGGAAATTGAGGTCCAGAGAGGTCACCTAACTTGCCTAAGGTCATATAAATAAGAGGCAGCATTTGAACACAGTTCATTTGATTCCAAAACTAGCACTCCTTCCACCATACAGCAATAGTTAAAAAAAAAAAAAAGACTCATGACCAATACTAAGTAATGGATTGTTTGGAGATGACCTTCCATAGAACACAATATCAATATGTGTCTCTCTGTGTGCTATTTTGCCTTGTCCTGATATATTGTATCTTAGATGGTTGCTTGCCCCTTGTTTTATCTCTAGTTGAAAATTTCAGGATTTTATAGAAATATGGAGCTGACAACCCTAGGATAGAAAAGCATCTGAGAAAGTCATGTGGTGTACCCTAAAACATGTTACTTATAGTTGTTAAAGGATAAGAAATGGGGTCATGATGTAATATTTAATTTTTCAAGGATACCAGGGGCTAAAAGACATTTCCTTCTCTGTAAAATTAAGGGTTCAGACAAAATTATCTCAGGAGACCATTGCATTATCATTTCTATGATACTACGATCCAATTCTCATCAAATAATGAAGGTCCAAACTTTAAGAAGTAGTTGTGTTTTTAAAAATATCAGCATTGTTTGTAACATGGTTATGAATGAACATAGATCTTTATCCAGTGCTTATCACAGTACCTGGTATATAATAGGCACTCAATAAATATTTATTGACTGACTGACTTCATCTAAGTCATTTAGGAATTAACAAGTTCAAGTTCTTACTTTCATTTACCTGCCTCATTGGCATGAGAAGCAAGTGACATAATAATTGTGAGAGTATTTGAAAAGGCTCAAGTTCTATGCCAGCAAAAAAAAAAAAAAACAATATTGAGGAAAAGGTGGTGAACTAATGGGACATTCTTGAAATTGAAGCTCTTATAATAAAGAGAAATTATTTCAGATATACTTTACCATATGGAGGAAAGTTACAACTTTTCTTTTGAATCTCTTACTTTTGGAATAAACCAGTGGGTGATAATTGATGGAGATGAGGTTAGTTCTGGGACTTTATCATTGCTCAGAATTTGATTATATGAAACATTTGTCTTAACCTAAAAGCAAATCAAATTCAACTAATTTTTTTCTTTTCTTTTGCCTTTATAACCAGACAGGGATTTCCAAAACCCCTGGAACTTTGGAGCATGTTTAAGATCTTTTTTTTAATCTTTTTTTTTCTTTTTTAGGCAATGGGGGTTAAGTGACTTGCCTAGGGTCACACAGCTAGTGACGAGTGTTTGGTCTAAGGTCGGATTTGAACTCAGGGCCTCCTGACTTCAGGGCTGGTGTTCTATCCACTGCACCACCTAGCTGCCCCCATGTTTAAGATCTTAAAGGGCCTGATCATCATTTTGACCCGAATAAATGTGGGAATCTAGTCTCTAAGACCCCATGTTGGAATTACTATATAAATGTTTACCTGGCTCCAGATATCACGCCTAGGCTAAAAGGTATTTGTATTTGTTTTCCTAGATAAAAATTCCAGCTTAGCATTTCTTTCAAAGATTTTTTTTCTTTTCATGTAAGTACCCAGTTTGTACAGTCATTTAACCTTTCTGGAGGGATTACAGTGGTTAGATAGCATCTTTTGAAACAGATTTGTGATTCGTTTCCTATATATGGACTCCTAGAAGTTTTATGTAAGTTACTAAAGATATTGTCCATCCCTCTCTGCTTCCTCTGAGATCAACTCTTTACTGTTGTGTTACTTTGTAACATGTCCTGCCTCAGTTAGCAATGATAATGTGCCATGCCTCACTGCTGCTGAAGTAAGATACTGTTCGGAATAGAACAGTTGTTGCGATAAATTGGCACAGTCAGAAAGCTCTGTCCATGTTCCTTTTTCTTTTGTTCCGCAACTTCATATTGTTCTTGAAGCTTTATAGCACATGGCCTAGAAAAATTAAAAACTCTTTAAAATATTATGTGAAATAAAGATGTTTCTCTGTACCTTTTACACCATCTTACACTATCTTGGTGACTAAATCTCTCTGAGTCTTTTGCAGCTTCCCAAGCAGGCCTCATCAAATTCCAGGATTTCTCATTGCACTTTAGCAGATGGTTTAAATCCTTTTGTATAGGAAGCAAAGATTCTTCCTTTAAGTTTTCTACAGACTTAATTGCTAGATAATTGCAGTTTTTAAATATACTTTTCACTTAAACTTTGGCTATGGAACTCATTGGAAATATTTTGTAAATGGGGAAGTGTTCTGGCAAGAAGAAAAAAAAGTAAAGTAATTTGCCTAAGCTCATAAAGGGATCAAGATGATAGAGAAAGGGATGAAACTCTGACAAGTGTACCTTACACTGCTCACTTACTGAAGTTTTCATTGGGCTTTTGGAGCATTTTAGATATTAATGGCTCTCAAAAGACTACTGTTATCTTGTAACATGGAAATATTGCATGTTTTCCCCTTTATTTTATACAAGTTGTATTTTAAAATGCACTGCTGTCTATTTCTATACTAATTTAGTATGTCATCAACTCATTCCAACTCTAAAAAATATCTGGGATTATATTCATTTTAATAATTGACATTTTACATATTATCCTAAAAGATATAAACATTATTCTGATTTACCCAAACATGTGTTGGAAAAATGAGGAAAGTAATTTTCAGTACATTAGATTCAATATGGGACTACGATCTATAAAATATGCAAGATATATCTTCTTCTGCTATTCAATGGTTCACCTAGATCTATATTTCCCAATCTTTTAATGTATTGGGGCTCTTTTTAAATAAAAAATAATAATTTTGCCAACCCCTACATGATAGCAACTATGTAATTGGCATATTTTGATTAAGAAAATATATAACAAAAATGAATTCAGTTATGATTTATTTTTATATTATTAATTACATCTTCACATACATTTAGAATATCAATTCACTTAAGCTAAACCTACACTATTAATATATTGAATAAGGTTACAAATGAGAATATTTAGCACATGTATGTATATTTGTTGACCTTTTGCAATGATTTGTCTCTGCACTCCTAAACACCAGATCTTTTGTCATTCAAAAAATTAAGCAGAGTTGGGCCTGGGTAGTACTTGAATGGGAGACTACCCGAGCATGCTGGATGCTATATATTGAGAGAGCATAGTGTAATGTTAAAGAACCCTAAATATTGAATCAGAAGACTAGTGTTGGAAACTCAGGTTTGAGTCTGGTTCTTTTTATCTGGGTGACATCAGGTAGGTCACTTCACCTTAATGGATTTCAGGTACCTCATTTATTAAATGGAGTTGGATTGGATAACCTCTGAAGTGCCCTCAAACTTCAATCAATATTCTATGATTTTCTTGACTTTACACTTAAACAGGAAAGGGAAAGGAAGAAAGAGAGAAGGAAATAAAGAATTTATCAAATGCCTCCTATTTGCCAGGAATTATGCTAAGAATTTTACTAAAGTTATCTCATTTGATCTTCACAACATTCTTGTGAGATAGGTGCTATTATTTTCTCCACTTTACAGTCAAGGAAACTGAGGCAGACAGCAGTTAAGTGCCTTGCTTAAGGTCATACAGTTCATAAATGCCCAATGCCAAAGTTAACCTCTGATCTTCCTGACCAGTACTCTATCCATTGACCTATGTCTATAGTTGCCAACATTTTCATGTATAATAGTCTACACTTTGAATCTTATCTATCTAAGGCAAGGGTTTTAAGGCTAGATCTTTGAAACCATGAATCTAGTAAGACCTTGTTAAATATGACCAACCATGGAATGGAATCACATTAATTTGGTCTTCTTGAGCCCTTCCTTCATAGAACAGATATCACTATATAATGCTGTATTGGAAATCCTTCAAATTGAATAAATTCAGAATTTTTTGTACAAATAATTTCTTTGTTCTTTTATAGACCACTAAGTGCCTCCTGGGCTTCACTGCTGTTCTACCTCCCAATCACCATCCCCACCAGATTTTGATAGCCACCATTGATTGGTACCTAAAAACTACTTTCAGCCTACCTTCCTCCTTAAAATGTAAATTCATCAATGTTAAAATTTACTTGAAATTTTCTCCCTTTCATAGTCAGAAAAATTGAAAGAGCTTTGGGAAAAAAAGGAAAAGTTTGCAAAGAAAAAGTGAAGCTTTTCAGAAGGCAACCTACAGATCTGTCTATTCTCAGGGATTGCTAATTACTGGAATGAGTTGGTTATTTTAATGTTTTGATTTATTTGGCATTAATCAAAGAACTCTTCATTTCAACTCTTTCTGACATAAAAAAGATAAATTAGCACTTTTTCCAGACTTGGCAGAGTGGAATATACATGAATTTTGTATAATTCATCTCAACAAGCATTCTGAACACCAACTCTATGATACTGTTGATTTCTGAGGTTTGGAGGATGGGAGTAAATAAAGATTGACCCAAAACAGAGCCTGACATTTAAGAATTTGACCAAGTCCCTAGAATCAGATGGAATATACATGTTTTAACTTTTTTATAAATACATGTCTAAAGCTGAACTTAGGGTAAATACCGTTAACAGGATTTAGGTGAAATGTTTAAGATTTTATTATGACATAATCAAAAATCTAATAATAACCTTCTTTCAATTCAATAAATGTTAATTATTAAGCAACAAGTGTGAGGAATTTTGCAAGGTGCTATATTTTATTCTTTTTTTGCTGTATTTTATTCTTGCCACTTAAAAAAATGAACATACTTTAAATCTGTGATCAGACAAAATCAGCCATAAAGTTATTCTAAAAGTTGTTTAGTGAAATACATTAGCAGTGAGGCCTTTCATGGCAATCAAGTATAAAATGGTGAAGAGGTTACATAACTGACAGTAATTAATGTTATTTTATATAACCAAATCCAAGTGTCAAGTGTCAGATTTCTTATTTTATTACTCTTTCCTGAAGTGTACACACACATACATACACACACACACACACACACACACACACACACATACACATGAACCTTAACTTAGTAACCCAAGTCAACAAGCATTAATTAAGTTTTTAAATTGTGTCTGGCACTAGACTAAACCCAGTGAGAAGCCTAAAGAGAGAGTCTAAAATATGATCCTTGCCATCAAGGCTCAAATTGTCTAATAAGGGAGACATTATGCAAACAATTATGTACATGTAAGATCTTCTACTACTACTACTACTACTACTTGATAACCTTTATATTGCACTTATTATACATGCCAGAAACTGTGTACTTTACTAATTTCATTTCATTTGATCCTTACAACAACCCTGGGGGGGTTAGTTCCTATTATTTTCCCTTTTTCATAGATAAGAAAACTGAGGCAAGCAGAGGGTAAGTGACTTGCCCAAAGTTGCACAAATGTAAAGGGCATGAGACCATATTTGGACTCATTTTCCTGAATCTAGGCTTAGCACTCTATCCATTGTACCACCAAGCTGCTCCCAAAAGGAAGGCATGAGCATCTAACAGGGATCAGGAAAGATTTCTTAGAGAAGGTGAAATTTTAGCTGAGATCCAAAGGAAGCCAGGGAACAGTGGCAAGAACTGAGAATATTTAAACATGGAAGTCAGTCAGTACAAAGGCACAGATTATTGAGATGGAGAGCTGTATGAAGACAAGCAAGAAAGCCAGTGTCACTGGATTGTAGAGTACACAGAGGTGAGTAAAGTTTAAGAAGACTAGAAAGGTAGGAGGGAGCCAGGTTGCAAAGAACTTTAAAATCCAAACAGAAAATTTTCTATTTGATCCTAGAGGTAATTGGAAGCCATTTGAATCTATTGAGTAGGGCAGTTACACGTTCAGACCTATACTTTTAGAAGATCAATTTGAAGGATGAGACGATGGAACAAGATGCTTGTGCTAGATGTTGTGTAGGTACACTTTATGACACTTGACAATAGATTAGATGTGAGTAGTGGGAGAGAGTGAAGAGTTAATGCTGACAACTAAATTGTGTATTTAATCTCATTTTTCATGACCGTGTTGGCTACAAACACACAATGAGGATACATATTAAAAGACCATGGTCCTGGATCTGATGTCCCACCACCTGCTCTTTCCAATACCCTCTCCAACCCACTCTAACTCTATTCCATTCTACCCATTATGCTCTCTCCTATATTATCTCCCAACTTGGGCTATCCTTTATTGTCACATTTATGTCCTGCTTACTGATTAGAGCTGTCCTGGGTCTCAGATGGTTCAAACTAGGGATGTTCTGGAGCCAAATCATAATGCCTTGTGAAAGCCAATTATTAAAATGTTATTGTAAGCATTAACATCTTGTACATCAGCATATGATATGAACTGATTTATTGTTTTATTGGTTTCTGGACTTAAGAAAATAGTAAAGAAAATGTTAATAATGCAGAATATCAAAAATAGGTACTACATACTTTATATTTTCCCCTGGAGACAGCTGGTAAGTGTTTATCAGTACATCCTTTATTCCAAACCCACTCCTTCCAACTCCAAATTGTCTAAAACAAGTTTGATAGCATAATGTCCCTAGACAGCCAGAAGATCCCACTCTGTTAAATTTCCCTTTCTTGCAATGGTCCTACTTTCTATAACTAAAAGGAAAAAAAATTAAAGCAGAAACCACCTGTGAAAACATTGTTATGAATGAGTTTTACCCTGTGTAAATAACTGACAACTTTTTTTTGTTTTGATAATGTGAAAGGAAATAAGTATATGTGCCCTGAGAAACTAAAATACTAAGAACATACTAATATACTGAGATACTATATATACTGATACTAAAATACTGAAAAACTATCCACTAATGCTTAGTGTATAGAAAGCAAGCCTCAGGATGACCTAGGTTTAGATTTTCACTTTGGACCAATTATTTAACCACAAAGTAACCCCTCACACAATTCTGTGAAACCATAAATTGCAGACCACTTGACATCTGTTTTGGTAGTTGTACCCTCACCAAGGAGTTCCCCGCATCCATGAAATCACAATCTGAAATGATAATTGTTATTGGCCACTTGAGTGACTGAAAATACAAAATAATTTAGAGAAATAGAAAACACTAATTATAGGATGGAGTGGGACATAAAGATAGATTGTGTATAGGTGGTGACCACTGAGCTGTGCTCTGAAGTTCTATAGTGGCTCTCTAAAAAGTAACATAGAGGGGAAAGGGACAGAGAAAGAAGAGATTAGTAGATTCAGAAACCAGCTCTGCCTACTTGACGTTTTTGCCCAGGGCCAATGCAATTGGTTTCCAACTGTGCTCGGTCAAATAGAGGTTGTGCCCAGAGATAATGCGTGCCATCCAGGGCTGTGCATACCTTATGGAAACACTGCACGCTATTGTCATGTACATGTGGAAATGTTTAGAGAATCCCACTTTCTCCAGTGGGAGACAGACCCCCTTTGAGGGATGTGACAGCAGTGTTCTCTTAATGTTTTGTTGTTGTGGTAGTTTTCAATTACAAAAAGGGAATAGAGCAGCAGTGGTGGACTTCGGGAACCTAGATGTCATTGAGTAAATTAACTCCTACCAAAAGAAGTATAAAAACCCAAGGAGAATGTTTGTCTATAATAAGGAGCCAGAACAGGTGCTTGGAAACTAGAACATTAAAACAAGGGCCCTTGGGTCATTAAAGCTGCATGCCTTTGAACTAACAAACTCAAATAAGTCTAAGCCTCATCAACTATTAGGACTACATTCTCCATCTGTTACATAGGGATTACCCATGGAGCTCCCACAGAGTGTTTGAAGGATCAATACCCCTGTGCCAGGATTAATACCTGCCCCTTTAAGTCAATGGTTTAAATGCAGTAAGCTGAATGTGATATGATACCTCTGGTGTTATTGATTTGATGTTTGCTAAACCCTGCGAGTCCCTGTTCCAAAATAACACAGCCATGTATCAAGTTGCAGGACTTTTTTCTTTTAAAAGTAACTTTGATAGGAGGATGTATGTGAGCCCATGAAAAGGAAAGGGGATGAATGTCGGGGTGCCTGCTGATTGTTTGTCAGTGAGACACAATCAAATTCTCTCCCTTAGAAAATGTTCAAAGCTAAACAGCCAGGCTCAAAAACACTTTTCATGAGTGTACGGAAGACCCTTCATTGACCATGTTTATAATTAATAGAAGGTCTGGTGTATCACAACCTATAGTTGCTGAGACACAAAGCAAGCTTTTGAAATATTCAAGTGTACTTGACAGGGAAAGCACTCAAGGAAGGAACAAAAATGGTGATGCTTTTGACAGAGGGTAACATTTCAAATGGGATATGTTGAATGGCACTTTTAAGTAAAGTCAGGATGCAATAGGAGGTCACTGTACCTTACTGCCATTTGGTTGAAGTAGGACTAAGACGCTGAAAGTGTTTAGGAAAAGTGAAGCTAAATTGTTGCAAACAAAATCCTAGGTTATTTTTTTCTTTTGTTGTGTTTTTGTTTTGCTTTGTTATTTTTTTTTTGTCTGTACCTGCAATTTGATGAATGTGGAGTATTTCTTATGTGAAAACTCCCTCCACTGAGGGAGCAACTGGTCTGTAAGTTAGAGACTTAAACAATTGCCTGGAGGCACTCAGAAGTTAAGTACCTTAAGCAGTCACTCAGCCATTATGTTTCAGAGAACTTGGGTGGTGGTGGTGGAGGTGATGCAGTAGATGGAGAACCAGGCCTGCAGTCAAGAATAATTAATTTTCTGGTTTCAAATCTGGTCTCAAATACTTACTAGTTATGTGACCCTGGGCAAGTCACTTAACCCTCTTTTACTTAGTTTCCTCATCTATAAAATGAGTTGGAGAAGGAAATGGCAAACTGCTCTGGTATCTTTGCCAGGAAAATTCCAAATAGTGTCATGATGAGGCCAACAAAACTGAAATGACTGGACAACAACAACTCCAAGTCTATACCATTATTCTATCTGTATTAATTTCAAATTCAATGTATAAAAGATAATGTCATTGATTCATCATGAATAAATCAATTAATCAACAAGCATTTTTTTTTACATTAAGCACCTAGGTTGTCTTAAACACTAGATATACAAAGACAAACTTTATTCCCTGTTCTCAAGGGGCTTATATCCTACAGGCAGAAACAACATGTGTAATACATACATGTGTGTATTTATAAACACATGTGTGTGCATGTCTGTATATATACACTCATAATAAAAACAAATAAACATAAGGTCATTTAGAGAAAGGGGATACCATCAGAAAACATTTTATATTAAGCTATTTCTCCAGAAATGGACATTAATTTATGTTTAGTCATCTGCTATAATATAATCTTTGGATATATTCATGAAAAGAACCCATCAGTAATATGTCTGGGACAAGAGATAAGTCCTGAGGCTATGAAAATATAGGCACAATATTAGCTCATGAGGGAAATGAATCTCAAGGTGAGGCCTATTAGCTATGTGCTTTTCTCAAATGAGTCAACAACCTCAAACAAGTGACTCGTGTTCTGTTTAAAAGGCATGATTAACTATTAGTACACTATGAGCCTGGGAAATTCTGGACTTTTCTATTTATCGTCATCCTGGTTCCACATATCTTCCCACTTCTATCACTGTTATTGATAGTGATTTTTAAATCTATTATTCAATACTACTCTAAGTAGATTATAATGAAGTAGCATCAACCTTTCAATTCAGTTTAATTCAACCAACATTTATGAATTGTATACATTTTTTTATGTGAAAAGCCATGCTCTAGGCATTAAGGATAAAAAGACAAGCCCTATCCATGTCATGCAAGAGCTTATAATCCATTCGAGGATGGAGGGTGGGAGGTGGCAGTGAGATATAGTACATACATAGATAAGCAAATGTAACATGTGTGAAAAAATAACTTCAAATGGTAGAAAGAACTAATAGAAGGAGATCAGGAGGTAGGGAATCAGGAAAAAGCCCTGTGTAGGAAGTAGCCCTTGGCAATGCTTTGATGGATTTCATAAAGCAGCTTTCATGAGAAGGACATGCCTTAAAGACATGGGAAACAGACCAATAGGGAGACAGGGAGGGAGTGGGGAGAGAGAGACAGACAGATAGACAGAGAGAGAGTGAGAGAGAAAGAGAGAGAGAGACAGACAGACAGACAGACACAGAGACAGAGAGACAGAGACAGAGAGAGACAGAGACAGAGACAGAGATTAGGATTCTAACCCTCTATACATCCCACTACCAACATAACAGTAACTTTTATGTCCATACAATGGAACTAGTAAAAAAAAAAGTCAAAATAGATCATTTATATTAATTGATAACATGAATTGGGAAAAAGCATTGGACTTAGAATCAGGAGATATGGGTTAAAATCTTGATTCTAATATTTTTATCTTTGTAATCAAGGGCAGGTAACTTGACTTTTCTGAGCTTCAGTTTTATCATCTTAAAAATAGGAATTAAAAAAATCAAAGTAATAGTACTACCTATTTCACAAAATTACTGTGAGGAATGTGATTTGTCAGTTGGATGTTGGATCTGGAGTCAGGAGGACCTGGATCCAGATCTCATCTCTAAAATTAGTGATCTGTGTGAATGTACTCAAATAACATTTTATAAGCCTTTTGTTGTTGTTCAGTCATTTTTTTTAGTAGTGTCTGATTCTTTGTGACCCCATTTGGGGTTTTCTTGGCAAAGATACTGGAGTGGCTAGCCATTTCCTTCTCCATTTTATAAGCTTCAATTTCCTCATTTTTAAAATGGGGCAATAATACCTGTGCTATCTAATTCACAGGATAATTGTGATGTTCTAATGAGATGACACATGCGAAGCATTTGCCAACTTTAAAGCACTTTATAAATGTTTTTTATTATAATTAAAAGACTACAAAATGAGTCATTATGTATTGTGAATGAGTGGGGTTTTTTATTTGTTTGTTTCATTTTGTTTTTACTTGCTGGAAAAGTGTTTGTCTCTATGCTAGGATCAAATACCTTTTTGGAAGCAGCAGTTTCATTTCTGTCACATTCTGCTAACAGTAGGTACAAGGCACAGAACAAAAATGGCTATGAAATCAATTCATTCTAAACAAGAGTGGAGTGAAATAGAAGGAGGCTTAACTAGGATTTAGGAGTTCATAGACTTCATAGTTTTAGAGCTGGAAAGCATCTTAGAGGTAATTGAGCCCAAGCAACCACCTTATGTTACAGAAGAGGAAACTGAGGCTCTGAGGACTTAAGTGGCTTGTCCATGGTTAGAAAGAAATTCAAACCCAGGTTCTCTGAGTCCAGTTTCAGTACTCTTCCCTTTGTATTACATTGTCTCACTGTTATCCAGGCTTGCCAAGATCATTGGAAGGAAGGTGCTCTACAAAAGGCAAATCATATTTCAAATTGAACACTGCTGTACAGTTTCATGAACATAAATTATCCTTTTGCTGTTTTGTGTTAATTCAGTAGTTCACATGCCAAACAACTACAGGTCCTTCAAAATGAAAAGAAAATAGGATGAATATTCCTTCCTTCCTTCCTTCCTTCCTTCCTTCCTTCCTTCCTTCCTTCCTTCCTTCCTCTCCCTCTCCCTTCCCTCCCTTAATTTTTTCCCTATGGTTTTGTCACTCTAGGATATAGCCCAGAACTTATGTCAATTTTTCCTTCTACCTTGTTCAAATTCTGACACTACTAGAATAAGTTAACTCCCTCTAGTTCAAGAATATGCAAAGAGTAGCCTAAGGGCTGAATGTTGTTGGAAGACTTCTTAGATAAATCTTGTGGCCAACCTCTCTTCATGGCTGCAGGGCTGATGTGCTGAGGGTTTTCTGAACTGGAACACTCATAAAAAAGGAGATTTCTCTCCCTATGCCCCAGGCCTGGATCATAGCTTTCAACGTAAAGACTACCCACACGTAGTATAGTTACCCAAAGTTCATAGGGTCTATTCGAGTTAAAACAGTAGGATTCTTCTCTCATCACAAGTTTTTGACTAAATGATACTAACGTTGCTTTCCAGTTGTCAAATGCCCTGCTTTTAAGATTTTAAGTAGTGAAGGGCAGGCTGAAAGCAATGACACCAGAGACTGATTCTGAGATCACTATATGAACTTACTATTTTTCTAATGCAAATACTCTTATCCAACTCAGATTTGTTTCTGTCACATGTATTCATGGGACTATTAATGTAGTCATGTTACTATTGTATTCATGTTATTACTGATAAGGCAGTTTGATCTAGTTAGAAGGTCAAACTTGAATTTGAGACTTTAGTCTTAGTTAGCTTCCAAACTCATCTGAGTAACTCAGTGGTGTCTTAGTAATGACAGAAGACCTTGATTTTCACACATCATAGAGTATACAAGTATACAACTGTTCAAATTTCCATGTTCTAAGTGATGTTATTTGTATATATACTCATTGATGGATTAGGGTGGAATATTTTATTGGTTATCTATCATATATATATGTACATATCTATCTATCCATATACATATGTGTATCATATGTGTGTATCTATCTATATGCACATATAGGTATCGTGTGTGTGTGTGTGTGTGTGTGTACATCAATGGCCATGCTAGAGCCAGCTTATACCAGTTCTCAAGAGTCAATTGTTAAATTTTCAATGTGAGCATTTACAACTTGGGAATAGTCAAATGCTACAAATCATGCTTGATTTATCTTTTAGTTGATTATCTAGACTCTATAAAGAGATGGAAATAATAATGATGCATATTAAACTTTAAAATATATCATTCTTTTTCAGAGAGCTGGTTGTTAAACATTTAACAGCATACCGCTAGATAAAAATGTAGGTAGGTAGGTAGGTAGGTAGATATATATAGGTAGATAGATAGATAGACAGACAGACAGTTATGCCATTCAGTCATTTCAGTTGTGTGGAACACTTCTTGACCCCTTTCGTGGTTTTCTCAGCAAAGATACTGGAGTGGTTTGTCATTTCCTTCTCCAGATCATTTTACAAATGAGTAACCTGAGGCAAACAGGGTTAAGTGGCTTGCTAGTAAGGGTCACAAAGCTAGCAAGTATCTGAGGCCAGATTTGAACTCAGGAAGATTAGTCTTCCTGATTCTAGGTTCAGCACTCTATCCACTGCACCATCCAGCTGTAATGTGTGTGTAATGTATACACACATGTATGTAATGTAATGTGTGAAATGTATGCACACATGTATGTAAAACCTTCTGTAGCTTCTTTCCTTAACTCTACAAGGGTCATGAATCACAGCAGGTAACTTCATCAAGGCAATTTCATTCAGATGAATGAACTTGAGGTATCTTCAATGCCTATCACCTTGAAAATATTTATTCTACTATAACTAAATCTATTTTTTTTTGTTAATTGTTGAATGACATATGAGTGTCTCATCTTGTTCCAGTATCAAACCTAAACTAACAGTGGTCAAGCCTAAACCAGTTTTAGCACACACACACACACACACACACACACACAAATTCCCATTGTCACAATGGGACAGTGGAGGCAAATGAGGTCAATTGACTTGATATAAGAATTCCAACCTAGGTCTTATGATTGTGTACTTTTGTCTCTGTTTACAATTTTTTGTGAAGCTTACATATGTTTGTTATGGGCCAACCAGACAGTCATTCATTCATGATACCTACCCTATGTATGGGTCCATACTGGGTGCCACAGTGTTCAATTAGCTGCTATTTGCTGTAGAGCAATGTGTGCTTTTTTAAAACAAGATTAATTTTCAGTTGTCTAAAAATATTTAGTCCTCTGTTTCTGTGACTTCTAAATCTATTTAGCTACCCTTCTGGATTTCCAATTGTATTCATATGCCTTGGAACATAAGAGCACCCTGACAACCTGTACTAATGTGGTTATTACTACATGACAGCTCAAGGCAAATTCTGAGCCATATATATATTTTTAAAGTTTGTCATTGGTAGAGATGGCCCCATGAAACACATTCATCTGAAACTTGAAAGAAGGTTTAGAGGCTTGAAGCATATGTTCGCTTGCCTCCCTCTACCCCTTCCCTCCCCAGCCCAAGTGAGACGAGCAGACTATTTTCCTTCTAATTAATGAGTTGCAACACTTTTTTGGTTATCTTCTTGGTTTCATTTTTTTTATCAAAACACTAATCCTTGTTTGTTTTTCATCTCTCAGAGGGCTAAAACTAAAATTCTAGCAGTTTTGTGATTGTGAGTGGGGAAATCAGGTACTGTTACTTTCTCCTTTCTTCCACCACTACCACAAAGTCAAAATCTGCCCTCCCTTCTCCTCAAAGTGCCTATCCCAATGCTACCATATAGTGATACTTAGTAAATGCTTATTGATTGAACGAATCCATCTTCAAAATTTGTAGATATAGAGATGGAAGGGAACTCAGAAGCCATCTTTTCTAAACCCATCATTTTATAGAAGAAGAAGAAATGGATGCTGAGGGGATTAAATGATTTGCCCAAGGACACACAGTTATCAAATATTAGATGTGTTTTTTCCCCAATTCTTTAGGCAAAAATATCAATTTTCCCCCAAATCTTAAGGAAAAAAAATATTTTTGTTGGTTAATAGCCATCCCTCTGTAGATACCATGCCTTGGGCTAAGATTTTAAAAGAAAGCTTTAGGTTTTATGTGAGCAGATGAGACCATAGAGATCATATATTGAGAATCACAGGCTTAGAGCTAGAAGGTACATTATAGGCCATCCTGGCCTAACCCTCTCATTTTATAGGTTAATAAATTATGTATCTGAGAGAAGTTAATAACTTGCCCGTGATTAGCAGACATGAAATTTGAATCCAGATACTCAGGACTACCAATCCATTGCTTTTTCTGCTGTACCAACTGCCTCCTACTAATATGATGACCCTATTTATATTCATTTTATGTGTGAATTGAAAATATCAAAATTAATATTAACTCTGGTTTCTACTGTTTGAGTTTAATTGATTTATGCTGTATTAATTTTATAATTGTCAGCTTTTTCTTTGAGTTAGTTTAAAGTTACAAGTTAAATTGTTATCATCCCCACAAGGTATATTATCTTTACTTTCCTGTTCTTGTACAATTAGGGATGGTCTTATCTCCTTAACAAAACCTTCTGGGTACCAGGTTGTCTAACTCATGTCCATTAACAAGATCTACAAGATGTTAATGGATCCATAAATAACATATATTGTTATTGATATATATGTATATCATATATATGAATTATATATATATATATATATATATATATATATATATATATAACATATGGATCCATAAAACAATGAACATTCCTTAATTGTCAGAGAGGACAATTGTAGTCAATTGTAGTCAATTGTAGTCTGGTAGTCAATGGCCCCATATGTGTGCTAATCTGTTTTGTTTAAAATAACCAATCATGTTGTTTTCAACCCCATGATGCTATCTATACTGTAACCAATCATATTGTATTCCTACGCAACTGTGTACTCCCCAAAACTATAGTAAGGCTGGTGAACCCTACCTCAGAGACTCTGGTGATTGAAAGAGACCATTGATCCCATTTATCAGTTACTAATAAATGGATCATGTTCAGACCATTGTTTCTCAGTTTATCTTAATTTTCTCCCAGCAACAGAAGAATCTAAGACCACACAATTATCTGCTAAAGTTAACTTATCTAGTTAGACAAAAAGCTAGGATTGATATTACCCAAATTGGCCTGAACATGAAGCTTCCTAGATTTTACTGTATTTCTAGTTTTGCCATGCTGTTAATCTCATTCTCTGACCCAAGACTTTGCTCCTCCATTTTGATCATAGAGGATAAGGGACAGAATCATGGGTAGGAAGTTACAAGAACTAGATACTAAGCCCATCTTTGTTCCTCTGATCCACTACTTGCATTTCAGTGAGTTGTCTCTATCTCTGGTTATGATAAAGAGATTGGATTAGGCAGTTTCCAGGTAGTATTTGGAATCAGATGAGCTGGGTTCAAATCCTATCCCTGTCACTTACTATATGTGTCCTTAAGCAAGCTACTTGACTGATCTGGGCCACATTTTCCTCACCTGGAAAATTAGTTTGTATGTAAGGAAGTGATTGAAATGACTTAATGACCCTTTCAGTTTTAAATTTATGACCCAGGTCTAGAACCAGCTGAGTGAACTTGGGTTATGATGAGCTTAACACTTCTGGGCTTCATATTATTTAAAAAAAATTGATAATTTGGAGTGGTTAACCCCCAAGGTATTTTTGCAGCTTTAATATCCTTTGACTCTAAGTAAGCTGCAATGAGTCAAAAAGCAATTTTGTAGTCCTAATAAACAACTGTATGCACATTTTTACTGTACAAATTATCATATAGGATTCCATGTGTCAATAAACACACACATATATGTATATATGCATACATATAATTCTAATTTGTATTCTATCTATATTATCATGTTTTCTAATATCCTTGATACTTGGTGCCATGACTTATGTCTCCTTGCAGTCCTCATAGTAGGTACTTAGTAGTAGCAGTAGAGTGGAAAAAAGACTATTCTTCCTGGGTCTGGAAGCAGAAGAATTGGTTTTAAATACCACTTCTGAGAATACCTGTGTGACCTTGAATAGGTCACATATATTCACTGAAACTCAGTTTCTCTATCTGTAAAATGAGGGCCTGTACTACATGGTCCATTAAGTCCCTTCCAGTTATTTCAATTCTAGATTTATGATTTTGTCATTAATATTCATTGATTGAATGAATGAGGCAAATTTTGGAAAACCTTTCCAATCCAAATGGACCATTAAATAATGTTGACATAACTAATAACTTTCATTGCTATACAACTCTTGAACTTTTTCAGAGCACATTCATTTGTATTTCTTAAGTTTACCTTTTACACAACCATATGATATAGTTAAAGTGGATTTTAGTATTATTCCCATTTTGCAGATGAGAAGCCTGATGCACAGAAAGATTAAGTGACTATTAAGTGATTAACCCAAGGTCATACAAAATGCCTCTTGGCAGAGGTAAGACTAAAAAAGAAAAGTCTCAGCAGTTTCAGGATTGTATACCAACTCATTTGAGCCTAAATGAAAACAGCAGAAAGAATAAAATGAGTTTAAAATATATCATTTCTTTTGGTTTTCTTTTGCTATGGTTTCTATGGTAACTTCATGTATGACTATGTGTTCCTTTTCCTCATTTGTCTTTGTCTTTTGTGCCAATACAACATGATCTAGGTTCTCTGGCTCTCTCTCTCTCTCTCTATCTCTCTCTCTCTCTCACTCTCCCTCCCTCTCTCTCTCTCTCTCTCTCCTGTCTCCCACCTCTCTCTCCTCTTCTGTCTCCCTCTTCTCCTCTCCCCTCTCTCCCTCTCTCTCACTTTCCCTCCTCTAGGCTTCTTTCTCATTTACTGTCTTCTTTGACTCTTCTTATCCAAATGGGGATATTTCCCAAAATTCTACCCTTAACCTTCTCATTTCTCTCTTGCTAACGGCTCTTTCAGAAACCTTATC
Source organism: Vombatus ursinus (assembly GCF_900497805.2). Classification (NCBI taxonomy): domain Eukaryota; kingdom Metazoa; phylum Chordata; class Mammalia; order Diprotodontia; family Vombatidae; genus Vombatus; species Vombatus ursinus. The sequence continues at coordinate 16,471,105 of NW_020940527.1, forward strand.
CATTTTCAGTGTTTTTACTTTTATGGATGCAGTATAATATTGTGTATACATGCATACGAATTAGACATACATACATATATATTTTGTGTGGGGAGGTATATGAGTTGCCTCCATATATGTATTATATGTGTATGTACACACCTATATTCCTACATATAACACTTATATATAAAATATAGTATATTATATATGTTTATATGCCTATATACGTACATGTATACATGCATATATACATGTGTGTATACACATATACATACACACATATACACACACACATATATATAATTCCTCTTTGCAACACAAACCCACATATTCTTTTTTCTGCCATTTTCAGTTGGATAAATTGATTTCTCCAAAAATCTATGACATATAAAAGTAACCTCATTTTCTTCCCTCAAAACCAGCTCCCCTCATTTAATTTCCTTCTTCTGTTAATGTCATCAACATGCTTCTAGTCATCCATATCTAAAAAGTTAAATTCATCTTTGACTCCTCTTTGTTCTTCTCCCACCTTCATTCCCCTACATTCCCATAATCAATTTGTCTTAAACTTGTCAGTTCTTTCTTTTGTGATAGTGTGAACGCAGCCCTTATGAACAAGCATTAACATTCTTGTGTAATGCAATTTTTCCCCATGTAGCAGTTGCCTTTTCTGAGCACTCTGATTCCTGTTCCTAAAAACTGGGCTCATTTACCAGTCCGCAATTACACTTTGAAATGCCATTCACAACTTCAGGATATCATTCCCCTGTGCCTGCACCAATATACAGTTGTTTGTTTCTTTGTCTCTCACTTCTCCCCATTGCTGTACAATATTAACTCATACTATGATTTACTTGCTCCTAAACATTCTATACCTTTAAGATAAAACTCTAAATGCCAAGGTGAAAAAAGTCATCATTTTTACATGACCATCATATATTTCTCACAGTTTGCCCCCTTCTATTTCAGCTTTATCACCTGCCACTGTGTTACATAGGACTTCCTTCAAATTGCGCCCATATATTTATTAATTCATTTAACAAGCATTTATTTAACACCTTCCTCTTTGAATGAACATGTGTCTCTTCAGTGACCTCTGAATATTACTTTTCCTTTCCCACCTCCCAGAATTTCTTCTCCTGGACATTCTCTTTATATTTGCATGAATGTGAACTAATGATTTTTAGCTTCCTCCATGACCTTAGAATTATTATTAATTGATGTGTCAGAAACGTGACATGATGGCCAAAAAAGACCACAACAACTTGAGGCTGTATTATATGATATATAGTGAACAGAATGAGGAAGAAGGGTAAGAGTTCTGCTATGTTTTTCCCTTGTCAGTTCACATCTGGAGTACTGGCATCAAATTTTAGGAATGGCATTAACAACCTTGGAAAGGCAGAATAGTAGAATGGAAAGATGGCTTTGGAGTCAGAATGTCTGGATTTGAATTCTGACTGTGCTTTCTACTAGCTGTTTGATCACGAGAAAATTAGTTAATAATTCTTGGTTTCCTTATATGTAAATGAGAGGGTACAACCAGGTGTCCCTTCAGACTCTAAATCTATAAGACTATGTCTAGAAGAAGGAAACCATCATGATGACTGGACTAGAGATCATGTCATATGATCATCAACTGAAGAATTTAATGGTGTCTACTTTGATGAATAGAAGGCTTGGGGGGGTCACTTAATATCTGTCTTTAAAAATCATATGGAATATAACATAAAAGAGAAATTAGTCTTCTTTTGGCCCTGAGGGGGTCATAAAAAAGAGTCAGCAGAACTATGAGAAATCAATAGATGTTGCGTAGAGTCAAATATAGGTTTGATATAAGGGGAAAAACATATCTTATAACAATTTTATTGTGCCATTTTTCAGTTGTGTCTGACTCTTCATGACCCCATTTGGGGTTTTCTTGGCAAAGATGCTGTAGTGGCTTGCCATTTCCTTCTGCTCATTTTACAGATGAGGAAACTGACACAAACAGGGTTAAGTGACTTGCCCAAGGTCACACAGTTAGTAAGTGTCTGGGAAGCTGAGTCTTCTTAACTCCAGGCCCTGCACTCTATCTACTGTATCACCTAGCTGCCCTTTTTCTAATAGTATTATCCCAAATAGGAATAGGCTCATAGGGAAGTAATGGGTTTCTTTCTGTGAAAGTCTTCAAGCAGAAACTGGGTGATCATTTGTCAAAATTGCTATTAAGGCGACTTCTGTTCAAGTATGCATTGGACTAGACAAACTCTTAGGTCTCTTATAAAGATTTTGTGATTCTGTGAAATGAATGGTTCTTATTGTCTGTTGTTTCTTTATTCAAGCCATAGATGAGAGCTTGGCAATCATTCTCCCCACATCAGCTGGCCTCTTTTTCTGACAAGTATGCAAAAGGATAAGGTTAGAGATTTAATGTTAGGTGGGTATTGTCAAGACCATTTAGATGGTGTCAAATTTCTCTGCATTTCAATATGGAACATTTCATCTACGTCATGCTAGAAAAAGCTAAATAGGAGAGCAGTCAGTGCTAGCTTGATCACTTGATTACTGACAATGTGGATGTTTGGCACATAGAAAAACTGCAGCCCAAGACAAGATGAATCCCTGAGTTCATTCTATTAGTTAGCTCTCTGCAAACAATTTGGTATTCTGAGAGTAGATATTAGGGAAAGAATTTCAGAAAGATAGAGAAACAACGTTAAGGAGCCAGAGAAACTGATTCTGATAGGAATATCAAGAAGCCAAAATGTGTTTGGCTGACCTCTGAGCCAACAAGGAAAAAAAGAAAAAAAAAACATATGTATGCATGAAGCTTTGCCTTTTCAATATCAGCATCCGTAACCCATCACAACAACAGATTCTGTCTCCTTGCTTCATATTTGAAGGTTGGAAGTTGCAACTAGTACTTCATTCTTTGTAGAAAGTGGCACATGTAATTGGACTGTTTTATTATGAAATTTACCTGGTTTCTATTATTTCTAGAGTCATTGCCAATGTCATTGCTTTCAAGCCTTATTGAGGAACCCAATGTGTCAGTTTTGAGGGGAGGGCATGCTTCTAATTACCTACAAAAACCTCCCTTGTCCACGTATGAATGGAAAAATAGTTCTGTCTTATCTCCTTTGTTGTTTCTGGGATCTGTTCCCTGCATTTTTATTTCCTTTTTGAAAATTGTTTCTTTTGTAGATGTGGAGCTGCTTTTATGAGGTGTTAATGCACTCTCTGCTCCCCATGTCATTCAGGAGTAGGGCAGGTTGGGCTTTGATCAGGGCCTTTTTTGTTTTCTTAGAAATCTGTGATTGCTCCAATTTGTGTGCTGTTTGTGCTCACTAGGTTCTTGATCTGATATATTTTCTAACCTTTTTTTTTTAACTTTCTTTTATACTATTCTAAACCGGTTTTGTTTCTGGATTTGTATGTGCTTTGGAGAACTTCTGAAGCAGATCTTTCCCCTACAGATGTTATTATTACTTTTTTCTTTTTTTAAATTCTCTTTTCAAAAGGAACTTTCATGCTGAGAACAACTTTAAAAATACATGAAAAATGAAATCCATTTACTTTGCTTCACATAGCTTCCTCAACCATAACTCCTCCCTTATATTTCTGTCTATAACTTTTTTATCTGTTATTTCAGTGGATATTTTCTGCATTTCTGATTCTTGTCTAAATCGCTTTTTAAGGTACACTTCATGCCAATGCAGCAGACCTTGGTGTATATAAATTTCCAGAATTCTGATTCAGCATCTAATCTTAATTTATAACATTCTTGTATGTCTTCTCTCTCAAAAAAGCAAGAAAAAAATCCCTTTTGTCTCTCAAGCTCTACCCTTCTACTTCTCACAAAGCCATAGAAGATAGTCTTATCCATTTCTACCAATGAGAAGAGTTTTAATTGAGTTTTGATTCTCTGTTTACATTGATAGCAGTAACAATGTTAGAGCAACAAGGACTTTTGAGGTCATCCTAATTGAATCCATTTAACTAATGAGGAAGTTGAGCCCAAGAGAGATTGACTTGATTAAAAGCACACAAATAAAAACTTTAATTTTAGTGACACTTTTTAGGAAGGAACAGATCTGTGATTTCGTTAATAAAGGGATCTGATGGGGTAAATATATTATCTGTGTGATTCCATAAAAAAAAAGCATTTAACCAGTACACCAGATAATTCTCTCAAACTTTAATTTACCGAATAACTGATCTGCTGGTATCTTTTTGAGACAACAGAATAGTTTATTCCCAATATTCTATTTGATCTCCAAAACTCTGTGAGAGTAATGGGAAACTCTTTTTTTTTCTTTTATAATAGAAACAAATGTCCATTCAGTGATTAAGTGATTCAGGCTAGATAAGAAATAAAGTAAAAATGACGTCTTTTACTTGGTCAAAATTAATTAATTAAAAGAATGAATGAATTAATGAATCATATAAAGGAAAAAAGACATCCCCAAAGTTAGACTGGATCAAATTAAGTGTATTGTCTCAATACATATTGAACTTACTGTATCTGTAAGTCTTTAAACAGATGATGGATAACTCCTTGTTAAGTATGATGTTGATATGAGATTCAAGATTTAGGTACTGTTTTGTCTAGATGAACTGTATTATGCCTAATGTGTTTTACATTTGTTTGATTTTAATGTGATTCCTTGTTTTGATTAAAAATATTTACAGAGGAACACTCCTATATAAAAAAATATTTTCTTAAAAATGAGTAAATCTCATTCTTAATGTTCCATATCATTTTTATACTTACATTTAAATAGTTATACTTCACTTCCAATTTGATAATATTAGAGCCAACTGGACACTTTCTTTTTAAAATGAGTCCAAATTAGAATTTCACTACTGTCAATTGGGATTCTACATGTAAAATATCAAATATGTCTGTATCTATACATATACACATACATATGAGAATATACAGAGTAAGCTTTTCCCTTACTTTTCTAAAATACATTTTAGAATATCTGAATGTAGTTCATAATTATAATTATGATTTTAGAGCCATAGATTATGTTAACTTCACAAATCTCAACAGAAGTATTTCCCATAGCTTCCCCTATGCCTGGCCTGACAGCACAGTGCTGGCTCTTCGCTGGATGGGTAGAGTGCTGGTGCTACAGAGCAATGCAGGAGCTTCCCTCATTCTTACATTGCCTACCCAAAAAGGCTACATCCCTCTCATTAGAGACTCTTAGAGACAGCTATAAGAGTCTCTAATGAGAGGAATGTAGCCTCCACAGTCCCCAGTCTGGAGAGGCCCATAAGAGGAAAGTGACAAGAGGACAAGATAAGTTGGGAGATTCCTTCCTCAAAGAATTTGCAGTGTGCTTTTTTTCTTTTTGCTCTCACTCTGATTCTCACCAAATGGTGACTCAATGGATCCATTGTTTAAAGCTTAAAAGATGACTTTTAGAGATAAATGCATGTAATGACAGATTCAGTATGATGGGGAAAATTCAATTACAGATACTAGATTTCATCATGATCTTTAGTCTTCAGACTTATTCATTATTTAGTAGGAAATCACCCCCCTCCAAATCCATAATCTTTACATAGTAATACTAAATGGAGTACCTTCTCTTTCACTTAGGAGGGAGATAAGACAGAGTGATATTGATTTATTTGTATTCTGTAATCTAGAAGCTGGTCAGTTTGGTGTCTTGGAAGCAGAAGTATTGGTCATGGAAAACTGAATACAATGTGTTTACATAGAATATATTCACATTAGAACACATAATCCCAAGATGTCCTAATTTGATTGATCCTCAGAGACTATTTTAATATCTTCCAGAAATCCTCCCCCCAACTACATATACACAGATAAGACTTCTCTTATCCAGGAATAACATCCCTTGTTTCTTCACACAAAAAAAATCCTTCCTATGGAATGAATGACATTGAGGTACTTCATCATCTCGCTCTGCCGCCACTGGATTTTCTCTAATTCATCAATGTCTTTGAAATATGTATATATATATACACAAATGCATATATATATATATATACACACATATACATATACATACATATATACATATATATACATATATATGACATGTGATAGTAGAAATTTAACAAATAGATATTGATTAAACAAGCAGATATGAAGGAATTACTTGGTGCAGTGAAAATGTCAATGGATTTGAAGTCAGAGGGCCTTGGTTTAAATCTTAGCTCTGACATTTACTCTAAATGTTACCTTTGGCATCCTTTTTTTTCTAAACTTAACTCCTCAGCTATAAAATAAGAAGGCTATATTATGTAATAAAGTCTCTTCCACGTTTAAATCTATTATTCTATAATTTTAAATAAGTATGAGTTGGGTGCTTCATAACTGTATAGAAATGTCAATGAGAATCATATTTAATAGGAGAAAATTGTACTCACCTTCAAAGACTTTAAGCAGCATAGGTTGGTAGAGACTATGATCTTCAATTTATGGATGAAAGGCATAGTATATTTATCTACTATCCTTTGAAATTGTAATTGAAATATTTAAATTATTAGGATATCTAAGAAAAACATTTTAATTTTAAAATATAATAGAATGAAAAATAGGCTAAATATCTGTTTTGTTGAATATTAATCACTATCAAATTTATTTTTGTCTTTATTCTCTTTTGTCAATAGTAATAATAATATTATTATAGGGGTGGTGGAAACTATGCAATGCCATATGAGTACTGCTGAAAAGGACAAAACTTTGAGATTCAGTGTCTATACAGTATCACATTGAATCTATATTTATCTCGCGTTCATTGTTTTAAATATTAGGTTAGAAATTTCTCCAAGCAATAAAGTGGGTATCTGTGCCATAGGCCAGTAATCCTGTTATATTTAGATAAAAGGATACGTTTTAATAAGTAAAGCTATGGATATTAAAGGAGCGTGCAAAAACATTGCATTCCCTCAGGGATGGTGGATAATGCAATCATTATCTTCCATTAAGCAAATAAATTAGAATGCTCCATTGTGTTGGATTAGACAAATTTCACAATTCTAGTTTTTTTCTGGAAATGATTTCATTCTGACTTTAAATGCAAACAGCTTGTCAAAGGTTTTCATCTTGTTTGCTGATTTACAAAACTAATAGTAATAATTTAAGTTTAGACTGGAATTCTGGAAAGTTCTTACAAGGTCAGTTGTTGGGTCTTTTTGCTCCCCCCAATGCATTTCCATAGAAATCATATCCTTTAACTGCCTTTAAGAACTGAACTTTGACAGCTACCTAATCTTTCATTTGTACCCCTTGAATAAAAGGAAAATGTTGGTAACTTGTTCTTGTAAGTTCAATTTTCTGAAGTCCTGAGAATTAACCTCTACCATTCAGTGCATACTAATCCTGGCCAAAAGAATCATAGCCTCTTATAGTTAGCAAGGATATCAGATGTTACGTTGTATATCTCATAACTGAAACATGAATTGTCGTCTACATCATTTTTGAATGATGGCTACTCATTTGCCCTTAAGACCATTCTGTAACAAGCTTCTCACTACATTCTAGAATGGCCCATTCTACTTTGGAGCAGCTCCAATTGTTATGAGGTCTTTAATGTATTGACCAAAAAAAGGTCAGTCTCAGTTTTAGTTTCCTCATCTGTAAAATTGGTATATTTATACTGTTTACAGAGTTATTTTGAGGAAAGTGTTATGGGAAGTGTGAAAAGTTATATGCTTTGATGTTTCACAGGACCTGTTGTTTGATATAGTGAGGCACACCCTCTACTCCCTTCCCCATTACACCCATATTCAATCAAAAAATTCTGTGTGCTTTCTTTCTTATCAATGTAGCTCTTGCCAAGATCTTTCCATAAAACCACTTTGGAGGATTCACTTCCATCAATGAGTTAATCAATATGCGTTTATTAGGCTACTTCCATGTGTTAGACATGGTGATGCTACATTCTTCCCTCAAGGAGCTTACTATATTGTGGGAGACCACATAAATACATGAAGATGCAGATGCACAATAAAAACAGACTAGATGGAAAGCCACTGGAAAGCAGAAGTCACTGGGTGTTGGGGCTGTGAAGGAGTTGTGAAAAACCTCCTGCAAGGGGTACTGCTTCAGCTGAATCTCAGAGAAATCCAAGGATTCGTCTAGAAGTTATCTACTTCCTAGTCTGTTCGTACATATCTTTATTAATCTTTATGTAATTTCATGTAAGTTGTTTCCATTGGTAGGATGATTCAGCCTGCTTATAGCTGTCATGCACTGTTCCATTTTACTGTGGCTTACTTGCAGTTTTTACAGAGTCATCTGAGCTATTATTTTACTATTCACAGTAATATGACATCACTAGGAGACCACTGATGTTCAGGAGATGAGATTTTTCACCAGCAAGCAATATTGAAAACGTTGCCATTTCCAAAATGTAGTAAAGCCTAATGTCCTGCTATTCAGTTTGGAGCCCAGCTCATTATCAGTCCTCAACAGATGCTTAAAATGTATGTCTAGCAATGTGTCTGTCTGTCCATCTATCTATTCAAGTAGTATATCTCTTCAAGTAGCATATCTACTCTCTTGGCAAGTGCATATTTTTTCATCCACTTAATTTTTCCAGTGTGTTTGATTAGTCCAATCTCATTCTCATTTGGTGAATTTTGATGATAAAGTGTATTTTCGAGAGACTGATACAATTGATACCATGTGTTCTGTCAATATGAACATCTGGAAAACCTCATTATCTCCATAGAATCTTTCTTTTCATTGCACTCTCTTCAGGACATCTTCCTGGGTAAGTGATAGAATGTTGGACTTGGAGCTAAGAAGGTTTGAAAATCAGCACCACCTCAGATAATTAATAGCTCCATAATCCTTCTGTTTCCTATCTGTAAAATGGGAATAATAATCCTTGTAGTAATTAGTTATAAGGATCACATGAGATCATTCATTTAAAACATTGTGCAAATCTTAAAAAACAACATGAATGGCATTCGTTGTTTTTATTTATTGCTATCATCTTCAGTGGAATCATCATCGTAATTCCTCTCCCATTCCCATGTAGTGAACATATGAAGTGAGCATATGTCTCGTCTAATAATTGACTTGTGTTCTTCATTTAATACTTCAAAAGATATATTATTTCATTAGTAAGTGAATCATTCACTAACAAAAAAAGTCATCACCCAGTAGCCATTTTCATTTTTAGATGAGACTATCTACATTTACTTATGCTGATCCCTGGTTGATAGTTACATACGATTTGTCAGCATGTCTGCACTGGAAGATTTTACAGCTTAGTAGAGTCTGTGAGAACATATATTATATTACCCTTTCCTCTGAGAACCTAGAGTCACCTCAATAGTACATTGAGGGTCATAGATAAGTGAATTTTTAGTTAGAAAGTAACTTAGGAGGCCACTAATTCCAACCCTCTCATTCTATAGATAAGGAAATTGAGGTCAAGATTGAGCTTAGCGTTGGTTAATAATTTGCATGATTACATATGTATAATTGATATTTTGCTTGCCTTCTCAGTGGATGGGAGAAGGGTAGGAAGAAGGGATAAAATTTGGAACTCAATTTAAAAAGAATTGAATGTTAAAAATAAATAAATACAATTTAAGGAAAAAAAAGTTTTGAGTTAGCGATTTGCCCTTCCTTCTTACCTCATGTCTTAGCTCAAGATCCATCTTTTCTATAAGACTTTCCCCATCCCCCAGCTCACCCAGATCCTAATGACTTTTCCTCTATGATTGCATTATATTTAATTTGTCTATGTCTTATTTATATCCATGTATTTGGATTTTGCTTCCCCCATTCGAATGTAAGTCCCTTGAGAATAGAAACACTCACTTCTGTCATTATGTCTCCAGGTTGCCAAGAATAGTTTCTGGCAAATAGGCACTTAATAAATGCCTATTGTTTGGGGATATACGGGTTGTTCAGGGAGGACTAGTATGTTTGGCGTGAGGGTTTGCTGAGCATTTTTCAGGGTTGCTCAACAACTTTTGGTATCCACCTGTCACCCAACTCTCACCTGGGGTTCCAAGAAGTTATAGCATGTGCAGCAGCCACACCATGGTAAAACCATCCCAGCAGACAGGTTAAACCAGGTTGATAGTACTCAACAGGTCTCAAACCTGTCAGTGAGTTAGGGGTAAGTTTACTCCAATCGTGTGAAACTTCTCCTGATGGAATGGGCAAATGAGAACACTTTTTCCAAGGCCATGAAGACAGCTGACGCAGGCACTGTGGGGTGCTTAGAGCTTAGTGGGATATCAAAGATGCCAAGGTCATCCACTGCATCCTTGACTTTTGTCTTGCCATTGGATTTTGATGATTCTGGAAAAGAGAGTGAGGCTGTGGACTTTGTGCAACTCTGCTTCACTTAAATCCAATTCACAGGCAAGATATCACCCTGTGATGCCAATGGTTCTGTTTGTTTGATTGATTACCCAAGGGCAAACAGACAATACATTGTGGAGGCAACATTCAATCCCAAGCGTCCTGACTCCAAATCTGTGATTCCATTATAGCATACTTAATTGACAGGGATGAGGTGTAGGCTATTCTCTTCCTCAATACAGGTTGTAACCCTTCTATCTCTCAGTAGATGGTCTTGATGAATTTCTGTGGCTGAACATTTATCATCCTGATGTCAACCTAGTAATGAGCCCCTCAGAACTTAGCAAGGCCACCATTGAAATGACAGTCATAGATTCTATACTGAGCACATGCCAAAAATATTTCTAGTTCCACATGGTTGCCCAAGTTACATAACACTGGGATAGCTCTCTAGAATCAGAATCACATTTTATGACATTAGAAGGCTTAATACTAAAACTCTAGCAAGGAAATTATTACTATCGTTCTTCTTATTGTTTTTGTTTGTTGTCATAACTATCATTATTTTATTATTAATAATAACAATATCATTGTTGCCTTTTTGATGAAGTTGAGGTAGAAGTCATGATTGGATGAACCACTATTTTAATCTTATTCTTTTATAGTTAATGTTCTGAAGACTTTTTTACTAGTGGATGAAATAACTTTTTTCTGCAATTGAATAAGAGGATTAGGATGTAATCTTATCTTCTGTAGGTTCACTATAATGCTCTTTGGGTGAACTCCAACAGCAAAAAGGACAATGGGGAGTCTATGAAACCCATCCTATTCCCACTGAGTTTCACTTATTCTACAAAGTCTTTATATTTTGAAAAAAAAAAGCATTCTACATGCTTGGAGACTATATGTAATCAGTTTGCTGATATCAACTAAAATATAGATCTTCAATTTTTTTGTGGGTTAATGACATGAAGAGGTGATTATAGAAAATAGTCATTTCTGTGCTAATGCTCCATATCTGGAACAGTCTTATTTGTTGAATTTACAATGATATTTTGGGCTTTGCATTTGAAATATAGGGGTTTTGTTGTCTATTCATTTATGAAACATAACAAGCTTTAAACATATGATTCTAGCCACCAGGTCATGTCTTCCTAGGTATTTGGAAGATGCTTTTTTTTTTTAACAAATCCCCTGGTGAGGACTATACACTCCAATTAAATTAATTGTGCTGTACAATTTCTGTCATTTCTTTACAAAATCTGAAGTGATCGATAATTATATTATCTTAAGAATTATGCTTATCTAATTTCTGGAGTGTCAACTGCTCTATAAAGTATAGTTCAGATAAGATAATTTCCATTCTCAAAGTCCTTTCAAAATGTAATAGATTGCACCTAAGAGTTTGGACATTTGAAAGAGGTCAGAGGAAAGGACAGCTACTTGTTATGTGTGGTAATAAATCTCTACTTTGCTGTACAAAAGGGAGAATGAAATGTTAGGACTTAAAGTTTGCAACTAGTCAGTCAGTCAACAGTCATAAAGCATTTGTTAAGCACTTACTATTTGCCTGGCACTATGCCAAGTGATCAGATTAAAAAAAAAAAAGGAAAATCAGTCCTTGACCTCAAAGAGTTCACATTGTCATGGAGACATGCAAGAAAAAAAAAGAGTCAAAATAAATCAGAACAAAGTGCACATAAGATATATAGGGGGTAAATTAAAGATAATCTTATGAGATACTATCATTAAGCATTTCTTAGTTCTGAAAATCGATAGCCATTTCCTGAAATGATTTTAGAACAGCCTTTCCTTGAGAGATATTTGGGCTCCAATCTCCTTCATGAAATCCCTAATTCAACTTGGGGAAGAAGGTTATGCTAAGAACTATCGTTCATGTAGTTAAAAGTGGCCCACGAGTTTTCCCTATCCAACACTTCTTCCTAAATCAAAGTGTACATGGCTAATCTTTTCTCTTTCTATATCACTTGTACTAGACAATTTTTATTTTGTTGTCATCTTTTTCCCCCTCTAACTTGTCACATGATGATACTCTTAACTAGATTTCAAACCAGTAAAAAATGAAAAGAAAAATTGAGGAATGGATAAAATGGACAAAGCGAGTAAGATGACAAATGGGTAAGATCACAAAGTGGCATGGCCTCCCTTTTATGACAAAAGGAGGTAGTGCCTACCCTTACCATGATAAGCAACTGTACAACTTGTTTTTTTTTTGTCCTTTCATCATCTGAGATGTAAGAACAAATAATGAGGTAATGATGTAATAGACGTGCTACATAGGTGCATTATAGGATGAATAAATCATGGAAAGTCAATTGCAAGGGAAGAGAACCAGCAAAGGGAAATGTTACTCCTTCTGAGATCAACAGCTTGGTTCTGTCTAACAACTTGCCTTCTTGTGAAGTAGGATATGCCTTTGGCCTTGATGCATGACCATTGCATTGGAAAATGGGGGAGGGGAAGCAGGTTGACGGTTATGGTGGGAATAAAGCAACATTAATTTAATGGAGTAATAAACAATACAGAGCTCTCCCTCCACTATGATAATAGGAAAAATGTGGTCTTGAGGATTCAAATTAAGGTTTCATACCTGGCCACAAAAGAAAAGCTGAGGTGTTGAATATGCACATGGTTACTTCCAAATGCCACATTATTTTTTTATACCCGATTAGTGAGTCTGACTTGCTGTCTATATGATTGTCACATTTAGACACTGTATTTATTAATTGGGCTCCATTCTCAGTAGGACTAATTGGTTTGAGTCTTTTTGTTTCTGACAAACATGTCCCAGTTTGTAAGAAATCTCAGTCCAATGTGTTTGTTTAGTGACAATTGAAATGCTGTGAAATACTATAAGAAGCCCATCAAATTGTTATAAATAGTATCTAGCTTCAAAGTGTACTTTTAATTCACCACCCAAATGACATCATGTCCTATTGATTGGTTTTTTTTCTATTTCAAGCTGGTATCTTAGCCTGTCTTGGAAAACAAAATGCTGAAATCTGGTCAGTATGCCAAGCGCTTTAGTTCACAGAAGGATGATAAGCATTTGGACCCTGAGAATGAGAAGTCTTTGTATGTGGTTGGTGTTGGTGGTGGTGGTGGTGGTGATTGCGGTAAGAATGAAAATATAAATAAGTAATGGGTAAAGTAACACAAGATGTGCCCCTGAATTCTCCAGAGACTTAAAGGCACACTCCTGTTTATTTGCCAATGAAGATGAGTAACTGCTCCCTGTCGTGGGAAAAGTGTGTGCCTTCAATTTAACACACCTGCTGACAAACCCTAAACATTTCATCTTGGTAAGTAAACCATGATAAACTCTCAATCAGCCCCCTCAGACAAATCAATTAAAATAGCCCCATTAAATACTTTCAGTTTTCTGAGGATATTGTTATTAATAAACTTCCTGAAGCTTATAAGATTTAACATTGGCTCTACCAATAGAGCCAATTGGCTCTATTTTGGTATTACCACATTGACAGACATTTTGATTGTCAATGTCTTTTATTTTTCTACATACACAATCATGGTATGTACTTCTAGATGAAAAATTCCAGGTTGTGATGTCTCTACTTATAATTATTTATTTCATAATCTGTGACTTCTCTGGATAAGACCCAGTCAGTGGGTTATAAATTTGTTTTGAAAATTCTAATGTAAGTCTCATTTTGCTTCAAATCAGCAACCATTTATTCATTGTGCCAAGCACAAGGGATGCAAAAAAAAAAGAAAAAAAGAAATAAAAATGCAGTACCTATCCTTGAGGACTTTACATTTTAATAGCAGAGAAAGTATGTGAGCAACAAGGTAAAGTTATAAATAGATAGAGAAAATTATAGATATAGATGAATATAGATATAGGTAGTAGATGGAGGGCATGCTGAGAGGGGAAGTCATTTGCTGCTGGGAGTTGGGAAAAGTATTTTTGGAGCAATTGAGAATGTGAGCTTCAAGAAGATGTCAGATTTTAATTGTCCTGGATAAAGCTGTGTGAGAAACTTTGTTCACTCATTTTCAGTTGTGTCCACTTATTCATGATATCATTTGTGGTTTTCTTAGCAAAGATAGTGGAGTGTTTTGCCATTTTCTTCTCCAGATCATTTTACAGAAGAGAAAACTGAGGCAAACAGGTTTAAGTGACTTGCCCAGGGTCACACAGCTAGGAAGTGTCTGAGGCCAGATTTGAACCCAAAAAGATGAGTCTCTCTGACTCCAGGCCCAGCACTCTATCCACTATACCACCTAGCTGCCCCATGTGAGAAACTTTCACTTACACTAATATCAATTATAAATGGACTGTGACTCTTATGAGGATTCTCACTGCTCACAATGGGGGAATTCTGCACATTCTTAGCATATATTTCTACCTGTGAAAAGCACTATTCCAGAGTGCTGATTGTGGCAACAGTAGGCAATTTTCTAGGGATGTTAAGATAATTAAATTCCTATCAACTTCTGAAATTTGATAACAAAAGAAATACTAGAGAATTAGTTAATCAATGATAATATGTGAAGCCCCTTGTATGAATCTAGAGCAATGTGATGTGATCATAGTGGCCCATGTATCAATGCAATGGGGCAATAGATATGATGAACACAAGAACAAAATGGAAATTAGGAAGATAATCACAAAAAAAATAAACATACAATTCTATAAGAAAACAATATTAAAGTCCTGTTCAGATGTCAAAGTAAAATTGGCAGCTTAAATACTATTCTAGGAGGGCAGAAGCCTGACAGTTCCTACCAGTCTGGAAATATTTCAACCATAGAACTGGTTAAACATTCTTCATTTTCCTAGAACTAGCCTACCAGGGGTGGGGAGCTCAGTCAGTCAGTTAGTAAGTGTGTAGTAATCACTTACTATTTGTCTTTCACTGTGTTAAGCACTGGAGAGTTGAAGAAAGGAAAAATAGTCCCTAGTTTCAAGGGGTATGGCTCAGAAGTTTAGTTAGCAAGTAGTTGATGTTTTTGGCAACAGAAACTCATGAAGACCATCAACTAAGGCATGAAGGAATTGTAATCTGTGTTGGTGAGGGGAGTACCTAACCCAATTCAAATAAGAATCTATTGAAGTTCTTTATAATTAAGTACAAAACACCACATAATCAAAGTTAAGTGATATCAAATGATATTAAGGGTAGCGATGGAAGAATTCAGAGAACAGTAGAGATCAGAATAATCTAGGACAGTTTTATGGAAGAGGAAAGACTTTAACTGGGCCTTAAAAATGTGTACAATCTGTCTGGAATGAAATGGCTGGGGTAGAATTGGGACGTACAACACAACAAAAAGGTAGAGAGATGAGAATTCTTTAATTAAATGTTAATTCAACAAACATGTATTAACTGCTTAATATTTGACAATAGGAAATGCAGCTTAATGTATAGAGGTCCAGCCTTAAAGTGAGAGACCTAAGTTCAAAACATGCCCCTGTTGCACACTATTTCACTACAGGCAAGTCATTTAAGCTGTGGATGTCCCATATAACTCTCCAAGGCAAATTACTGATCTGCCTTACTGGAAGAAGGGTTTTGTTGTTTTATTTTCTTTCATTTTCCTGAAAGTCACATACAACAAGGAAATCACAAATCCCTGAATATGAATATGTATGTGAGTATGTGTGTGGGGGGGTGTAACACATAATGAATAATGTGAAAAGGTACAAGGTGAAAAGGCATGTTATCTGCCATAAAGTAGTTTGTAATCAACAGGATGAATACAGGCCTTAAGAGAAACAAACAAAAAAAAAAAACAGTGGAAACATTAGGAACCACAAAAAAAATCAATGAAATTCCATGGAGTGATCACTTCTATCTGGGAGAGTGGGTGGGATCAGGAAAGGAAAAAAAAATTGGTTTTGGTTAGACATTGCTAGACAGAAATAAGATATTCAAAGAATAGTACAGACGTAGACATGAATCCCACAAAGAGCCTCTCTGTCTCTCTCTCTCTCTCTCTTTCTCGATCTCTCAATCTCTTTCTCAGGGCCTCTAGTCAGTTTTACTAAGCAGTTGGTGTCAGTGCAGGTTTTTGGGTCGGACCTCAGACCTTCTTAGGTGATCTTTCTGTGATCATTTCTGTTCTCTTCTCAGCTCTTCTCAGGTCTGGACTCCTAGTGAGCTCTAAACTATTCTATTAATCCAAAGCAAGTTCTCTTCAACGAAATGACTTACTTCAATCTCATAGTGAAAAATCAATCTCTGTATTTCTAATAGGTATGTCAAAATCAGGTTATATAAATTTATCCCATAGTCACCAAAGATTTCTAAGGATTAGGGTTTCCCAGTAATCACCTTCAAAGTCCTTGTGTTAGTAATATGCAAATAAAATGCTGAGAAACAATACACTTAAGCCATTATTACCTGGAATAAGTGACTTTTTTTCCTCTGAGCTGTTTTCTCAGTATTTCTCTAAGATCTTTCTTTGTATTTTGCCATATCAATTAGTAAAATTTTCCATATATAAGGGGGATACCCCCCAGTGTGGAGAATAACATGTTGTGACATGAATATGAATTTCATGTATGTGTGTATGTGTGTGTGTAGGGTGTGTATGTGTGTATGTATGTGTGTATGTGTGTGTGTAGGGTGTGCATTGAGAATAAAAGCCTGACTAATCTGGGGACATTCTTGCAAGGAATTAGAAATAATGTTGAATACACTACAGTAGATTCAGATTACATATGAAGCCAGACACAATTCTTTGTAATTTTAAGTCCAATGAAGAATCACTGGACTTCTCTTCAGATGCCAATCGTGGAATATATGGTTTTTCATCTTACAACACAAAGTTGTGTGTGTCTGTGTGTGTCTGTGTGTGCGAGGGAGAGAGAAAGAGAGAGACTCTGTTCTATGTTGTAGCTGGGTATAATTAGCTTGATTGCCTTTTATCTTTTGCCCACAGAGTCTAATATATCTGTGAGTCGTTGTCCCACATTTCACTCCTTTACATAGTAGATACCAGGCTGCAGATGTATTCCCAAAACAAAACCATTGAATTGGACTAAATTGAGGGGATAAAAGCATGGAGGCCCAACGAATAGGTTGTCTTTCTCTTTGACCCTTCTATTAAAAATAACAAAACATAGGAAATTAGGCTTGTGATCACTACAGTTTTTGGAATTTTTTTCTTTTTTTTCCATTCAAAGCTAGTCAGCATACTTGGCTTTGGTGCTGTGTGCTGATGATTTTGCCTGGTACAATATTCTCTTTATTTCCATGATTTAGTTTCTTATGTACACATTAAACCTGACATTAATTGCAGACAGGAAAATACTTCAGCTATACAGTAGGATGGCCCAAGTGTAAGTATATGTATATATACACACCTATGTACATATACATATATGTATATACACATGTCTACATAATTGAATATATATATCCAGAGTAAACAGTCCCTTTCAAAAAAAACCAAAGAGAATAAAGAGGAATATCAAAATGAGATTATCATCTATTTACAAAGTGTTTAAGATTCAAAGCATATTTTGTTATGTTTTTTTCTTGGGCTTACTCTTTGCTAGACTCTTAACTTCACAAGAATATGTTGACTTCTCTACTCAAAGCAATTTTGTAACTGTCCTGTCTTATCTCCCCAATACAATTTTGAGCCTACAAACTGTCTGAGAGCAAGAACTGTCTTATATTTCTCACATAATTTGTCATGTAGAAGATGCTCAAAATGTGCTAATTGATTTGATGTTGGACCTATGCCTTTACTATTCATTAGTTTGTTGTTCTCTGCCTTCTCTCTATCTTACCTCAGCAAACTTTATCCCTCACTCTGCATGGAACTCAGAATAGAACTGATCTTCTCATAGTAAGGAAAACAGGGGAGAAAGAATAGCTTGGCAGAGGCTATTTAATCATAGAACAAAAAATTGCAACCTGCACAGACGAGGATAAAAACAGTAGCTTGTGTACTTCCTTATAGCTTCCATGTAGTCTTCATTCTGTCCTATGTATGTATGTATACATACATGCGTACATACACACACATTCATGCATATGTGTACACATGCATGTATCTATCTTATATATAAGTATGTTTATGTACGCATACACGTATATATGCATGCATAAGCACACATATATGTACATATACAATTATGTGTAAAGATGACATCATTCAGGAACACTTCATTATATTTACTTGTTGTTGTTTAGTTATTTCAGTCATGTCTGAGTCTTTGTAACTCCTCTTGGGGGTTTTCTTGGCAGAAATATTGGAGTTATTTGCCATGGAAACTGAGGCAAACAGGGTTAAGTGACTTGCCCAGGATCACACAGCTAGTAAATGTCTGAGGTCAGATTTGAACTTTGGTATTCCTAACTCCAGGTCTGGCACTTTATCTACTGTGTCACCTATCTGCCCCTTAATTTTCTATAATCATTTTGCTGCCTACTTGAGCTTCACATTATCATGCAATTAACCTCCCTCTCTTCATGTTTTTCTCCCTCTCACTTTCATTTTTTTTCTTTTCTCTTCTTACTAACAGAATTATGATAAACTTCTTTCTTCTTAGGAATATTTTGTCAGTTACTGTCTAGAAAACTGGCTTTGGACTCTGTTTTGATGTGTAACTAGATTTAAATCTAGCAAATATATCTTTTAAGTGCCATTTTGTAAAAATTAATATAATATCCTAAATATTATGTAGCCATAGGATTACATAGGTTTAAAATGGGTAAAAAAGGTAAATTATGCTTGTGAATGTTGCACTCTCCCATTTTTTTAAATTAGCAAATATATCTCCATTTTAATGTTCAGTGCTCTTCCCCTCATACTATTTCCCCCAAAAAAATTTCCCCAAATTTGATCATTATTTTCTATTTCCACCTCCCTTCTTAAAATCTGTTTTTGTTTCATCTCTAAAATTATTTTTTCTGACCATCTGTATGTAATCTATTGTTACACAGTGTAGTGATTTTATGTAATCTGAAAAGTGATAACTTCATTGATCTCACTTGAAGATATGACATTTCATAAAGAAAAATGTCATTTCCTAATGACTACCTTCAAATAGCTTCCACCCATTTAGTGGAGTCAGCACCTGATTGATCTGTGACCATTATTAGAAAACATGTAATGAAGCATCTTGACGGTTGTCAGTTTTGGTTGTTCTATTTATCATGCCTACTTTGCTGACATGGCTATCCTACTTTAAGTCCCTAATGTATCAATACATAGGAGAATAAGAAAGATGTATTCGTTAGCTAAAAAATTAAAAAGAAAGATCATCTAGATAATCCTTTCTGGTACTACAGTCGACGTACAGTTATATTTTCTTGGAACTAAGGCAAAGTTAATGTAGAATTCAATTTAAGTGGCAGACGTTGTATAGTGAGTGAATAGAAAGCTGACCATAGTTGCAGGAAGACCTAGGACTAACTCTCAACCTGGACACATCATGGCCATGTGACTTTGGACAAGTCATTTAGACTCTCAGTGTCTTTGGCAAATTACTTAGTCTACAATTTATAGAGAAGTTACCAATTTGCATTTACAGAGATAGGTTCCTAATCTATAAATTCTCTATATCAGAAAAATCACAAATCTAGTCCCTATCTCCCCTTATATCACTACTTTTTAAAATAATTCCCCATTCCTTGTGAATCAGCCCACCTGCTCTGTGTAGCCTGTCCTGTTTGTCGTATCGTCAGATCTCTTATGGCTGAGATTCAGTCTCTTTTTTATGTGTGGATTGTCCTCAAAGTCTTACTACACTTCTTAGTGCACTATCTCGTTACTAGGAATACAATAATAACTATTAAACTGCCTCTGTACCTGAAGAGCTTGAACTCAACTGTAAGAAAACATGTACATAGATAAGTAGCTACATAATGCATACAAAGTAAATAAACATAATTTCAGTGGGAGTCAAGATTAAAATAAAGTATAAAAATAATCAAACAAATAAAAAATAAGAATGACTTATTTGTTTTGTATATATATATGTATATATATATGTGTGTGTGTGTATATATATATATATATACATATATACATATATATATATATATTCCTTTCTAGTCTCTGTTCTATTTGCCCATGCAAATAAGTGTGGGAACTGGAGTATATACACTGGGCCTGATAAATCATCCATATAGGGAGCTCCCTGGTGAGGAAATTACCCTCACAATGCATCTGTTCTGGAACTTATAGTCTTAGAGAGGTGCCTAGGTGTACTAAGAAATTAAATATGGCAGCTACTGTAAATCAGAGGCACAATTTGAACCCAGGCCTTACTGACACCAAAACCAGCACTCTAGTACACTATGGTTTCCCTCAGTACCTCAATGTAACTCTTTAAGACTATATGTATACATTCTGTAATGAGCTATGAATGGGCATCAGAAGGGAAAATTTCCATACCATCAGTTCCTATACTGATGATGATGATGATGATGATGGTTATTATTAATTACCATTAATTTAATTACAATTATTATGTTATTTTATTATAATATTGTTATTACTACATAATGTTTATGGTGATATTGTTAATACTTATTTCATTATAAGTAATAATAATAATAATAATAATAACAAAAATGAAATTTATATGGTCATTTAAGGTTTGCAAAGTTCTTTACCCTTTATTACCCATCATTTTATCTTCACAACAAACTTAGGAGGAAGGTGCTATTATCCCCATCTTACAGCTGAAAAAACTGAATATGGGAGTGCTTAAGATTTGATCAGTCACCCAGCTAGCTACTGTCTGAGCCCAGATTTGAACTCAAGTCTTCCTCATTCCAAGTTTACACTATATATTGTGTACCTCATCAGAGATCTTCTTGACAATACATTTTCTGTTATTTCCTTGACCTATAGAACCCTAATATGGAGACTCTGTCCAACTATGCCAATCTACAACTCATCTGTAACTTAATTTTAGCTAATTTTATACATATATGTGTATACATATACAATATATACATTAAGATAATCAATTGGTATTACAATTCATGTTATTTTGCATGTTTCCTTGATTTATTATGTTCCTCACCTTCTCATTTTCTCAAAGTGGCCTTTCCTGCCTATGTAATTTTGCACATACACTCCTCTATGCCTGGAATTATCTCCCCTTATATCACTACTTTTTAAAATAATTCCCTATTCCTTGTGAATCAGCCCACCTGCTCTGTGTAGCCTGTCCTGTTTGTCGTATCGTCAGATCTCTTATGGCTGAGATTCAGTCTCTTTTCTATATATGGATTGTCCTCAATGTCTTACTACAGTTCTTAGTGCACTATTTATCAATTTGTTACATGAATGACATCTATGTGTGGACCTTTCTTCTACTCCCCAATAGGTTACTCCTTAAGGTATAGGCTGTCTTTTTTTTTTAATGGAATCATGGAATCTTAGAGTTGCAAAGTACATAAGATACTTTATAGTTCAATGTCTTCATCTTACTGAAAAAGGTCCTTGAGACCCAGATAATTTAAATGACTTTCATGGGAAGATAAGGGGCAGAGCCAGAATTCAAGCCCATGTTGTCTAGCTCCACATCCAATGCTATTTCTACTTTGTCACATTGCTTTTATATATTCCGAGTGCCTGACATTGCGCTCTGTCCATTTTATGTACTTTTTAAACATAGAAAAGAAATGATTTGCTTTAGCTTGATATGTCATAGATTTTTCAGTCTCCATAAAGGTAAGTGAATTATGTTACTGAGAAACAAAATGGAATAGGTACAAGAGCCTTGACTAAGAGTTAGGGAGAATTGCCTTCAAAACCTACCTTAGGTGTTTGCTGGTTGTGTGACCTAGAATAAGTCAGTTAATCTCTCTCGGGCTTAGTTTCATTATGGGTAAAATGGGCATAGTGAATCTACAATACCTCTCTCATATAGATGTTTTGGGACTAAAATGGAATAATGTATATGAAGTGTTGTGGGGTTTTTTTTGCGAACCTTAAATTTCCTTGACAACAGGGCCTTTTTGGTACCTTTCTTTGTATCCCCGGCACTTAACATGGTCTTTAGCCCATGATAAGCACATACTAAATACTAATTGACTGGCTGACTCTTTAAATATCAGTTATGATGGTGATGATCACAGTACACACATAAAAGCAGTATAGTATTATGGAAAGGCCTTTTTTTACCTGAGAGAAAAAGGATATGGTTTCAAATCCTCTCTCTGATGCTTACCACATATGTGATCCTAAGCAAGTCTCTTGACCTCTTGGGGACTCAGTCTCCTTCTTTGGAAAATTAGAAAATTGGACTAGATAGTTTCTTGAATCTCTTCTAGCTCTAAGCCTTATAAATCAATGAGATAAAGCCATAGGGTAATGAGGGAAGGGTTATTGTATTATTTTATGCAAAAATATTCTAATTATTTATTTATTAGGTTATATTGTATGTAGACTATTCCAAATAAACCCAGCCCTATTTTAAAGACAACTGTCATTAAATTTAATGATTTCAGCCTATATTTGTTATTTTTTACCTCTTTGAAATAACCATGAACTATTAAATTAATGTCTTAGAAAAGCCCCAAAAGTTATTAGCAATATTGCCAAAATCTACTTATATTGGGTACATCCTCTTCTTTCTCCCTCTTAGATAAGACCTTATATCTTCCCTGAGGTTTTCCTCAAGTGATGTTTAGTATCTCATAGAATCACTGGCAGGAGTCTACCACAAAAAAATGCAATGGGGATAAGAAGCAGATGTCAGAGAAGCCCCATGAGTGCTCCTTCCTCTTTAAAAAGTCATGCCTATCTCTGAGAATACCACAAACAGCTGTAGCTCATCCCACTGATCTCTTCACATTTCTTTTGGGAAGAGGATATATTCTTTGCACCTGTGCAGTTGTCAGCTATGAAAGTGAAATAATAAATTTTGCAGAAGTGGAACTGTGACCAAATAGAGCACCATGTGCAAATATAACACCAAAAATTTTCCCTCTCTGGCCACCAGAAATAGAAAATTAATTTTAAAACAAAATCTATTTTTAATAGAAAATGGAAATACTTTCTGTCTCCTAGTTCTTTGGGGAGAAAAGAACAATGATCAAAGATATTTGATTTATGGCATGAAAGCCATGACCATTTCCAACTCTATTTAAACTTCACACTATTCAAAATCTCTATTAACCATTCTATCAACTAACACATGACCATAAAGAAAGACAGACAGAGACAGAGAAGGGGGATCAATGAGTAGAGCAGGAGTGTGTGTGTGTGTGTGTGTGTGTGTGTGTGTGTGCGCACGAGCGCATGTGTGTGTGGGTGAGAGAGACAGACAGACAGATGGAGACACAGAGACAAAAACAGACAGAAACAGAGAGAGAGAGGAAGAGACAGAGAGACAGAGACAGAGACAGAGAAACAGATAAATAGAGACAAGTGCCCTGCTTTGGGGAAGGGGAAAGATCTATAGATAAATTCATCCTCAAAAATGTTGTGACCTTGATCTTTAGGGTTTTCCTTTTATATTAAATTCAGCTACTGTTTGGGAGAACATGACCTTGGAGTTAGATACTTCCCACGGCTATAGAACAGGATTTATTCACTGTTTTGAGGAAAATTGTCACTATTCTGTTATTGGAGAGCCTGTAACAATTGCTAAGTTTCTTAGTAAGCCCAGTAGGAAGATGACCTTTTTCATACTAACCCATATTAATCTCTTTTCTTGGTAACAAGGTATGAGGATTTATTCTCTACTTCAGTCACCTGAAATTTGATCTCATACACTTTTAAACTGCTTCCTAAATATGTCCTCTATGTATATTTATCTTGTCTCTCTTTTGCTTGTTGAATGGCACATTTGCACTGATAATTTTAGGGAATGGGCTGCTGGTAGGGACCCCACCATATATGGAGTTCCTTTAGAATAACTGGGACTGATAGCTCCTAAGTACTGATGTCCGGGGTTTTAAATCTAAATCTTCAGAATTTAGACATCTACCATCCAGTCCTCTGATTGATGTTGTACATCAAAAGTCAAGACAACTGGTGATGGCCCAGGATGCAGTGGATAACCTTGGTTTCTTCTATGTCTGAACAAGCTGTAAGTGCTCTACATTGCTTTCATGGACATTGGAACAAATTGTCCTCATTTGCCCATTACACTAGGGAAAGTCTGCACATGCTTGAGATATACAACCCCCCCAATTCACTGACATTGAGTCCTATTGTTTACCCTCAACCTGGTATAGCCCGTCTGCCAAGACTAGTTTTACTGGGGTGTGGTTGCTGCACATGCTACAGCTTCTTGGAGCCACTGGTGAGAGTTGGGTAAAAGGTGGATGCCAAAGGTAGATAAGCAGCTCTGAAAAGGGTGCAGCAGCCCTCACACCACAGGTTCTATGTCTGCTTTCAGTTGGCAACACCTGGATTAACCATATGGGTATTGTACTCCAGGTAAATTCCATACAACTAGTAAGTAACTTAGTAAGAAGCACAAATCTTCATTTTATATGCACGCTAACTGCTTTCCTAGTTTTCTGAGTGAAGTTTGAAACACAATATGGTAGAAAGCAGGGAACATTTGATTTTTGGTTGGTGTTGCATTATTAAATTAATAAGTTCCAAGAGAACAAACATGAGACATCCCAAATCACTTGCCATAGTGTGTCCACAAATTGCTTAAATGTCCTTATTTAACATGATAATTCCCTAAGTTTTACCCATTGCCCTCTTCTCTCTATAGAATTTCCCATGATACTGTTATTTGCTTTCACGGATTCAACTTTGACATTTGTGTAGATGAATTTTAAAGCTACGTTTTAAGCTCTGACTTCCTTTCCAAGCTCCAACTCCTAAATTCCAGCTCTTTATAGGACATTTTATCCAAATGTCTCATATGAGTACTTCAAGTACATCATATGAGGCTAATCAAATAAACATGGCTAGAAAAACATCACTTGGAATTAGGGATACAACAACAATAGCAGCAGCATTTTATTGATTTATCTATAGATATTGTTTTAGGTTGAATATAACAAAATTGAATATATAATATAATATATAACAATATGACAATTTACTGTAAAAGTACATGATGAAGGAGACCTGGTTAGAAAAATAATTAATGTGAAAAAATCATAAGGGGACTTTAAGATGAATAGAGTGGGATATGACTATCAAAGAGGTACTGATGCCTGCCTTAATTTTAGTACCAGGTTCGGAGAAGAGAAAATGTAAGACTGTATCTACAAGATTGTTTCTCTTGAACACTACATTTTAGAAGGTAGATTGACAAGCTAGGGAGTGAGAGAAATCAAAGGTATGGTGTAATATAATAAAATGAAAATTCTAGTCATATTTAAGTTTGAAGAAGGCATTGGCTATATGATAACTGTATTCATAAATTTGAATCACTACAGGTGGAAAAGAGATTAGTTTAAACCGTGCAGTTTGACTCAGAGAGCAGAACAAGAACCAATATTTGGAAGTTATAGAGATGCATATTTCAGCTCAATAGGATGGGGGGGGGATCCTACCAGTATTCCAAACTTAGCTTCTAATTTGAGTAATGAATTCATTTAGAACTCATTCTGAGATCATCAGATAGTGACCATCAAGTAGAGGATGAATGTTCTCTTTTTTGTGTTGTTAATATATGAGATTCTTGTTTTGAGTAGGGATTAAACTAGACATCTTTTCAACTTGGCAATTTTATGGCTGTGCTTAAAAGTCAATTTATCTTATTTCCTAACTTTTCTTCTAGTCAACCCTGCTTTAAAGTAATCACTGAATCCTTCCTATCTCTTCTACTATAAATCCAAATGGTTGCCAAGTTCTCTCAGTTCTTTCTCAAATGGCTGTTGCATTCATCCTCTCCTTAACACATATTCCTACAACTTCCTCACCAAGCAACATATTCATTCTATCTAGTATTAATAAAAGTGTTGTCAATGAATTGAAGTGACCTTATGCCTCTTTCCCCATTGAGATTTGTTTCATATTTTAGTAATAAAATTTTGAGGACAATCAGCTTTTAATGGAAAACAAACAAAATATTGACATCCCCAACGGTATTTCAAGGCTCAAACTAGTAAATAACTTGTTAAATGTTTCCATTTCTAGGCTTTCTCTCCTCCAATCTATCTGACACATCATTGCCAAATTAATCTTCCTAATTCATAAGTCAAATTAGATCACTAAACTGCTCAAAATCTTCTAGTAGCGACTTATTGCTTACCAAATAAAGTAGTGCCTCTGTAGCCCAACATTTAAAGCCCTTTAATATCTTTACAACCTTACCTCCAATAGTCTATCCCATAGGGAGACAAATTGAAGTAATCTGCATCTCTTAATTAAATCCTACTTTTTGACTTCTCTGCCCCTTTCTTTATTATGTTTCCTACCTTAGGAATTCTATCTTGCAACCCTGGTCAGACAATCTCTGCCTGTTAACATTCTCTCCATTCTTTGAGGTCCAGTTTTAAGTCTATGTACATAAAGAGGAGGCAAATGGGGTCAGTGCACGTGGTGGAATTGGTTGTGAAATGGAGAAAATAAAGAGGATGTTAACAGGCTATGTTTAGGAAGACAAAGAGGTTATTAGAGGAGACTGTGAAGAATCAAGATGTTATTATCATTATTTAGTAAAGTTATTGATTATTTTGGGAGCTAGTACAAGAATAGTTGGGTTTTCTTGGTGATCTAAAATGGAAATGAACTCATTACTTTAAACTGGTAGTAAGTCTACAAGGTATGGGTAGCTAGGTGACACAGTGGATACAGCACTAGGCTTTGGATTAGGAAGAGCCATCTTCCCTACTTCAAATCCAACCTCAGACACTTACTAGCTGTGTGAGTCTGGACAAGTCTGTAAAATGAACTAGAGAAAGAAATGGAAAACCACTCTAGTATTTAATTCCAAGAAAACACTAAATAGGGTCGTGAAGAGTTGGACACAACTGAAATGACTCAACAAGTCTATGATGTAGAACAAAGATAGAAGAAAATTCATACAAGTAAGAAAAAGAAAAGAATTGAGGTTCAGCAGGAAGAGAACCTGCTGTACTCTAGAGAGATATTGAGAAATGATATTCAAAGCTTTTAATCCCCCCACTGATAAACTAGGATCACTTCAGTGCTTTAGAACTTCCATGTTCATTCATGAAGCATCTTTCTTCTATAAGGAATATCTAAACAATGCAGATTATCTTTTCAGCATTGAGCTAATGAGTGTAAGTGAAAGGAACCTCCACTGACAACCAAAATTGCTGTATTTGCCATGGTCCCAAATCTTTCTTTTTTTTTTAGGCATTTGGGGTTAAGTGACTTGCCCAGGGTCACACAGCTAGTAAGTGTCAAGTGTTTAGTCTGAGACCAGTTTTGAACTCAGGTCCTCCTGACTTCAGGGTCAGTGCTCTATCCATTGTGCCACCTAGCTGCTCCCATGGTCCCAAATCTTCAGGTGCTGATAGAATACTAATGGAATGAAATAAATTCTTACTTCCAGAAACCATATTTTGTCAGCTTAGCTTAATTACATAAATATGTGTGAAGAGGTACAGAAGAGAAGGGAGGAAAAAAAAACACAAATACATTTTTAGAGGGAGGAAGTGATGGACATGAATTCCAAAAAGTCATTAGTAATGTGGCTTTCCATAATTGGCACATGATCTTTGGAAGCATCCATTTCTGCTTTTTTGGATCAATGTGCAATTTCAAGCAGTTCTGACAGCATAGCAAAAAGTAGAGCGTAAGTGAAAAATGTGTGTATGCTTTTACGAAAGGAAGAATGCTGGCAACAAAAATCCATTTGACAATGTGACCAGTCAAATAAATCAAAAACTACGAACTTTCTAACTAGGAGAAACCATCATTTCTCTTGCCTGGGCTCCTTAAGACACTTTTAAGTTATGTCCTGTAATTTTTCTTACATATTTCTTTACTTGCTAGGTAATTTCATAAATATGATAACTGGACCTACATTTGTTTTGATTGATATCACACCTAAATACTTATATTTACTTGACTTTGCTTTTTTTCTAAGAGAATTGAATCAAGGGCAGCTATGTGAAGCAGTGGATAGAGCCCCTGACTCCTAGAGTCAGGAGTACGTGAGTTCAAATACACCCTCAGACACATGATACTCACTAGCTCGTGTGACCCTGGACAAGTTACTTAACCTTAATTGCCTTGCCAAAAAAAAAAAAAAAGAGAGAGAGAGAGAGTTGAATCAAATAAAGCATCATTATCTGAATCAAAGGATGTCCAGAAACAGATAAGCAACACCAGGGTCAAACTAGATATGCTGTTGTGAGTCTTGTGAAAAGACCATCTGAGACAGAAGGTGCTGAATGATATGCTGCTAGTAATTGGTATGGTGTGGGATGCTAAAAATAATAGATACTAGACAGATCATAGGAAGAATGTAACATTTTACATTTTTTCTTCATTCCCTTTTATCAAAGTCTGAAGGGAATAGGATTAGGAACACAAGTATGTGCAAACTGGAAAGATTAATTTCCTTGCCTATTGTTAGAAAAAAATGAGCCCCTAATGTAGACAGAAATTATGATAGCTGTTGCCCTCAATTTAAGTAAACCAAAATTTTAAGTCTGACCCCATTTCTTCTACTGAGCTCTCATGTGACCTTGAACAATTCGCTTCAAAAGGAAATCTGCAGTTCTCTGAAAGATGAGTACACTCAATATGTTAATACTTTATTGAAAGTCATAATCGTAACTAGAATTTAAGTATTATTTTTGCAAAGCACTTTATTTATATTATCTCATCTGATCTTTACAACCACATTCTAAGTTAAATACTATAAGTACTCATTTCTGTTGTTGTTTAGTCATTTTAAGTTATGTCTGACTCTTCATGACCCCATTTGGAATTTTCTTAGCGAAGATAATGGAGTGGCTCACCATTTTCCTCTTCAGCTCATTTTACATGTGAGAAAACTGAGACAAACATGGTTAAGCTATTTGCCTACAGTCATATAGCAAGTGTCTGAAACCAGATTTGAACTCAGGAAGATGAGTCTTCCTGACTTCAAGCCTGGCACTTTATCCACTGAGCCACCCAAGTGCCCTCTAAAAACCCATATTCTCTTATAATTAAAAGAAAGAAATGGTCTTCAAAAGATGAAATGACATGTACACGATCACACAGTTAGTGACACACTTAGTGAATTTTATCCCAGGTCCTTTTAATTTCAAGACTATACCTTGTGACTGCCACTAATACATACATACATATACACATACATACACACACATGCATATATTGCATATGTATGTATGCTTGTATGTATACACATGTATATACCTATATGGATATAGAGATAAATAACATATATGAACATATGTGTGTGTTTAAAATGTTCTTTGAAATTCTTTAACAGTTAAGTAATACCTTACACCAAATAGCAATCACCATTATGTGAGACCTATAGTGAAAAATGGCAATCTTCTAAGAATAAATTCAGCAAGATAAGTGCCATTCCATGGTGGCGCTCCCTTTACCTGCAGAGACTCAGCATGGAAGCAGCCATAGTGGGCACATATTCAACTTTTGACAGTAGCCCTAAGTGCAAAGCCAGTTGGAGGAAAACCTAAAGTTAGATCCCTCACTGGAGGATTAATACATCTGTGTTCTGTTGACTGAGAAATATATCGACATTTTCTGCTTGATAAAACCAGCTTGGAAATCTCTCATATCTTGCCTCTCTCAAGGACTAAGGACTCTGAAAATGATGTAATGAGGAAGTTTTGAAAATATCTGTATTAAGCTAAGTGATTGCCAAGATTATTAATGCATCATTTTGATGAACCAAGATTTCCCAGCTTCCCCCTAGGGGAAAGCATCTTTGGTAATGAGAACCATGGAGAGGGCACAGCTATTTATTAATTTAAGAATAATGTACTTTGGGGCAGCTAGGTTCTGCAGCAGATAGAGCACCAGCCCTCGAGTCAGGAGGACCTGAGTTCAAATCTGACCTCAGACACATAACACTCACTAGCTGTGTGATTCTGGGCAAGTCACTTAATCCCATCGCCTAGCCAAAATAAATACATAAATAGAGAGATAGATAGACAAATAAGTAAAAATGTACTTCAATATGATGGAAGAAATGCTCCTAGATTTTGACAGAGCCTTTTGAAAAGTGAATGCAAACATGATGTTCTATAAATGTTGATATTATAATGGGATCATTTTAGGCAGATACTACTGACTGATCATATAATTAGTATAATGCCAGCCACACTTAAGAACACATTCTTTTTTTTTTTTTTAATAAACTGTCTGTTTGGTCATACAATCTCTTGGTAAGACATATGAAGGCAGATCATTTAGTCTTTGTCTCTACTTTTTTTTCCCCCTTTGTGTTCATTCTTTGGACTTTCCTATAATATGATTTACTCTTTTGACCATCATAGCATCATAGATCTAAAGAAGGAAGATAGATACCTTAGCTGTCATCAAGTTGACACACTTCATTTTACAGATGAAGAAATAGAGGTTCTGAGAAGGGCAGTGAATTAACCTAGGAGATTCAAAATCAGTTCTTCCTGATCTCAAGTCTATCATTCTGTCCACCATAACATGATACCTTTCTAATTGAAATATGACACAAGTACCAGGAGGAATATAGGCTAACCTATAAAGTAGGAAAATGACAATAGTATTCTCACATTCTAATGAATCTGTGACCCAACTGATGTGGGTATTCCATCCAACCTATATCTTACAATCTATCTACAACTTCCTATATTCTCTGATGATGGCCCATGTCTTCCCATTAGTTCACCAAATATTTTTTTCACCCACCATACTGAGGTCCTTCCTTGAGTTCTCCTGCCGTCATAAGGATTACTCATATGAATAAAATGCATGTAAGAGGAAAAATTGTGAACTTATTCATGGAGGAAAAAATGTATTGGTACTCCTTTGGGGCTTGAACTCTAAAGGTCACACCTCTTCCTATTTATTTCTAAGAACTAATTAATGACTGCCAACATTTTTTAAAATTATTTAACATACTTAAGATTTCAATATTTTAGAATTTTTTGATATTCATAGTAGATATAGCACTAGATTTAGAATCAAAAGAGGCTGGATTTATTTTTTTACTGAGAGTTGTAGGAAAAATTAACTGGTAAAATGGATTACTAAATAGTATCTCTACTCCCCACTCACTCTCAAATTAAAAAGAGAACAAAATAAGGAATGAAATTATATAGTAGTAGAGTAATTACAACTGAATTCACATTCCATGCTTTAAATATAAAATTTAAAGACTGAATCTTTTGTGCCTTTTATTAAGCCACTTAAGCACTCTGTCAAATTTCTTAATCTGTGAAATAGGAGGATTAAACTAGATCTGTAGTCTTCAAAATTTTTAATAAAGACTATCTATATTTGATTATTTAAAATTATGTACATATGCTACTTTAATAATAATTATGTAAACCATAAGGCTTACACAAAAATAAAAAAGAAAAATGATAAAAATGACAAAATTTTATCTATACAAGAACTTTTTTGCTCTCACTAAAACATGATTATTAATAATGCTATTTCAGTGAACACTATTGAAATGCTTCATTTTTTTCTGAAGTTCTTATTTCAACATTTTGAATTTGATTTTTTATTCTAATTTCTATTTATTTAAAAATCTATTTTCACAGCTTTCATAACCTTCAATGGTATTTCAGAAAGATAGATACACATATCTAAATGAAAGAAATATGTCATTGGCTACACTGACTAAATGCTGATGCTTGTTTTATACCATAAGTAACAAATAATATGAACTTTTTTGTTGAAAGTGAAGAACTAAATTTTAACCTTTTCTCATATCAATCATTCCTGCAAATTAGTTAGAAGTTATTGAATTTTTCTAATATTAACAAATGAGTTCAGTACCCACTGAAACACTTCACATGAAATATTTGAAGGAGATTAGAACTGCAAAGTAGTCTGGCAGAAATTAGATTTCTTTTTTTATTTTTAATCCCCAATCTCCTAGTATTTTTTTTCCAATTACATGTAAACCTAGTTTTCAACATTCATTTTTGTAAGATTTACAGCTCCAAATTTTTCTCCTTCTCTCTCTTCCTTCCTGTCTGCCCAAGATAGCAAGAAATCTGATGTAAGTTATACCTGTACCATCATGTTAAACATATTTCCAAATTAATCATGTTGTGAATGAAGAATCAGAACAAAAGGAAAAAAAATCATGAGAAAGAAAAAACAAGGTGAAAATAGTATGCTTTAATCTGCATTCAGACTCCATATTTCTTTCTCTGGATGTGGTTAACATTTTCCATAATGAGTATTTTGGAATTGTTTTGGATCATTGTATTGCTGAGGAGATCTAAGTTGGTCATTGTAGATCATCGCACACTGTCGCTATTATTGTGTACAATGCACTCCTGGTTCTGCTCACTTTACTCAGCATGAGTTCATGTAAATCTTTCCAGGCATTTCTGAAATCTGCTTGCTCATCATTTCTTATAGAACAGTAGTATCCCATTACATTCATATGCCACAGCTTGTTCAGCCATTCCCCAATTGATGGGCATCTCCTCAATATCCAATTCTTTACCACCACAAATAGAGATGCTATAAATATTTTTGTACATGTGGGTCTTATTCCTTTTTTTATGATCTCTTTGGGATACAGACCTAGTTTTGGTATTGCTGGATCAAAGGTATGCACAGTTTGGTTGCCTTTTGAACATAGCTCCAAATTGCTCTCCAGAATGATTGGATTACATTCACAACTTCACCAACAATGCATTAGTGTTCCAATTTCCCCATATCTTCTCTAGCATTTACCATTTCCTTTTCTGGCATATTGGCCAATATGATAGGTGTGAGGTGATCCTCAGAGTTGTTTTAATTTTCATTTCTCTAACCAATAGTAATTTAGAACTTTTTTTTATATGACTATAGATAGCTTTAATTTCTTCATCGGAAAACTGCCTGTTCATATCCTTTGACCATTTATCCATTGAGGAAAAATGTATTTTCTTACAAATTTGACACATGTATTTGATTCTATAAATTTTAGAAATGAGGACTTTATAAGAAACTCTTTTAAAAAAGGAAAAAAAAGAAACCCTAGTGGTAAAAATTGTTTCCCAGCTTTTTGCTTTCCTTCTAATCTTGATTGCATTGTTTTTGTTTGTGCAAAATCTTTTTAATGTAATCAAAATTATCCATTTTGCATTTTATAATGTTCTGTATATCTTGTTTGGTCATAAATTCTTTCCTTCTCCATAGATCTGACAGGTACACTATTCCTCGCTCTCCTCGTTTGCTTAAGGTATCACCCTTTGTGTCTAAATCATGTACCCATTTTCACCTTATTTATTTATTTTTTGACTTTGTTAAAGACAAGGTTTATTAGAATATACATCATATTGGGCAGACTCATAAGGAGTCTGAACATTAGTGAGCTATTGGATAGATTTTAAGAATCTGAGCATCTTTATGGAGACAAAATGGACCTTATATACATAAATAATATGAGAGGGATCTAGGAGTGGCCAAGTAGTCTACGAGGCAATAGAACTCCAGGGTCCAGGACCATGTGGCCAAGGCAGAATGGAGTCTAGATAGGATTAAGGGTGGAAAGTAGGAGGAATTGGGGGACAGGCTAGATTAAGGGTCACAGAGATTGGGTTTAGCCATAATGAAAGGTTAGTTGATGGGATTATAGCCTCAGGAGAATGCCAGAGATTTGGCCACGTGGGAAAGTCCAGGATTTTTCCTTTATGGGGTCTAGATCAAATCCTCATCATCACCTCCTCAAACAAATGGGACCTAAATTCTTTTAGGGTAAGGGGCAAAGGTCTTGGCTTCTGAAACTGGAAGTTGACTGGTACATAGCACAAGCTGCATCCAGGGAATGATGGGGGGACATTGACTGGTACCTGCTCTTTGCCATCAATTGCAGGTGAATGACTTGTAGTCTGGAAGACACAATTCTGAAAGAAAAGACTGCAGGGCCCATATATGACAAGATAAAACATCCTTATCTGTGTTTGGATTCAGATAATTCAGTTTTCCAACCATACAGTATCAAATCCACCTTATAGCCAGACTCAGGAATAGTCAGGTGAGTAACATTCCTTTTCAAAGGAACATAATGGGGAAACAGAGCCAAGAAGATCCCATCTTACACTGAGGTGAGAATTGTCCTCTCAGCTTTTTCTGATGCTGACTTCCCACCAGTATCACATTCTCTGAGTAGCTTGTGGTATTTCTCTCAGATGGTGGTTTATTGATTATTGATGGATTATTATGATCCATCAGACAACTCAAAATAAAATTCTAAGGAGCTTTTACCTCACGCAGCAGGTTTCACTAGTCACAGTTTAGGAAAAACTTTTCTAGGACTTACATCTCAAATTTAAATTTGTCCTGGTGTAAAAAGCCAATCTTTAGAGATTATTTCTATACACTTGCAAATTCTAAGTAAGACAAATCTAAAAAAGCTTTTTTTTGCAAGTTTACACATTAAAACAATAACAACGATAGTCAAATTATTTTTGCAGTAACCAAATTATGAAAAGTTGCTTGACATAACTAATACAAAAAGTTTGCCAATTTGAAACTTGAAACAAACCCATTACCAATCAGGTGACTTCAGTTTTGTTAAATGCATTCCCAAATTATTTTACACAGATAATCAACATCTCATCATTAACTGTTAAAACTACAACTTTAGAAAGAGAGCATTTACCCAAGTTCAAGTTTGGAGGCCAGCTTCTTTACCTTGAGCAGGATGTGCTGAACCTGGGTGATGCTTCTAGGCAAAGGTTGCCCCAGGACCCAAGGCCACTGGCAGGAGAGCCCATGCTGTAGCTGTGGCCCCTCCCCCCTCCTTCCTTTCCCAGGTGAGAGAGAGTGAAATCAAAGGTGAGGGGTAAAGGATGAAACTCTCTTCTCCTATGAGAGGGGTAAACATACCTTCTTGACTCAAGGGAAGGGAGTGAGAAAAAGTTGTGAACAGGATTGTAAGGAGTTTCAAAACTCCTTAATGATCAATCAGAAAACCTCCAGAATCTGCCAAGATGTTTTTAGTTATTCTTTCCCCTGTAACCTCCATGAAGGAGGATTCAGGAGCATAGAGGAAAGGGAGTAAGTAAGCGTCAGGGAACCAAAAAGCAACTACAATTTTCCCCAATTCCCAACACCAAGAAAATTGACAGAATTAGGTATATGCTTCCAGATAGGGGGTCTGTCCTTGTCCTCTATGCTGTGGAAGGTGTACCCAGGTCCATGGCCTTGAACTGACCCAGTGGACCGAGAGTTTGAGAGTGTCAGGTCGAGTGCAAGACAGCCTCATCGCTGTCTGCCTGAAAAGCACCTCCAAGCCTTGGTGCTTGGAGAGCAACCCCAACTGCAGAGCAAGAAAAGGGGGGGGCTTACATACCTTCTAGTCTTGGCTGGAGAAGAAGTTGGGGTTGGGCAATTTCCCTGTACGTCACCAAAATGTTTAGGTTTAGGAGTTTAGGGGTGCTGTGACCCCGAGATCACGACATGCAAGTCCTGCCCAAAAGAATTCAACCCATGCCTTCTTTCAGCCAAAGATAAAGTTTATTAGAACATCTGTCATATTGGGAAGACTCTCAAAGAGTTTTAATATTAGTGAGCTATTGGCTAGATTATAAGAATCTGAGCCTTGACCTTATTTTTATATATGGGGTGAGATGTTGGTCTATGCCTAGTTTCTGCCCTATTCTTTTCCAGTTTTCCCAGCAGTTTTTGTCAAATAGTGAGTTCTTATCCCAGAAAATAGCCTTTGGGTTTACCAACCAGTAGGTTACTAAAGTCATTTACTACTGTGTCCTGTATACCTGCTCCATTCCACTGATCCACTACTCTATTTCTTAGCCAGTACCAAATAGTCTTGATGCTTGCCACTTTATAATATAGTTTTAGATCTGTTATGTCTAGAGCACCCTCCTTTACATTTTTTTTATTAATTCCCTTATTATTCTTTAACTTTTGTTCTTCCAGATGAATTTTTTATTATTTTTTCTAGCTCTATAAAATAATTTTTGGTAGTCTGATTAGTATGACACTGAATTAGTAAATTATTTTAGGTAGAATTGCCATTTTTATTATATTAGCTTGGCCTACCCATAAGCAATTGATATTTTCCTAATTGTTTAGATCTGACCTTATTAGTGTGAAAAGCGTTTTGTAATTGTGTTCGTATAGTTCCTGGGTTTGTCTTGACAGGTAGACTTCCAAACATTTTATATTGTCTATAGTTATTTTACATGGAATTTCTCTTTCTATGCCTTGCTGCTGGGCTTTGTTGGTACTATACAGAAATACTAATGATATATGCATATATATGTATACATATGTGTATATATACATTTATTTTATATCCTACAACTTGCTAAAGTTACTAATTGTTTCAAGTAGTTTTTTAGTTGATTCTCTAGGATTCTCTGAGTATACCATCATATCATCTGCAAAGAGTGACAATTTTGTTTCCTCATTGCCCAGTTTAATTCCATCATTTTTTTCTTCTCTTATTACTAAAGTTAATATTTCTGTCTAGTACAATATTGAATAGTAGTGTTGACAAGTGTAATCCTTGTTTCACCCTTGATTTTATTGGAAATGTTTCTAGCTTATTTCCATTATATATAATGCTTCCTGATGGTTTTAAATAGACATTACTTATTATTTTAAGGAAAACTCCATTTATTCTTACACTCCCTAGTGTTTTCAATGAGAACAGCTGCTGTTTTGTCAAAAGTTTTTTTTTCTTGCATCTATTGAGATAATCATATGATTTCTGTTAGTTTTGTTATTGATATGGTCAATTGTGCTGATAGTTTTCCTAATATTGAACCAGCCTTGAATTGCTGGTATAAATACCACCTAGTTAGAGTATATTATCCTGGTGATAAATTGCTGTAATCTCATTGCTAATATTTCATTTAAAATTTTTGAATCTATTTTCACTAGGGAAATTGGTCAATAATTTTCTATCTCTCTTTTGGTTTTCCTTGTTTTGGTATCAGCACCATATTTGTGGCATATAAGGAATTTAGTAGGACTACATCTTTGTGTATTTTTCCAGAGAGTTTATATAATATTGGAATGAATTGTTCTTTAAAACTTTGGTAAAATTCACTTGTAAATCCACTGGGCCTTGGAGATTTTTTTTTTAATGGAGTTCATTTTTCAATTTGTTTTTTTTCCTAAAATGGGACTGTTTAAGTACTTTATTTCCTTTTCTGTTAGCCTGGGCAATTTATATTTTTGTAAATATTCATCCATTTCACTTAGATTGTCATATTTATTGGCATACAGTTGGGGGAAATAGTTCCTGATTATTGCTTTAATTTCCTCTTCATTGGTGGTGAATTCACCCTTTTCAATTTGGATACTGGTAATTTGGTTTTCTTCTTTCTTTTTTTAAATAAAATTAACCAAAGGCTTATCACTTTTATTTTTTTCCCATGAAACTAGCTCTTAGTTTTATTTATTAGTTCAATAATTTTCTTACTTTCAATTTTATTCATCTCTTCTTTGATTTTCAGAATTTTGAATTTGGTATTTAATAGGGGATTTTTAAATTGTTTTTTTTTTCTAGTTTTTTTGTTGCACTCCCAATTCATTGATCTCTTCTTTTTTTATTTTTTTTAATTTTAGGCAATTACTCAGGTCCTCCTGACTTCAGGGCCAGTGCTCTATCCACTGTGCCATCTAGCTGCCCCCATTGATCTTTTCTTTCTCTATTTTATTCATATAAACATTTAGAGAAATAAAATTTCCCCTAAGAACTGCTTTGGCTTCATCTCATAAGTTTTTGTATGTTGTCTCATTATTGTCATTCTCTTTGATGAAATTATTGATTTTTTCTATGATTTGTTGTTTGACCCACTCATCCTTTAGGATTAGATTATTTAGTTTTCAATTAGTTTTTAACCTATCTTTCCATGGTCTTTAATTACATGCAATTTTTTAGTGCATCATGATCTGAAAAAGATGCATTTAATATTTCTGTTTCCTTTTGATTGTAAGGTGTTTATGTTCTAATACAAGGTTAATTTTTGTGTAGGTGCCGTGTACTGCTGAGAAGAAGATATATTCCTTTCCATGCCCATTCAGTTTTCTCCAGAGGTCTATCATATCTAACTTTTCTAAAATTCTATTCACTTCTTTAACTTTTTTCTCATTTATTTTGTGGTTAAATTTATCTCATTTAGAGAGGGGGAGGTTGAGGTCCTCCATCAATACAGTTCTGCTGCTTCTTTCTTCCTGTCACTCCCTTAACTTCTCCTCTAAGAATGCTGATGCTATGCCACTGGGTGCATACATGTTTAGTATTGATGTTATTTCATTGTTTATGGTGCCTTTTCAGAAGATGTAGTTTTCTTCCTTGTCTCTTTTAATTAGATTTATTTTTGTTTATGCTTTTGCTGAGATCAGGATTGCTACCCATGATTTTTTTTTTTAACTTCAGCTGGAAGAGAATATATTCTTTTACCTTTACTCTGTGTGTATCCCTTTGTTTCAAATGTGTTTCTTGTAAACAACATATTGTAGGATTCTAGATTTTAATCCACTCTGCTATCTGCTTCTGTTTCATGGGAGAGTTCATCCCATTCACATTCACAGTTATTGTTACTGTGTATTTCCCTCCATCCTATTTTCCCCCTTTTTTATACTTCTCTTTCTCCTTTTACCCTGTCACTCCTCAACAGTGTTTTGCTTCTGACCACCACCTCCCTCAATCTTCCCTGTCTTCTATCAGCACCACTTTTTTCTTTCCCTTTTTACCTCCTACTTCTGCCTTCTCTTCTATCAGTCTCCTCTTTCCCTTTTCTTTCCCCTCCTACTTCCTTATAGGGTAAGATAAATTTCTACAACCAATTGAGTGTTTATATTATTCCTTCTTCGAATCAAATCTGATGAGAGTAAGGTTCAAACAATGCTCACCCCTCCCTTTTTTCTTTTTACTGTAATGGGTCTTTTACACACCTCATGTGATGTAATTTACTCTACTCTGGCTCTCCCTTTCCTCTTCTCCCAATAAATCTTTTTTTTATCCCTTGATATTTTTTAAGTTATCACATCAAAGTCACCTTATACCCAGACCCTCTGTCTATGTATATTCCCTCTAACTGCCCTAATAGAGATGCAGTTCTCAAGAGTTACAAGTATCATTAACAACTTCACAGATCAGCAACCGAGGTCCCTTAGTCCTGGCTCAGCAGGCTAAGGTCACAGCAGGCCAACTGTGAGGCTTCCAGCTCCAGTATAGAAGGCAAATTACTGGCCTCATGTAGGGATTTAAACAGTTTAACCTTACTGAATACTATTTTTTCTTGTTTACCTTTTTAATGCTTCTCTTGAGTCTTGTATCTGAAGACCAAATTTTCAGTTCAGCTCTGGTGTTTTCATCAGGAAAGTTTGAAAGTCACCTATATCATTGAATGTCAATCTTTTCCTGTGAGCCATTATGCTCAATTTTGCTGGGTAGTTGATTCTTGGTTGTAGTCCAAGTTCCTTTGGCTTTTGGAATATCATTCCAAACCCTCCAATCCTTTAATGTAGAAGCTACTAAATCCTTTGTAATCCTGACTGTGGCTCCTTGATATTTGAATTATTATTTTTTTTGGCTATTTGTAATCTTTTCTCTTTGACTTGATAATTCTGGAATTTGGCCACAATGGAATCTCATTCAAGAGGTGATGAGTGGATTCTTTCAATGATTTTTTAACCTCTACTTCTAGGATATAAGACAGTTTTCCTTGATAACTTCTTGAAAAATGCCATCCAGCCTGTTGTTTTGATCAGGTAGTCCAATAATTCTTAAATTATCTCTCCTGGATCTATTTTCCAGGTTGCTGGTTTTTCCAATGAGGCATTTCACATTTTTTTTCTATTTTTTTCTTGCTTTCAATTTTGTTTGACTAATTCTTGATGTTCCATAGAGTCATTATCTTCCATTTGCCCAATTCTATTTTTTTAAGGAATTATTTTCTTCAATTAGCTTTTGTACTTCTTTTTCCATTTGGCCAATTCTACTTTTAAAGTTGTTTTCTTCAGTGGATGTTTTCCCCATTTAGCCAGTTCTATTTTTGAGAAGTTGTTTCTTCAGTCAATTTTTGTCCTTCCTTTTCCAAGCTGTTGACTCCTTTTTTTATAATTCTCCTGCATAACTCTTATTTATTTCCCCAATTTTTCTTCTACCTCTCTTACTTCATTTTAAAAATCCCTTTTGAGCTCTTCCAAGAGGACTTTTTTTTTGACTTGAGATCAATTCATATTCCTCTTTGAGGTTTCACATGAAGTTATTTTGACATTGTTGTTGTCTTCTGAGTTTGTGTTTTGAAACTACTGTCACCATAGCAGTTTTCTGTGGTCAGTTTTTTTTTGTATCTTACTCATTTTTAGCCTATTTTGTAGCTTTAAAGTTGAACTCGGTTCCTGGGACACAGGGTGCATTGTCCCAAGCTTCTTGTGCTGATGGCCAGGGGCCTGTCTGATCACTGGCTTTCCACAATGGAGCTTCAGGTGCTTGTGCCTTGCCCACTGCTTTGTGGTGGCCTAGCCTAATTATGTCTGTTTTGCCAGGGTTTTAGGACTAGTAATTTGCTTTCTGTATTGGAGCTGGAAGCCTCACAGTTGGCCTGCTGTGGCCCTAGCCTGCTGAGTCAGAACTGAGGGACCTCAGTTGTTGATCTGTGAAGTGATTAAGAGCCTCCTGATGGCTTGCCTAGACAGCATCTGCATTGGGCTGTGTTTCCCTTTTACCCAAGTGAGACATCCATTTCCTGAAATCCTTCTAAATTACCTTAAGCTGGAAAATTGTTTCACTTTTTTTTTTGGTGGGTTGTGTTGCTACAGAATCCATTTAGAGGCTTGATTTAACATAGCTTCTAAAGGAAATGGGAGAGCTCAGGCAACTTCCTGGCTTCTCTTTGGCTTTCAAGAACTTAGCTTTCAACCAACCTGTCATACCACATTTGACAATAAGTTTGAGATGGATATACAATCTAAATATTAAAGAACATATTATAAAAATTAACAAAGAAGCAGACTATGTACCAGGTACAGTTTTGAGAAAGTCATGAATGCTTAACTAAATAATGAATAGATGATTATCTCAATAGATGCAGAAAAAGTTTTTTTTTGACAAAATACAACACTCATTCTTATTAAAAATAATAGAAAGCAAAGGAATAAATGTAGCATTCCTTAAAATGACAAGTGGCATCTATATAAAACCAGAAACAAAAATTATCGGTAATTAGGATAAGCTAGAAACCTTTCCAATAGGGTCAGGGGTGAAGCAAAGATGTCCATTATCACCACCATTATTCAATATTGTACTAGAAATACTAGCTATAACAATAAGAGAAGAAAAAATTGAAAGAATAAACATAGGCAATGAGGAAAGAAAATTACCACTCTTTATAGACAATATGATGGCATACTTAGAAAATTCTGAGCAACAACTAAATATATTGCTTGAAATGATTAACAACTTTAGCAAAATTGCAGGATATAAAATAAACCCACATAAATAATCAGCATTTCTATATATTATCAACATAGTCCAACAGAAGAGATAGAAAGAGAAATTCCATTTAAAACAATTTCAGACAGTATAAAATACTTGAATGCCTATCTGCCAAGACAAACTCAGGAACTGTATGAACAAAATTACAAAACAGTTTTCATGCTAATAAAGTAAGATAGAAACAATTAGAGAAATATTAATTGCCCATGGGTAGACCAAGCCAATATAATAAAAATGAAAATTCTACCTAAATTAATTTACTTATTCATCATCATACCAATCAAACTACCAAACAATATTTTACACAGCTAGAAAAATAATAAAACTCATGTGGATGAACAAAACATCAAGGATATCAAAGGAATCAATATAAAAATATGAAGGAGGGTAGCCTAGCAGTACCAGATCACAATCTGTATTACAAAGAAATCATCAAAATAATCTGATATCAGCTAAGGGATAGAGTAGTCAAACAGAGGAATAGATTGTATACATAATAGACAGTAGTTAATGACCATAATAATTTGGTGTTTGATAAATACAAAAATCAAAAATTTGGGTGCAAGTATTTATTATTTGAAAAAAATTGCTAGGGAAACTGGAAAGCAGTTTGGCAGAAACTAGGTATAGGCAAACATTTCACACTATATGTGAAGATAACATTAAAATAGGTATATAATTTAGACATAAAGGGTGATATCATAAGTAAATTAGGGGAACACAGAATATTTTACCTGTCAGATGTATGAGTAAAGGAACAATTTATGACCCAACAAGAAGTAGAGAGCCTTATGGGATATAAAATGGATAATTTGTATTACATTAAATTTTTTTAAAAAATAGTTTTTACACAAACTAAACCAATGCTTCCAAGATTAGAAATAAAGCAGAAAACTAAAGTAAAATGCAGATTTCTTTGATGAAGACCTCATTTACTCAAATATAAAGAGAACTGAGCCAAATTTATAAGAATACAAGTCATTCCCCAATCGATAAATGGACAAAGATATGAACAGGTAATTTTTGGATGAAGAAATCAAAGTTATCTTTGGTCATTTGAAAAAAATGCTCTAAATAACTATCAATAAGAGAAATACAAATTAAAACAACTCTGAAGTGCCACTTTATACACATCAGATTGTCTAATATGACAGAAAAGGAAAATGACATGTTGCTGGGAGTGTGGGAAAATTGGGGCACTAACACACTGTTGGTAGAGTTGTGAAATTCATCCCATAATTTTGGAGAACAATTTGAAACTGTGCCCAAAGGGCTATAAAACTATGCATACCTTTGACCCAGTTATACCACTACTAAGTCTACATCCAAAAGAGATCAAAGAAGAAAGAAGAGGACCTATATGTACAAAAATATTTATAGTGGCTCTTTTTGTGGTGGCAAAGAATTGGAAATTGAGGGGATGCCCATCAATTGGGGAATGGCTAAACATGTTGTCATTTATAATTGTGATAGAATACTATTGTGCTATAAGAAATGATGAGCTGAATATTTTCAGCAAAACCTGGGACAACTTATGTGAACTGATGGAGAGTGAAGTGAGAAGAACCAGGAGAATATTGTATGAAGAAACAGCAATATTGCAAGAAGATCAACTGTGAATAATATAGTTATTCTCAGCCATGAGAATCAGCCATGTTGGCCAATCTTATAGGTGTGATGTGGTACCTCAGAATTGTTTTGATTTACATTTCTCTCATCAATAGTGATTTAGAGCATTTTTTCATATGACTATAAATGGCTTTAATTTCTTCATCTGAGAACTGCCTGTTCATATCCTTTTACCATTTATCAATTGGAGAATGACTTGTATTCTTATAAATTTGACTTAATTCTCCATATCTTTTAGAATTGAGGCCCTTACCAAAAGCACTGGTTGTAAAAATTATTTCCCAGTTTTCTACCTCCCTCCTAATCTTGATTGCATTGGCTTTATTTCTGACCTATTATTGCACTGATGTAGAGATCTCTCAGATGAGAAAAGTCTCTACTAGTGTAGATTTATACTTTTTCTGAAATTTAAAATCTTAGAGAATTGCCTAGAATATGCCTAGAGTAATACCTAGAGTAAATTACCCAGGGGTAGCAGTCACATAACCAGTCTGTGTCAGAGGCTGAATCTGAATGCAAATCTACCAAGGCTAGTTTGCCAGCCACTGTACTACCCTGCCCTTCAGAAAGGAGACTATAACACCAGGAATATGGTCCATTCCTTCCAACTTTTCTGAATACAGCTAGGTTAAAAGCTTAAGTGTAATAAGAAGTTTAGATTTAAGAATATTCATGTACTAAAAGACTTACTTGTGTTAACTTTCCAAGGCTTAGTTGGAATACAAAAACAAATAGAATAGTTTGTAAGAGACCTGGCAAGAAAGTGTCAACCATCTTCATTTCAAAATCTGATGATGTCCAGAAATCTGTGGGTGATCTAATTAAGATTCCTGGCATATAGAATCTGCATTTATAAAGAGAATGAATCGTTAGAGTAATGAGTACTGCCATAATGCAATTGATCAGAAGCATGATTTATGTATCATTTTTGAGACAGATGGGATAAACAAGTTTTATAAGTGCTCTAGCTTCTTAGATAATAAGAAGTAGCATGCTTAGGTCAGGGAAGTGTTATACTCAGCATTCCTTCTCTGACAGTGGTACCAAAAGATGTTTTTGTTTCATTTTTGAATAAGTATACCTAGTATGTGTTTGTTTAAGTGTGTGTGTGTGTGGGGGGGGAGAGAGAGAGAGAGAGAGAGAGAGAGAGAGAGAGAGAGAGAATAACATGTAGTGGGAAACCAGTATTTTTTCTTTGTT
The DNA here is from genome assembly GCF_900497805.2 of Vombatus ursinus. Classification (NCBI taxonomy): domain Eukaryota; kingdom Metazoa; phylum Chordata; class Mammalia; order Diprotodontia; family Vombatidae; genus Vombatus; species Vombatus ursinus. Next base: position 16,515,741 of record NW_020940527.1, read on the forward strand.
TTGTGAACTTTAGTGTATTAGGGAGGTGGACACATCCATTTGATAGATTTGGAAGGGACGTCAGAAGTTATCTAGTTCAATTTACTTCTAAACATCAAAATCTTTTCTACAACAACCCAAACATATGATTGTGCAGTCTCTGCTTGAATATATCCTGTGGCACAGAAGCAACCTGCCCTTGGAGTCAATCGTTTCCTTTGTTGGGCAGATCTGATTTTGAGAATGATCTTAAGTATATTCAACTTGAAAATTTGAATAACTGCAGTCCTTGTAATTACCACACTCACTGATTTGAGTTCTGCTATATAGAACAACTCTCTCTCTCTCTCTCTCTCTCTCTCTCTCTCTCTCTCTCTCTCTC
>NW_020940527.1:16516111-16551677 GCF_900497805.2 Vombatus ursinus
CTCTCTCTCTCTCTCTCTCTCTCTCTCTCTCTCTCTCTCTCTCTCTCCCTCTCCCTCTTTAATTTGATAACATTTCAAATATTTAAGTGAAATATTCATGTCCCCCACCTCAAATATTTCCTTTTTCCAGTATAATTATCTCCATTTATTTTCATCTTTCCCCATGAATCATTTTTTTAGATACTTCACCATGCTGGTTCATATCCTCTGTGAATTAGTACTCTGCAGTACTAATAGCAAATATATTTTTAAACTATGTGCCCAGAATTGAACATAAGACTCCAAATATGGAAAGATCAATGTACTATTTTATAGGAAAATGACCTTCCCTCAAATGTACAGATCTAAATCTGGAAGTGACCCCATAGGGCATCAAGTCCAACCCCTCATTTTACAGATGAGATCTGAGGTTCTGGTGAGTTAAGTGCCTGGCCAATAGCATGCAAATAGTTAGAATCAGTGATGAGACATGAATGCAGAAGTTCTGACTGAAGAGTTCATGTTCTTTCTACTACTCTATACTCTTTAAATTTAATTTTAAATGCATATGTAAGAATGTATATATGTGTATGTATACATATATGCATAGGTGTATATGTGTATATACATACACATGTATGCATATACATACTGTTGGCTTATTTTGAGTTTGTGGTCTACTAAAATCCCCACTTTTCACGTAAATTGCTCCTAAGCCATTCTGTAATCATGTGATTGACTCTTTTAGCTTAACTATAGAAATTTGAATTCATTGTTGCTAAGTATAAATTTTCACATTATAATCCATCTTTCTAATCAAATTCAATCATTTTTAAATTTATTTTTGACCCATAGTATTAGATTTTTCTTACAGCTTTGCATATGTAATCCACAAATTTGATGAACATGACTTCTATTTTTTTATCTAAGATACTGATTAAAAAAGTAAAAGGTGCCATAATACACAGGGAACTACAGAGCTTTCTGATCCGTATTTAAATATCTTCATCTAGAGAGAAGTTAATTCATTTCTTAGCACAAAATGTATATAGATAATTGTTCAAGTATCTATAAATCAACTTAACTGTGTTACTTTACAACCCACATTTCCCCATAGTGTACTTAGGATATCATGAAAGAAAGGTAAAAATGCTCTACCCCTACTCTGGCTTCCATGTGTCCATGAGCACATGGTAGCTAAACATTATCATTTTGTAGGTGAGTATGAGACTGGGTTTTGGACTTCCTCTTGACTACCTTTTGTCATTGTTGTTGTTTTTTTTTTCCCCTAGTCTTAGTTGAATGAGAATCCATATTGAAATGAATATTTCTAGATTTAGAGATTGTATTGAGAATTTTTAAAGGTTTAGTGGTTCTGGGTCCTTGGATTGGAGTTGGCTGACAGAAAAGGAAATAGTCCCTTACTTTTTAATTTTTAAAATATTCTTTTCTCAATTACATGTAATTTTTTGATTTTTTTTAAATTCCGAGTTACAAATTCTCTCTCTCCCTTCCTCCTCCCTACCTGTGAATAATTGAAAAGGCAAACAATTTGATATAGATTACAAGCATGCAGTCATGCAAAACATACTTCCATATTAACCAAGTTGCAAAAAAAAAAGAAAGAAAAGAAAACAAGAAAAATAAAGTTTCAAAAGTATGTCTCACCTTGATCTGTATTCAGACTCCAACAGTTCTTTCTCTGAAGGTAAATAGCATTTTTCATCATGAAATCTTCAAAATTGTCTTGGATCATACTATTGCTGAAAATAGCTAAGCCATTCACAGTTGATCATCATATAATATTGCTGATGATGTGTACAATGTTCTTCTGGTTCTGCTTACTTCACTTTGTATCAGTTCATATAACTCTTTCCAGGTTTTTCTGAAACCATCCTGCTCATCATTTACCACATTTATTCCTCAATTGATGGGCATCCCTTCAATTTCCAATTTTTTGCCACCACCAAAAGAAGCACTATCAATATTTTTGTACACGTAGTTTTTTTTTTTCCTTTTCCTTTTATCTGTTTGGAATAAAGAACTAGGAGTGATACAACTGAACCAAAAGTTATGCACAGTTTTAAAGACCTTTGGGCATAGTTCCAAATTGTTCTCCAAAATGGTTGGAACAAGTCAGACCTCCACCAACACTGTATTACTGTCCCAATTTCCCCAAATCCACTACAACATTTGTCATTTCCCTTTTCTGTTATATTAACTAATGTGATAGGTGTGAGGTTTTGCCTCAGAGTTGTTTTAATTTGCATTTTTCTAATCCATAATGATGGAGAGCTTTTTTTTTTTATATGACCAAACATAGCTTTGATTTTTTTTCCTTCTGAAAACTGCCTGTATATATCCTTTGACCATTTATTGATTGGGGAATGGCTATAATTCTTATAAATTTGACTCAGTTCTATATATATTTGAGAAATGAGGCCTTTCACAGAGAACTTGCTGTAAGTTTTTTTTTCCTTTCTATTTCTTGCTTTCCTTCTAATCTTGGAAATTTGGTTTAGTTTGTGCAAATACTTTTTAAAATTTAATATAATCAAAATTATTCATTTATATCTCATAATGCTCTCTATCTATTATTTTGTCATAAATTCTTCCCACATAAAATTTTCATGCTCCACTAATTTGCTTATGATGTCACCCTTTATGTCTAAATCATGTCTTCAATTTGACCTTATCTTATTTTTTTAAATATCACCTAAGTCATCTTCTCTTCCTGATCAATGACCAAAAAGAAGATATTTCATAATCTCAAAATTACAAAAGGGCTTCAGTGCTCAATCACTTGGGGCCAAGTCTCAGGTTTTGTTATCCTCATACCTTCAAGGCATTGAGCTGCCAGAAGTCCACTAGAATTTTTTTTTTTAGTCATGAAAAACACTTCCATAGTAGTCATGTGAAAAACTAAGTATATTTCCCTTCAACCTATCCCATTCTCTGTTTATTCTATTCTCTCTTTTGACCCTGTCTATCCTCAGAAGTGTTTGCTTCTGATTACCCCCTCGCCCAATCTGCCCTCCCTTCTATCATCTCCCCACCTCTCATCTCCTTCCCCTCTATTTTCCTGTAGAGTAAGATAGAATTCCATAACTAATTGAATGTGTCTGTTATTCCCTCCTTAAGCCAAATCTGATGAGAAAAAGATTCACTCATTCCCTCTCATCTTCCCCCACTTCCCTTCCACTTTGTAAAAGCTTTTTTTGTCTGTTTTATGTGAGATAATTTATCCCATTCTACCTCTCCCTTTCTCCTTCTCCCAGTATAATTCTCTCTCACTCCTTAATTTTATTTTTATATCACCCCTTCATCTTCAGCTCACCCTGTGCCCTCTATCTATCTCTCTATCTATCCATATTTTCCCTCCAACTGCCTTAATACTGACAAAGGTTTCTTGAGTTACAAATATCATCTTTCCATGTAGGAATGTAAACAGTTCAACCTTAATAAGTCCCTTATGATTTCTCTTTCCTGTTTGCCTCTTCATGTTTCTCTTGAGTCTTGTATTTGAAAGTCAAATTTCCTATTCAACTCTGGTCTTTTCATCAAGAGTGCTTGAAAGTTCTCTATTTCACTGAATTTCCATTTCTCCCCCTGAAGGATTATACTCAGTTTTGCTGGATAGGTGATTCTTTTTTGTAATCCTATCTCCTTCAATCTCCAGAATATTACATTCCAAGCCCTCCAGTCCCTTAATGTAGAAGCTGCTAAATCCTGTGTTATCCTGATTGTGTTTCCACCAATAATTGAATTGTTTTTTCTGGCTGCTTGTAATATTTTCCCCTTAATCTGAGAACTCTGAAATTTGGCTATAATATTCCTAGGTGTTTTCCTTTGGGAATCTCTTTCAGGAGGTGATGGGTGATTCTTTCCATTTCTATTTCACCCTCTGGTTCTAGAATATCAAGGCAGTTTTCCTTGATAATTTCTGGAAAGATGATGTCTAAGCTCTTTTTTATCATGGCTTTCAGAGAATCCAATAATTTTTAAATTATCTTTCCTGGATTTATTTTGCAAGTCAGTTGTTTTTCCAATGAGATATTTCACATTGTCTTCTATTTGTTCATTCTTTTGGTTTTGTTTTATAATGTCTTGATTTCTCATAAAGTCATTAGCTTCCATTTGCTCCATTCTAATTTTTAAGGAAGTATTTTCTTCAGTGAGCTTTTGGACTTCCTTTTCCATTTGGCCAATTCTGCTTTTTAAGACATTCTTCTCCTCATTGACTTTTTGAGCCTCTTTTGCCATTTGAGTTAGTCCAATTTTTTTAAGTCCACTAGAATTTTAAAAGGGTGTTTGAACATGTCCTGTTCAACTCCCAGTTACATTTACAGTATTTTTTTCTTATTCCTCCTTATTCATCCCCTTCTGGATTTAATAAATTAAATTTAACTTTATTTAAATCTTTATTTTTCCAGACCATTTTGATTTATTTGAATTGATTCCCATGTGACAGTCACACTATTTCTCTGATCCTTTTAAGTTCCCATATTTGTATATTCCTTAGCTCCATTATGTTAGTTGAGATTTGGCAATCAGAGCCATGCATGGAATTCTAAAGGAAGGTACATTGTGTGTTTGTACTAAAGTGTGGTAATGGTTTCTGTTTTATTCTAATGTCTTTCCTGTTGATGCACATTTTTTATTGGCTTATTGGGACTGTATCTTGAAAAAAAAAAACTGGTTCTAAAAAGATGTTCACTTCCCTTTCCTGGGTCAGCATTGATGTTTTAGTGCTTATTATCTTCTCATTCCAATTTGCATTATTTTCTCCTAAATAACTTTGCTGGGAGATGCTCATCTGATATGTTCCTGCCCACTCACACAACCCCACAGGAACCTATTTGCAGTTTTTCCAGGTTGTCTTGGCAACCATCCAGAAGAGCTTAATATTATTTCCAAATTTGGAGATTTCATTTTGTAGTCCTTCTGCCAGATCCTTTTTAAAAATGAGAAATAAAGCCATCCCAACTCTGCTCCCTGGGAACCCCACTTGAACAATGGACAGAAATGCAGAACTGATCCTACACATGGGTGTTTAGTGGATTTGACAAGTCCTCAAGGCAGTCATCCATTCCAGAATCCTAAAGATTAAACCTGACTACTGAAGAATTTTGCCTAGAGCAATCCTTACAGAGAAATAGCAATAAATAAATAAATAAATAGAAAGAATGAAAAGAAAAGAAAAGGAAAAAATCTAAGTTTTTAAAAAATTTTTTGATATGTTTGTTACCTTGACTTAGAATGACATGCCTCAATTAGCAGCAAAAAGTGAGGTTATTTCTGCTTCAATAGCATTTTGCCATGAAGTACAAATACATTTTATACTTGCGAAGATTGCATACTCTTTTCAATGTATGGTACAAACTGGATGAATTTTTTATTCAAGTAATAAGCCTTTACGAAATACTTAAAATATGCCAAGATCTGTGCTAATGGCTGGAGCTACAAATATAAAGAAGAAAGACATCCCCTTCCTTCTGGTAGATTTTATTCTAATATCAGAAGATAAAATGGAAAAGGGAGCAGGAGAGGGTGTTTGGAGGCACTGTAGTGAGGTCTGGAGAGTCAGAAGCAGAGCAGAGGAGGAATGAAGGATGGTGGTCTTGGGCCCCTACCTAAAATGGAGTCATGGAAGGATTCCATTAATGGGAGAGGAAGACATAGAGTCAGAGTTGTACCATTTTGACATGACTATAGGTACTGAGGAAAGTAAAGGCAGTGGAAATAGCTGAGGCATGGTAGCAAAGTCCAAAAAATCAGAATCAGGGCTAGGAAATGAATGAAAAATGGAACTTAAAGAGACAAAGAAGGAGTGCATGTTGAGGAATAGGGAGACCCTAGTACTACATTGGATTTTCTGGAATATATTTTATATTCTTGTAATATACCCCAAAGCAATTTTCCCCTTCTTTGCTGAGAGCTGTTTTCTAGGCTGATTTACATCAAATGTTTGTTTGACTTGAAATAACCTTTAGCCCTTGTAAACTTAACTGTGGTTATTTATAAATTCTTCATGGAAATTTAATGGATTTTACCCTAGTTAAAAGATCAGGTTCTTATGAACGACCAGAATATAGCAGAATAAGTCAATAAGTAAATAAACAGGACTTATTTCTATTGTCAGTTGACATTTAGGAGTTAAAATGGAGGATAGGAAAAATAGTTACTTAATGGGGAAAATCTAAAATTCTTAACAAATTTGCTAACTGTTAAGTGTAATTGAAGTTTGTTGTTTCTTTCCCAATGCTCCAGCTTACTCTTTGCTGACAAAGATTTCTTTTTTGCATTTTATATTCTCTGCATATGACATCAGTTGAAAGAAAATCTATACCGATATGTAATCTTACATGGTCATCTTCACTGAGAAGTCAGTACTTCCTCTACAAACACACTAACTTAAAGTTCTTTTTATAAAAAATCTAATTGACCCTCCCTCTAAAATAAGATGGCCAAATGCCCCAGTGTGCTGAAGGATCTGCTATCTCATGGATTTTTAATGTTCCTTGAAATTATGTGAATCAAAAACCATTCTTGATATCTTTCTTCACGTGATTGTCATCTCTTTCTTCCCATAAATCTGCCACCTGCATTTCACTGACCATGCTGGAGGTTGTCTATGATCTCGTTGATACTGCATGGCAACCAGTGAAGCATATGAGCTGTCCATCAGGGGTTCCTCAATTTCAGTATAGCTTTTGGCCACTATGTAGCAAGCCACATAAGAAATACATTTGTTGAGCACCTACTATATGCAAGGAACTGTAGTAGCTGATTTTGTCGGGTTGGGATGGATACAAAGGATACAAAGGATGGATAATAGGATACAAAGAAATACAAGGTATCCAAAAGACTTGGCGCTTGAGTTAGCTTAAAACTCTAATGAGAGATGTGTGGGTTTTCAAGACTCCTTGTATAAGGCCATAGTTTTAGTCCTCAAGAAGATTATCAAAAAAGCAGCATGGTACAGTGGAAAGCCCACACCTTTGGAGTCAGAGGTTCTGGGTTCAAATTCTACTTTGGCCATTATTGCCTTTGTGATCACTTTACCTTTCTGGCCCTCAATTTCCTCACCTATAAAATGGAAAGGTAAGGCTATATTACCTCTAAATTCCCTTCTGACTCTAGCTGTATGATCCTATGATCTGATGATCATCTGGTTGTTGTAACAAGATATAAATAATTAGATTGCTATAAATGATTTTTAAAGAGCTCAATAAAATCATTGTGCAGACCTTCTTAAGCCATACAACGTTACCTACCAAACAAATTATGTAGATAATATCTTTACAAGATCTCTAAGAAGAGAGAGATTGTTTGGGCCAAGAATGGCCAGGGAAAGCTTGACAAAGGAAATAGAATACAAGCTACACCATAGCCCTATATAATGATGCTTTTCTCTAATCTTCATTTTTTTATATGAAAACTGATAGAAAGGAATTACATTTAGGTTTTTGTTAAATGGTCGATGTTAGAAGTAATAATATGGACAAATATTATAACACTATGAAGATTTCATTAGCCACCAACTCAAGGTAAATGTCCATACAGTACCTAAGTTCATTTAATTTTTTTTATTTTGGTGTCTAATAGTCATAGACTCTATATTACTAGGTCTAATTACTAAAGCTAATTATTGCCTAAATTAGTCTTTAAAGGCAAGAATTGACCAGAATGTGTAAACAAACATTAATTAAAAAGCTTCAGGTTATTTTTTTCATGGTCATATAGTATATTTATTAGATATCTTTTGGTTGATTATTTTATGGGACCTCAAATAAATATGATTTCTAACACAGACAACCTATTTAAATGATCTTATGTAAAGACCACTAAGGAACTGATCCTGGGTTTGCTAGTTCCATAATCAAATGATGCTATAAAATTATCCATGCAGGATATTCAGTCTTTAAAAATTATAACTGATACACACTGGTTCACTAGAGGACTACAATAAAAGTCACAGATAACATAACATCTTGCTTAAAAGAAAAGCATAAGACTATATACTATGACTTCATACTCTTGGAACATACCTGAAGTGGCCTGGATCCTTCTTCATTAAAATTTTAACTTTCTAGCATATTTTTCAGTATCATTTTAAAAATGAATATTCCTTTACAATATTACTTGTGATTCATTCTAGGCATAGCTGTGACTCTATGCAATTATCTTTGTTAGATCATACTTTGCACAGGCAGTTGAGAAAGTGATGCCTATCTTAGATAATGGATCTAAATGAAGGAAGCATTCTGAAATTAACATTACTAAATAACTGTCTTGTAAAGTCCCACTAAGTACAAAACTAAGTAGAATAATTTTCCTGAAAATTTAGGCAATGGTGTTTTGGATTATTGTCTTTATTCTTTAAGTCATCCTTCTCAACAAAATTTAGTTTGATTTTAAACATGAATAACTCAGTAATTAAGAGCTTTTCTTTTATTTCTTGCTTTTAAGTGAGAAAATTTCCTAGCTATAATTTTAGCTGTCATCTTTTAACTCATACCTTAGCAACAATTGGTAATCGATTTCTCTCCTTAATTAGGTACCTGTAATTCAATTAGACATGAGAGACAGCTTAATATTATGGGAAAAGTGCTAGACTTGAAGTTTAGGGACCTGTATATTTCATCACGATTTGAAGGCAGAGTAAAATAAGTTAATCTCTAAGGGCTTCAATGTCCCTCTATAAAAATGGGGATAATAAGAGTTACATATCTGGATAAAGCTTTAGAGGAAATATGAGGAGGGAAAAATGACTTTCAATATGGGAATCAAGGAAGATGACACACAGAATGTAGCACCTCAGTTGGTCCTGGAAAGAACAGAAGGATTTCAACAGATAGAAATGAGAGGGGAAGCATGCATGGCATAGGGAGATGGGCTGCAGAACTGTACAGAGATAGGAGAGGATATGGTGAGATTGGGAAATGAGGAACAGTCTACTATCACTGTAATTGAGAGTGCTTGAAAGAAAAAAGAACAAAATAAGAATAGAAAATTTGGTTTATAATGCAAACTTTATTTTTTAATCAATTTTATTTTAAGCTTTGTATTCTTTCCCTTTCTTTTGACCTTCCCTCACTCATTGAGATAGCAAGTAAAACAAGCCCTATTACAAACTATCATATAAAACAAACTCTGGTGGTTTCTATATCAAGAAAAGGAAGGAAGGAAGGAAGGAAGGAAGGAAGGAAGGAAGGAAGGAAGGAAGGAAGGAAGGAAGGAAGGAAGGAAGGAAGGAAGGAAGGAAGGAAGGAAGGAAGGAAGGAGGGAGGGAAGAAAAAAGATAATATGGTTCAGTCTGCACACTGAGTCCATCAGCTCTCTGTCTGAAGATGGATAACATGTTTCAACATGAGTTTTTTAGAATTGCCAACTGCTCATTGTGATGATCAGAGTTTCAAAATCTCTCAAGGCTGATTATCTTTACAATATTGTTGTTATTGTATGAATCATTCTCCTAGTTTTGTTCAGGAGAACAATTTCATTTTGCATCAGTTCATTCAAATCTTCTGTTATTTTTGAAACATCTTTTTCATCATTTTTTATAGTTCAATAGTTAGTATTCCATCACATATTTACGCCATAACTTGTTCAGCCATTTCCCAAATGATGAACATCACTTCAGTTTTCAATTCTTTGCAATTGCATAAAGAACTGCTATAACTATTTGTATAAAATGAGTTCTTTTCCTCTTTTTTGATATCTTTGAGGTATAGACCAAATAGTGGTATCATTACATCAAAGGGTATGCAGAGTTTAAAAGCTTTCTGGGAAATGTTCAAAACTGATTTTCAAAATGTTTGGAGCAGTTCATAACTCCACCAGTAGTGCATTTAAGTACCAATTTTCTGGCAGTCTGTTCAGCATTCATCTTTTTATTTATTTTTGGTCAATTTATCCAATTTGATAGATATGAGATGTTCTCTAGAATTGCTTAAATTTGCATTTCTATAATTATTAATTATTAAGAGCATTTTTGTATGACTTTTGATAGCATGGAATTTAAAAATTTCTAAAATTTTCCTATTTATATTTTTGTCATTTATCTATGGGGGTATGGCTCTTCTTCTTGCAAATTTGACTGTTTTTTGTAGATATTTCTTACAAATGAGAACTTTCTGAAAGAATCTCATTGCAAAGCTATTTTCACAATTTTCTGCTTCTCTTTTAATTTTAGCCACATTGTTTTTGTTTGTGCAAAAACTTTTAAATTTTTTGTAATAAAAATTGTCCATTTTACCACTTGTGTACCTTTCCATATCTTTTTTTTTGGTCATGAATTCTTTTTCTTTCCGTAGATTAGACAGGTAATTTATTCCATGTTCCTCTAATTTTTCTTAAGCTATCACCCTTTATGTCTATATCACATGTCTATTTGGAGCTTATCCTGGCATATGTTGTGAGTTATTGGTCAATATACAGTTTCTGTCATGCTACTCTCCTATTTTCTCTGTATTTCTGTCAAATAAGTCCTGTCATAACAGATGAGATTTTTAGGTTTATCAAGCACTAGATTACTGTGCTCATCTGATTCTGTATATTGTGTACCTAATCTGTTCCTCTGATCAACCTCTCCGTTTCTTAATTAGTACCAAATTGTTTTGGTGATTACAGTTTTGTGGTATAATTTCAGATCTGGCACTATTAGGCCCCTTTCCTTGCCATTTTTTCTATTAGTTCCCTTGAAATTCTTTATTGTTTCTTTCTCCAGATGAATCTTCTTAATATTTTTTCTAGCTCTGTGCAATAATCATTCAATTGTTTGGTTAGAATGGCATTGGATGACTAAATTAATACTGATAGTAGTGTAATTTTTTTTTAAATACTGGCCCGTCCTACCAAATGTAAGCTTTGAACACAAGTCTAGGGAGTCTCCTTTTCTTTTATAGGTAATTTTACAGCTAATTGGGAGTCACTCATGTTTTTTTTTTTTGACCCAAAGGGGTAGCATAGTGAAACCTAAGGATTAGAATAAACATAAAATCAGATGCTAACTGTATAGAATCAAAGACAGAGCAAGAAAAGATCTTAGAGATCAATTAGTCCAAGTAATACATTTTACGGGTGGGAAAACTGGAGCCCTGGGAGAATAAATGAGTTGACCAGGATCATAGGCTCAGAAATGGCAAAATGAGGACTTGAATCTTACCAATTCTCCATGTTTGCTAAGAATAAAACCAAGTGGAGTTTGGACTAGATACAGAAAACAAATTTGGGTGTGTGGTTATCAGTTTGGCTTGCTCTAGCCATCTGTAAGGGATTTTGTTATTTGCTATAAGATTTTTTTTTTCCTTTTGCTCTTCTCCATCAGAAAGAATAATCAAAACCTAACTATGCTGTGACAACACCATCCTTTTTTCACATCATCAACTATTAGCAATAATTTTCAAAACCCAGGGCCACTTCTTATTTGCTTCTGGCAAACAAAATTTGAAAATATTAATTATAAAATTGACTAATGATGTTATAGCCTTGGAGATTTTGAGTAGGTCATTAAAATTCTAGTTGTAGTCTGGCTTTTTTTAATCAGAGTATGATAATAAATCTTCAAGAAACCTTAATATAAAAGTTTTTCATTTGCTGCAAACAAAAAAAATAAGAAAACTGGTGGTTTCATCTTCCAAAGCCTTCTTTAGTTTTTAGAAGTAACATCATGTCATATAAAGGAAACAGATTCTGGGAGAGGACAGTCACTCTTCAACTAAGTCTAACCTTGAGCAAGTTGCTTGACCATTACAAGCCTCAGGTCTTCATATGTAAAGATGCATAATCTTTCTTTTGCAATCTACTGTTTATAGTTGTTGTGAGCTTCAAAAGTAAAGTGTACTTGACTTTTGCAAGCAGAAGTGATCACATTTGGACAATTTTGTAGGAAGGATTCTATTTCATTATGGATTAATAATGAGGGGTTTTCACAGCTGAAATTTTGTGGTTCAAGATAATTCTGGTAATAAAAAAAAAACACTTTTGAGCCAAAAAAATTCTGTAATAGCTACTAGAAATTATCTGGATTCCAAAGACTTGAATTCAAAAATCATTTCTGTTATGTTCATTCTGTGAAACTCAGTTTCTCACTTACAAAATGAGGAATATTAAGTTGGTAACTGTCAAATATAAAGTTCTATGAGCCCACTACAAATATGCTTTGTAATGCTTTAATGTTTGCAAAGCACCTTACACACATTAACTCATTTGATCCTGACAACCACCCTGGAATGTGGGTGCTTTCGTTATCTCCCTTTTGCAGATGAAAAAAAACTGAGGCAAACAGAAGTTAAGTGACTCGTCCAAGGCCACATAACTCATAAGTGTCTGATTCAAGATTTGAACTCAGGTCTTCCTGACTCCAGGTCTAGTTCACTGTGCCAATAGACTGCCTTATGATAATACCTATATTGCAGAGATGTTGTGAGGATCAAATGAGGTAATATTTGTAAGCACTTTACAAATACTAAAGCACTATGTGAAAGGTCACTGTTGTCAACATAAATAGTGGTGACAGTGATGAAACTTGAAAATGTGATTTTAAATAAGCTGGCATAGAAGTGGACCCCAACAGCGTTACTTATTTTTCTTAAGGCTAGGTGAAGAGAAGGAGTCACTTAGAGGCACATAAGAAAAAGAGAAATTTCTTAGTCTCTTAGTGTGTGATCAAGACACATTTCATTATTATTGTGCTCTTTCTTATCTCACATGTGTTTTCAAAAAGCAGTTCTGGTTGATAGAAAACAAGAAGATGAATTGATAAACAGTGTTCAGAGAATAAGAATACAATCAAATACTGAAGCCTCCATAAGCATAATTTGATATTCCTTTGATAATTCAAAAGTTTTTGTGATGCACTTCCTTTCTCTTTTGGTGTGGAATACTAAATATAATTTCAGTCTTGGCTGATATAGTGGTTAGTTTTCATAAATATTTTTGGTCTTTTTTAAATAAAATATCATTTTCTTAAAGGTGAAAAAGGAAAGATAAATTTTGAAAAATATAGGTTATACAGGAAGACACTGTATACAGTAACAGCAACACTGTGCAATGATCAACTATGATTGACTTAGCTCTTCTCAGCAATAAAATGATCTCAGACAATTCCAAAAGACTCATGATGGAAAATGCTATCCACATTCGGAGAAAGAACTATGGAATCTGAATGCAGATCGAAGCATATTATTTTCACTTTTTTGTGGCTTTTCCCTTGTGTTCTGTTTCTTCTTTGACAACATGACTAATGTGGAAATATGTTTACACGATTGCACACGTATAACCTATTACTTGCTGTCTTGGTGAGGAGGGATGGGAGGCAGGTTGGGAGAAATATTTTGAAACTCAAAATTTTATAAAAAAAATAAAGGTTGGAAACAATATTTACATTTAATTGGAAAAATACTATTTACAAAAAAAGAAAAAAATACAGGTTATGTAAAAGCCAAAGATATCCATAAATAATATAAATAAATAACATTGAATTTTTTAAAGTATATTTCAAATTTTATAGTAAAAAAATAACAACTTAATTAAAGTTCAGCTGAGTTTTAATCCCAACAATCATCTGCCAAATCACTTAACATTTCCATCTCATTTTCTTCCTTTATGAATGGGCCTTGCCTCATTATAACTGCCCCCCCCACTTCAGAAAGATACTTGGAGGATCAGATGGATGAACCCATTCTTTTATTTCTGAACTTTTCTATCTGATTCATGATAGCTACTTCTCTGATTCATTCCAGTTCAACCATACCTCTTGAATTTTCTATTTTGACTTGTTCCACATGTTGAGAAGTTGTATTCTTTGAAATCTCTTTGGACTTCACTGCTTTCATCTATTCAGCTGCGTTTTTGTTGCTGTTGTTGTTGTTGTTTTTCCCCTGCTGCCTGCGTGAACCCTCAAGTAGCATTTCATTTTGCTTTTAATTAAAGGTCATGCAGCTGATATATATGTCATTGTTCTGGAGAAAGGCCATTTACTTGTATGTCATTTCTTACCAGCCAATGGTAACATTGTTTTTTTCATACATTTCTATGATGTAGACACTTTCCAAAGAAAACAAACAAACAAAAAACAAAAATATACATTATCTTATAGCAGTATATTTCAGCAGTATATCTTACTCTGCTTAACAGTTTCTACATGATGATTGTCTCATATCCTTTTTCTGTGTTGCTGCTGTCATGAGAAGGAAGAATGTTACTATACTATTCAAGCATTAGGAACTACTTGGTTCCTATTTTCATATAGAACCTGGGGCCACTACAAGTTTCTGGTAAAGGAGGGGTGAGGTGGCATGGTGTAGTAGAAAGGAAATTGAATTTGGAGTCAAAGGATTAAATTTCAAACCCTGAACTATTTGACCTTATAGAAGTCACTTCACATTTCTAGGCCTCAATTTATTCCTATGAAAAATAGGGAAGGAGAGGGAACTAGATGTCTCAAAAGATTCCTTCCAGATATAGATCCTATAATGTATTGGAAGTGAACATGCTTGTTCTCACTTTCTTTGATGTCAATACTTTGCTGTTTTTGTTCTTCAGTCATTTTAGTTGGGTCCAACTCTTCATGACCCCATTTGGAGTTTTCTTGGCAAAGGTAATGGACTGGTTTGTCATTTCCATCTGCAACTCATTTTTCACATGAGAAAACTGAGGCAAACAGGTTTAAGTGACTTGCCCAGGGCCACAAAGCCAGTAAGCATCTAAGCCAGAGTTGAACTCAGGAAGATGAGTCTTCCTGACTCCAAGCCTAGTGCTCTGTGCACTATGGCATCACCTAGGTGCTCTAAGTTTTGCTGCATTGATCTACATTTAATGCAAAGTGATGAAGAGGAAGTTGCTTAGTATGTCAGGGAGGGATGCTTTGAAAGATTTAGGGTAAAGCTTGCAAAGGACAGTTTAGAGTGTACAGTTGGCAATATCATTGCCATCACAGATCCATGGAAATATGAGTGTCAATATACACTATGTTTGGGGATGAGCCTATAAGGAGAAGATCTTGTGTCATCCTTTTTGTTGTTATTCCATTGTTTCGGTCATGCCTAACTCTTCTTGACCTCATTTGGAATTTTCTTGGTAAAGATACTGGAGTGGTTTTCCATTTCCTTCTCCACATCCCTTTATACATGAGGAAACTGAGGCAAACAGGTTAAATGACTTGCCCAGGATCACACAACTTTACAGCAGGTGTCTGAGGTCAGATTTGAACTCAGTTCTTCCTTACTCCACACCCAGTGCTCTATCCACTGCGTACTTCATTGCCCTTGTGTCATCTTTAGAACTAAAATGACGGATTGTGCTTACTGCTCCATCACTGAAGTGTACTGTGGACACTTCAGTGGACATTCCTATCCAAATACAATAACAGATCGAATAACCATGCTAAGTTATAAACAGTTTCATTTCAATTGGTTAGAGCTTTGGTCCAATATGATCCCAAAAGGAACTTTCAGAGTGTTCTATAACGAGCTCTTGAAACATGTTTGTCTTTGATTGGATATAAAATTAAGCTTGCATCCTTTTTTTTTTCCATTCATGCTACTTAAGGAAAGATTTGGCTTTCATCTCTGCCCGAGTTTCAGGAGGCTTTTAATGTGAAATCACTTTCCATTTAGTCGAAAGCTTCCTCATAGTTGATGAATGTCATACATAATGAAAGATTATATTAATTTATCCTCGGCAGTAAATCATTTATCACACAAGGGAGAAACATTGTTGTGAATTCTGATCAAAGCTGGCCAGTTTCTTTAGCTGGCTGGAACCCAGCACCCTTGTTAGCTGATTGTACAGAATCTGGGGGGGGGGGGAGAACATTTTTCTATTGAATGGGGATTTCTACAACTACAAGGTTTTAAAGTGGCTTTTTTTTTTAAATCATGTTTCATGTGGAACATTTCTATGATCCAGGAGGGTGAACTATAAAAATCTTATTTGGCTTTTCTACTTAATTAAATTGAAAAGCTGCAGGACTTTTTACTCTCTGCTTGCTCACTGATACCTGGGAACTAATTTGCCAATGACACTGTGTGCATGCTTTCCCACCTATTTTTTAAGGAGACAATAATTATTATCATTGTCTTTTGAAGCATTTTCCCAGTAGCTTTATTAGTTCCTTTACTAATGAGCTCTCTATTTCCTTTATACTGTTAATTAGAGTAGTATATTTCAAATAAGATTTAGGTCTTAGATTTTCTTATCATTTTTGCTTTATCTTCTCAAGCTGTTCACTTTTTAACTTAAGGAGATCATCTATAGTATGTGATAAGAAGAAATGCTGGTTTCTCTGGGACCCCTTGATGGTATTTTCATTGTTCCTTTCATAGGACTATTAATTCTAGAAAGGAAAGTACCCATACAAAACTAAGGACAAATCTGTACACCATTATAGTTCTGCTGAACACACACACACACACATACACATAAACATAGACACATACATACACATATGTGCATATGTGTGTTTATATAGAGAGATATAGATAAAATCGGGGGGGTCATAACAGCTCTGTAATATTCACATATATCCTCCTCTGGTTATAGGTGGTAATATACTGGAATCGCACTATTAAAACTGACTACCATGAGTGACTACAGGGCTAGAATTTTGTATAGACTATCGTTGTTGTTGTTTGTCCTTTGTTTTTGAAGGGGACCAATGACTTCATGGGTGATGTCTTGACTTTTGTATAAATTGGTTTTAAGTGAAACAGAATTGCACAAAGCTGACAGACTCACTTTCTCTTCATGAGTCATCTAAGTCCAGTGTCAGGACAAGAGTCAAGATGACAGGCAATGGCCCAGGATGCAGAGGATGACTTTGGCATCTTTGATGGGTGACCAAACTCTAAGTGTTCCACAGCACCTGTTGCAACCACCTTCATTGCTGTTGAAACAAATTGTTCTCACCTGTGCATTCTAGGACAGGCCACAAACATGAAGATTTAGGAGGATGTATATCCCAAGTATGTGAAGACTTTCCCCCAGCATCAATTTTACAACTGAGCTGATGTTATTTTTTTTTTCTAAACTGCTATTTTCCCCTCTTACATTTATTTCCTTGTTAATAAGGCATTGTTTCCAGGGTGAAGATATATTGTTGCGAAATGAAGGTGATGTTAAATAAACAAAGAAATGAACAAATAAATAAATAAAAAGTGTATGCATATATGTATATATACATACATATATACACACATATATGCATATAATGTATATGTGTGTATATGTATGTGTAGGTATATGTATGCATGCATATATATTGTGTATATATATGTATATGTGTGTATGTGTGTACATGTATGTCTATACATATGCACACAGAGAGAAAGACATATATATATATATATGCACATATATGTCACCTAGGTGGTGCAATGGCCTGGAGTGAGGAAAACCTGAGTTCAAATCCAATCTCAGACACTTATTAGCTGTGTGACCCTGGGCAAGTGATAACCCTATTTACCTCAGTTTCCTCATCTGTAAAATGAGTTGGACAAGGAAATGGCAAACCACTCCAGTATTTTTGCCAAGAAAACCCCAAATAGTGCCACTAAGAGTTGTACACAACTAAAAAACAACTGAACAACAATAACAACAAATATATATATATATGTATATACACATACAAATATGTGTATATGTATGTATACAAGAGCATACATATATACATATATATGAATGTCCCATATCTATCTTTATTTATTTATTTATAAGTGCAAAATGAAATTAATAGGGTTATAACACTATAGCTGGAAAAGGTCTCAAAAGCTATCTAGTCCAACCATCAGTTTGCAGAGGAGGAAATTCACACCCAGATAGATTGTTGCCTAAGGAGTATCCAGGGAATATTAGAGTTGTGATCTGAACACAGATCTTCTGACTCTAGAGCTAGTGCTTTTCACACTATAACACATAGTCTGTGTCCTCCCTAGAAATCTAATGAATAAAGCATGAAAAGAACTTCATTTAAAAAGAAGTCTCAACTATCAAATTGTCTTATAGCATGGTCCTCAAAGTATAGCCAGCAAGTCACAATTTTCTTAAAAGTGTTCATGAAACATTTCCAGGGATACTGTGTTGCTCTGGCTTAATCTTCCCCAAACCATACAAAATCTGTATTTTCCAAAGCATTTCAACTAAAAAATTAGGTTTAAACAGTTGTGCAATTAAATGAAAATTATAATGATACTATTGATTATATTCCTAAGATTCAATTAATCTGTGACTGTGGGTTGGGGTAATCTTATTGCTTCCCAGATTTTCATGCAGAAGCAGACATATAGTTCTTTCCTAATCCTAGGCTTTCAGAGGAGAGAAAGAAAATGATATTTTTCTTTAATTTTTGGTGTGAAGAGGGAAGGGTTCAACCTCTGACTTCATTACTATAGGGAACTAACTCCCCACAAAGACCCTCCATTTACCACTGCAGATCAGCACCTACTATCTAAATTTTAGTCTTAGAGAGTACATAATTCCAAAAGTTGAAGGAGTTTCCAATCCAAGAATTTCCTACAGGGAAAATATATTCCTGAGTCCCCAAGGAAAACAAATTAGGAAACAAAGAAAGGAAAAACAAAAAGAAAAGAAAAGAAAAAAGAAATAACAATAACAAAAAAAAAAACACTGTGCAAGGTACTATACAAAGTTTGGGAGAAACATGAAAATAGTCCCTTCCCTTAAGGAGTTTAAATTTTTCCTCCTCAGCTAGGTCATATTGCCATACCTGGAGTTCCCAAAGGAAAAGGTTAAGAAGGCACACTTTGTTATTTTTTATTTTTGTTTTATTTTTCAATCTCCTTAAACTCATGAGATTAAGTGATTTGACCAGGGCACATACAGCCAGTATGTGTCAGATGCCAGACTTCAATCCAGATTGCCCTGACTCTGATACCTGCTCTCAACTCTCTATAATTTTAAGTTACAGAGGTGTGGCTGATATGCATTGGTAGAGAGAGTTTACTCACTGAGGAGTTCCACAGACTTTCTGTTACTTATATAGCAATAAGTTTTGCCAAGGAACTATCTATATCTCATTGTATCATCACAACCCAGTGAGGTAGGTGCTATTATTATCTTCATTTTACCAACAGTCAAGTTGATAAGTGTTTATTAAGCACCAATTATGTACTAGTCACTGTACTAGGCACTGGGGATAAAAAGAAAGACAAAAACAGTCCCTTCTTTTCAAGAAGGTCACATAAAAGAACAACCATGTGCAAATAATACACACACACTGGTATGGATACATTTGTGTACATGTGTATATCTGTATGTATGTATATGTAAGTGTATATATGTGTGTATATGTATGTGTGTACATACAATGTATACAGTAATTTGGAAATAATTTCAGAGAGAAGTCACCAATCTAGACAAAAACCTTGACTTCTTTAACACCAAGGCACTTAAGACAAATGATTGGAATCCTTCCCAGGAATACTCAAGTTCAGTTCCACACAGAAAAAAAATTAACTCAAGTAGACCACCTCCAACCCCCATACCTCTACTAAAAATACCCAACAGTACAAAAAGTTAGAGTTGGAAAGAACTTTAAAATCATCTAGCCCAGTCTTCTTAATTTAACAGAGGAGGAAACTGAGATCTAGAATATTACATCCTCTTATCCAAGTTTGAACAGTAAATTAATGATGCAACCCAGAACTAGAACTTCTCCATCTCAAGTGATTGACTCAGGACCATATAACCAATATCTGGCAAAGGTGGAGCTTGTACCCAGGTATCTAAATCTATAAGGCCAACTATCAATCTGTTATGCCATGATGATTCTCATTTTATTTGATATAACCTTAGGAAAGTAATGACTCTTAACAGGTTCAGTACATTACTCATTTCATGTTCATCCTAATAGAATGGAGCAAATGATGCCCTCCTTTTAGAGTAAGCAGAAGTGAAATTAGTTTAGAAAGTGCAACTTACTTCTCACACTACCAGTATGTGACATAATTAGGACTTATACTTTGACTCCTTGTACAATATGTTTTTTTCTTCTAACTTTCATTAGGGGTTTAGTGGCAAAGTACTTGAACACTGATACAGAAATCAGCTAGGAAAAGAAGGATAATTTGCTCATTCTAAATTTACATCTTTCACTGGGAATTATTTAATATGGGTGGGCAACTATATCATAGGTACTATAAATGACTCATTCATTCTATATGGACAATTGACTAGGAAAAGATCATGATAATGCGTATATGTATATATCCTTTATAGTACTTTATAGTTAAATAGGTATCCTTTATATATGTATAAACATATGTTATATATGTATGTATGTATGTACATATATACGTATAAAGGATACCTATTCCTTTAAACATGTGTGTTTAAACATATATAAAAGATACCTATTTAACTATATACATACATTTATAAAGGATATATATTTAGCTATATATCAACATATATGTGTATATGAAATTATAAAAGATATATGCATATATATAGCCATGACCTTTTCCTAGTCAATACATGACCCATATAAAATGAATAAGTCATTTCTAATACCACATGTATGTATGTATGTATGTATGTATGTATGTATGTATGTATGTGTGGATGGATGGATGGGTGGGTGTGTGTGTATATACACACACACATACATGCATACACACATTTTAATAGCTATATTTATAGCTATAAAGGCCTATTAGCTGAGTAGTGTTAGTGATTTTATTTTGTGTACTCAAATTGCATCTGAAATGATTGCTTTCTTTACTACTCACATATTAATATATAATCAGCTGCCTTGATTTTATATTGAATATTTCAAAATGTGATTTCTAATTGTGTCATTGTTTTCTGAGGAAAGAATCCACTAATCAATTAGTTTCCATTCCACATTTGTTGTGGGGAGAGATTGCCAACTTACACTGTTGGAAGACACCTCCAAACTTACCGAGTTGAACTAGTTACTAAACAAGTCACCTCAGCAGCAATCCTAAAATGGTGACCCAGCCATGGATTGAAGACCTCCCTAATGATGTTACCTTCTAACGAAGTCCATTCTTCTTTTGAATAGCTCTCATTGTTCTGAAGTTTTCCTTCTTATCTTGAGTCAACAGCATATCTGAACATAGTGATCCTGATCTTTCTTGAGTCTTCTTGAGAATAAACATCTAGAATTCCTTCCATTAATTCTTTTCTTATCACCAATCTCTATTGGCACCCTCCTTCAGGTGAATTGTAATTTATAAATGATCTTCCTAAAATATGACTCCCCAAACTGAGCATGTTAATGCAAATGGTGTCTTTACAGGGAAGATTAAAGCAGGATGGACAATTCTTTTTTTTTTTTTTAGAACACTTTGCCTTTCAGTGTTGCCCAAGGTTCCATTAGTCATCATTTTATTGAATTATATTGAACATTTTCATCACCATGAGACATGTCCATCAGTTATTCATCATTACTGCTATATGACTAGCCCATCTTTTTCATCAATCACACATTTTTTTCTGGTGACAGCCTTTATGCCACCTCTTCTCTAATATTCCTCATTTTTAATGATTGTAATCTGATCATGCCATTGCTCTTTGGGAGAACCTCAATTTCAATTCTTTGTTGAATGAGATTTCTATGGCATGAAGCCATATAGCACACACATGCACAAACACACATGTATATATGTATATACACTCGTGCATACATATACATAATCTACACAGATGTATGTACATATACGTATATATTTAACAAAAACAGATCTTTATAACTGACAAATAAATCTTAACCATGTCCTTATATGCCAGTCACTTCACTAGATCCTGGGGAAATTTTGGTTCAAAAATAATAGCTGAGAATTCTTGAATGAGGACATTAAAATTAACACAATCATCAAATTATGAGATTTTATGTACATTTGAACTTGGATAATGAAAGCCACATGAAGAACAGTGAAGACATTCATTTTCATTTCAGATTTCATATGTAGAAGTTAAATGTTAATAAGTGATTTAAATAGCCATGAACTAATGTATTTGGCTTAGGAAATATAGGCATTATGAAGAGGGTCATGCAAGACCTATTTTCCATATAATATTACCATTTATTGTTTTATCTTAAAACCACACATAGTTATTAAATAGTGCTTCTTTTAAAAGATCACTTAATTGAATGTCTAGCCTATGCATTTTTTTTGTCTTTAAAGCAGTAACATAACTGTTCTCCACATTTAGTGCTTTCTAGATCTTGGGATCACTTGTGAGTTCCAGTGAAGAAAACTTGAATTGAACTAACATCTACTGTGATGCCACAATTTTTGAATTATATTGAGTCAATTAAGTTTGATTATATCTATTAACTGGATGATTTTCAGAGAAATCCTGTTATTAAAACTATTGCTAACAGTACCTGCTATCACCAATAAAATATGAGCTGGTGTTTTATTAGTGGAAAATAGAGAAATAATAATTTACAATAGAAAATAGGCTTCTGAAAAATGTTCATTTTTAGTTAGTTTTTTTTTATGGATAATGTAGACTTTTTTTGCATTCCCTTCCCTTAAAGGAAACCTGGGTTCTGGTTTATTGTAGAGCTAGACGACATGTTATTAATCAAGCAAACAAGCAAATATTTATTAACTGCATACTGTATTCTAGGAACTGAGCTAGATGCTGAAGTGTAATCAATAGCATAAAGATTTAGCACAAGGTTATACATGTTGGGACAAAGAAGTGACAATTAAGTTAAGTGACTTGAAAAAGTTAGGTTAATAAATTACTAGAGGGGCCTGAATTGATGATCTGGGGAAATCATTTCTTTTCTCATATTCACCATTCATCTCTGCTTTTCAGTTGTCCACAAAGGTATTAAGATTTTCCTATCCTCTCTTCTTCTGTCTCATCAAGTATTTGAACAATTGTTCTCCTCTCCTTTTGAACAAATATTTTGAAAAAATATAATCTCCATCAGATTCCTATTGCCCATTCCTATATAAATTAGAAAACAGTAGCCATGCTCATTTGCTAGTTACTGAAAGGGATATATCTTTAAAGTTCTAAAAATAATGTTGTTTTGTCTATTTCCAGATTTCTACTTTCTACACAGGAGCACTATTAAGTAGTGATCTAGAGGCACTTTGTGGCACAGTGGATATAGTATTTGCCCTTGAGTTAAGAAAAGCTGTATTCAAATACAGCTTCAGACACTGTCTAGCTACAAGACCTTGAGCAAGTCATATAACCTTTATCTGCCTCAATTTCTCATCTATAAAATAGGATGATAATAGCCCCTTTTCCCAGGGTTGTTGTGAGAATCAAACAAGATAATATTTGTAAAAGTACTTAGCACAATGTCTGGCATATAATACATGCTTAATACATGCTTGTTTTCTTCCTTCTCTCCTACTTATTAACTGCACTGACATCATTAATTCTGAGATTGATTTCTGAAATTATGATTAGCAATGGACTCATAAATGTTATGGCCATATTGCTTCAAAAGTGTGTGTGTGTGTATGTGTGTGTGTGTGTGTGTGTGTGTGTGTGAAGGAAGAATGTGAGTACAAGAGAACAATTCTCATGAGGGTTACTCAGGATCTAAAGGTTAAGGCTGCTGCAATCTGCTTTTTGTGTATATAAGTGTCAGCAAAAGTAAGGAAGATATAGTTCATAAGCTTAGGAGCCCCATGAGTAACAATCACTCAGGAGGATGAAGCAAACATCTGTGCAAACTAGTGATAAAAGTCCATAGTAGAACTGGGAGAAAAGCATAGGCATTCTCTTCCTAATGTTAATTGGTTTCCCAGAAACACAAAATTATCCAAAATGATCTAACAGGGGGCAATAAATTCTACAAGAATTAATGCTATAAATGGATGTTTGGCCAAGTGACATGCTAGCCAACTTTATGGGGATGTTTGGTTATAAAGAATTAACTATGTACTTGAGAATTGGTGAGAGTTCTGGTAAATCTTATGAGAGGCATACCTGAATAATATAAGAGGAAAGCATTTGTATTAGATGATCCCAAGAAACTCATAGCACTGGTGCAATAGTTGTCTTTCAGAAACAAACACAAGTCTGATATTTCACATCTAATATGAAATGACATGAAATCAGATTTAAAAAAAAATTCTTCCTTTCTGTGTTTGATATCAAAAAATCAGTCTTGTTGGCATAATTTTACTCAAATCAGATGTAATTGTTGGGTCTGATATGCTTTAGCTTACTCCATATTTCTTTGAGTATGAGGAAAAACAGTAACACAGGGTTTTGGTACATATGGAGCTTTGGAGGCACGGCTATATCCTTTACAGAAGAATTAGACGGAGCAATAGCTAGAAAAATCTCAATTCTTTCTTTCAGCTATCTATACCAGGCACTCTTTTTTTTTTCTTTCAATGATAGTAGAGGGGTTATTTTAAAAAAAAAAGTATAAATGTTATTGGGGGAGAAAAAATACAGTAAGCAGAGATAAAACAAAGCCAAGCATCCAGAGAGAAGACTGTTCAGAAAGGACCACAGTCTTGAGGGTATCAAATGATTGATTGATTCTCAAGATATCTGAAAGAGGGAAGGAATACCCATGGGCCATATTAAAAAGCGATTGAGAAGTTATCAATAACCAATGAAACAAATGGCTCCTTTCCAATTTCTATAATATATTTATGAGAATAATCTGGGGTATCACTGATGAAGATTTTGAACATACAAATTCTAGCAAATAGCATTCTATAACAGTCACACCATTGATTAAAAGGTGTAACAAATACAAAACCTCATTGTGCAAATTATTTAGGTATTACATAAACAGGTGATTTAGTGACATTTTTGAAGTCACCACTTTTTAAAGTGACACTTTAAAAGTTTTACTCCAACCAAGCACTTCCCATATGCATATTAAAACCACATGACATGCTTTGAAAGATATAGCAACAGAGGGAACTTACTCATATCATGGAGGTAATAATCCTTATAATTCCTACCTTTTAGAGTTGCCTTACTTTAAATCAGAAGTCATTATGTATACACAAATCATATCATCACAATCACCGCCATCGTACATCAGTCAGTCAGTCCACCAGTAGAACTTAAAATCTCCTGTCCATTCTCACTGTTTTTGTATCCCCAGTGCCTCACATGATGTGTGTGACATCATAGGCACCTAATAAATTTTTCTTCATTAATTTATCGACTAAACATTTAGTCTGTTTTCTAATTCCTGAAATGGAACGAACCTTAGTTTTTCAAAGTCAGATGCAAAATCTAACAGGTTTTATTTTAATAATTGTAAAAGGGCCAGATATGATTAGCCACTGACTATTGTCCTATGATGAACCTTGCCTAGATAGGAAAGTGCTGTTATTAGTTGATTGGCTACTAGATGATATTGGAGGAAGGCATTTAATAGGGTTGCAGAAAGTTGTGAAAATTTCTAATCTGATCTGCATTGATGGAGGCTATGTCAATGGGATAAAGTAATGGATCTTTTTAGGGAAATTGAGTTTTAGAATGACACTACCACTATTTACTCAGGAAAATCATCTGGCATTGTGGACATGCTGTTACATAAGCCCATGGTTCAAATCTAGCATCTGAAACTTTTTAGCACTGTGACTGTGTCCAGATGGATTATCCTTTCAATCTTCAGTTTTATTATCTGTAAAATGGGCATGATAATAATATTTGTAGTACATAAAATTGTTGGAAGGCTCAAATGAGAGAGTATATAAAAGCTGCTTTCCAAACTATAAAGAGTTATGTAAATACCTACTGTCTTTTTTATTGTTTACTAGGAATTTGCTTATTTAAGGAACAGGTTCATATGTGATTGCATGTATAGCAAATATCATTTTAAAAAAGAGGCAGCATGGCATACTTTCTAAAGAGCTCAAGTAACAGGAAAACCTGGATTCAAATTCCACCTGGAATCCAAACTTAATGCTGGTGACAATGGACAAGTACCTTCATTACTCAATGCCCCATGAAAATTCACTAAAATTCCAAATTGCAGAGTTAAGTAGAGAGATGTATTGGTAGAGGAAGAGAGAGACTCTTGTCTAGGGCTACCCTACACCTCTGAAATCATAAGCACAGTTAACAAATGAATAAATATCACCATGTATCACAGGAAAAAATGATCAGAACTTAGTATACTTTAAGTTATAAGTGGAAAATAATAGTCGCAATGATTAAGAGTAAACTTCAGTTTCAAGAGTCAGATAAATTTATTAGACATAGAGTGGGAAGGAGTTATGTGCTTTCAGATCTTTATGAAACCCCACACATCATCCACTGTATTCTTCAGAACAGAGCAGGAGCTAATGCCATGTTATGATTTGTTTCATTAGAAGCTACTCTCCTTTTTCCATAGGAAATTTACATGTGTCTGGTATTGGTACAAGATGTCAATTGTTAATGTGAGATTATCAGATGGCAACTCTTCACTCTAGCCGGATTTCCATGCACAAAGAGAAAGAAAAAGTGAGAGAGAGCTGGGGGTAGGGGGAGAGAGAGAGAGAGAGACAGATAGACAGAGATGGAGAGAGACAGAGAGACAGAAGGAGACAGAGACAGAGTTATTCAGAGATAGGCAGAGACAGAGACAAAGAGAGAAAGACAGTTAGATAGAAAGAGATAGATAGAGAATTTTGTAGTTAGATGGTTTTTAGAAACATAGTTTCTTAGAGATAAAGAATAAGAGACAAAAATTTAGAACTGAAGGGAACCTTAGAGATCATCTAATATAAACTCATATTTTAGAAAAGAAGTAACTGAACCTCAGAGAAGTTAAGGTTCATGAGGCCACTACCTGCTAGAGCCAACGATACTAACATGGCTTCTTTGACTCCCAGGTCCATCCAGGGCTATTTCATCTACTGCACTAAAATGCCATTTCATTTCCCAGATCACAAAATAACACCTGCAACAAAATTTTGTCAGTGTTCTTGTTTTTTTTTTCCCCTAGTAACAAAAGTTGTGCTAGTAAAATATTATGCTACTATATAAATAATGATGACTTACTAACTTTTCTCTAGAAAAAAGAAAACTAATAAACTTTTAATAGCATTAATTAAGAACAGTATACTCTATCCTTGAACTCTTGTGAATTATTAAACTTTAGTAACTTTGGCAACTGGAGTAATAGAAAAAGTTCAAAAATGACATTTAAATGGAAAGTTACTAGTTTTTGGTCAATACTCAATTACACAATAGATTCTCATTTCAGTTTCTGTGAATCAGTAGTTAAAGTTAATAAAAACAAATAAAAAATAAACTCTGTTGTCTGATTAGGAGAATGCAAATCCATTTAAACTGTGAGAAGAATATTTTGCTTGACTTAAAATGTCATTTATACAATGCTTCGGTAATACTGACAGCCTATGTTGTTAAAGATTAAAAAGTTGAAAAACAATTCAGCTTATATAAAAGCCTACAGTGGGATTCCAGAGGGGATTAAGTATATTGGAAGTAGGTAAGCAGTCACAATTTTTAGCAAGTGTAAAATTGCAGTTAATGGTCAATGTCAGGAAGTACTAAATGAAATAAATTAGCATATAGGTACAGTGGTGACAGAGGTAAGGGGAGGCACTGCCAGGGAAGAGGTGTCCTGCATAGAGGTACAAATCCAAAGACAGTTTATGTTCTGTAGGAGCTTATAGTTCTACAGGAAGAAAACAAAACAGACAGGAGAATGGTGGCCAGGGAGAACTTTGATCTAAAAAGTTACGGGATGGTGAGTGGAGCCAGAGGAGACAGACTGACACAACCCTTCCAGAAACAAGCGCAGAGTTGACTGTATCATAGATTACTGGTGGAGAACAGGGTTGGGTGGGTGGAAGGAAAAGCATGACTCTGGTCAAGAAACTAAGCATACTACTAGGAGAAGGTTATGGAGAAAGGGGCCAGAGAGAAGGCAGTGAGGTGAAGTGTGGCTTCACCTGAAATAGTCTCCAAATGGAGCCAGTCACCAATTAGGAGAGCAGAGCCACTGTGCAGAAGTTCCTACAGGGCTGGTTTTCTGGTGTGTGTTAAGTTATTTGTCATGGGAGTTATGGTATAGGTGGGTGCATGGAAAGGACAGAGTATTTTGATTGATGGAGAAAAAGGGGAAGGCATTGTTCTGCTTAAGTTAATATTTGATTACATTGGAAATTATATGTTCGGATCCAAATCAAGTAGGGCTCTAACAAATTCTAAAGCATTCAGAGAAGAATGTCTAAGAAGTGAGAGATCATAACAAATGATGTTCTATTGAAGAAATGAGAGAGAAGAGAAAATGTATAGACTACTATAGTTAAGTATTTGAAAGTCTGTTATCTAAAAGAGGAATTACACTTCTATAGCATTGCCCCAGGGACAGAACTAAGATGGGTGGAAACTGCTCCAAGGAGTAGATTTTAGCCTTCAAATAAGGAGGAAAAAAATAGTGCTAAACACTTAGAACTGTTTAAAAATAGAGTGAGCTCCTTCCTGCTTTAGTAAAGTCACCATCAATAAATCTCTTCTTGTGAAATACTGATATGTTTTTTTCCACTTATTTTTTATTTGTTGTTCTTTTTGTTCTGGTCTTGTGATCATGTCAGTATAGGGAACTCCATGTGTGAAATTTCCTCCACTGTTATAGATCATTAATTCTTTTATAATTTGTAGTCTTTTTAATTAAAAAAAAAGAGATTTTTTTTCAAGGAGGAGAAATACAGAACTCATATCATATAAGCATACCCAAGCAAAACAAATTCTTACATTGACAAAGTTCAAAGAAGCATTTCTCATTCTGCATATTAATTCAGCATCTCTCTTCCATGAATTATGCAGCATTTTTTATCTGTCCTCTTGAACTGGCTAAGTCATAGAGAGGTCAAGTGACTATGCCCATGATCATAAAATTAATATTTATGCTGACACAACTTAAATTCAGATCTTCCTGAATCCAAAGCCAACCTCTCTTCACTATACAAAACTGGTTCTCTTTTGCTGATGATGTACAAATTAAAAGTTTATTAAATGCCAACTACGTACAAGGCGTTGAGTTGCATGATGGGGATACAGAGACAAAAAAAACAATCATTGGGCAAAAAAGCTTTATTAAGCAATTATAATGTGGCATGTACTGTAATTACCATTATGATTATAAAGAAAAAGATAAAACAATACAGGACCCCCGCCCTCCATGGATCTTGTATATACCTGTTGTCTGCCCCTTGAGATATCTTATAGTCTAATGGTGGAGATAACATGTACATACAATATCCCCATCAGACGGCCTTTTTTGCATGGGAACAGCATGTGTAAAACCATGAAGATGGAAGCTGAAATGCAAGTTGGGACAGAACTACTAGGCCAGAGTATGTGAAGGAGCTGAACAAGGAGTAAGTTGGGAAAGGAAGTTGAGAATCAAATTGTAGAAGCCTTTAAATTCCAGGCATAAAAGGGTGTATTATATCCTAAAAGCAAAGAGTAAACATTTCTGAGTAGGAAAGTAACCTAGTGAAAGCTGTGCTTTAGGTGCATTAAGGTGATAGCTGTATGAAGGCTAGATTGACAAGGGAAGAAATTAAAAGCAGGGAAGACCAACAAAATTGGCGCACCAGTCCAGATTAGAAATGACAATGTCTAAACTAAGGAAGTAACTTATGAGGGGAGGAAAAGGGATGGATTCAAGAGCTGTAGCAGCAGAATTCACAAGACTCCTCAACTAATTGAAAGGTAATAGCATTTCCAGTAACATCTGACTCTTCGTGATGCCACTTGGGGTTTTCTTGGCAAAGATACTGGAGTAGTTTGCCATTTTCTTCTCCAGCTCATTTTACAGATAAGTAAATTAAGGCAAACAGAGTTAAGTAACTTGCTCGGGGTCACACAGCAAGTAAGTGTCTGAGGCCAGCTTTAAACTCAGGAAGAGTTGTCCTGGCTCCAGACCCAGCACTCTATCCACTGTGCTACCTAGATACCCTTTGAATATGAAAGCTACCATTTATATGGAGCTTTAAGATTTGCAAAATGATTCACATGTGCTATCTCATTTGATTCTCATACTAACTCTGGTGGGAGAGGGATTGGGGCATGATAGATAGCTATTACGCACATTTTATAGACAAGGAAACTCAGACTGAGGGAGATTAGGTGACTTACCTGAGGGCACATGGTTCTAAGTGTTTGAGGCAATATTTGAGTTATGATCTTCCTGTTTCTAAGTCCAATATCCACTTAGATGCCAATGAATATAGGGGAAAGTTGAGGATTACTGTAAGGTTTGAAAACTGACTGGGTATCACAAAGGTAGTATCACAGAAATAGGGTAGTTGGGAGGAGGGGTAGGTTTAGGGAAGCATAAAATTCCTCTTTTGTTTTACACAGTGAGTTTGAGATGACAATGAAACATTAAGATGGAGATGCCTAGCAAGTAGATGAGCAAATGAAACTAGAGTCCAGGAAAAAAGATTAAATGTTTCATGGGGGGTGGGATTCCTTTTCAGGTGTTGATTAAACTAGTTGACCCCTGAGGTCCCTTCTAATCCTATTCTGTAATTAGAAAACCACTCTGGTTGTGTCCATTTATCATCAAATTAAGATAAATATGTAATGATGCCTAAAGAATACAAAAGACTTGTCTGTCGCAAATCTCCTCCTTGTTTCAAATATTCAGGCTTTTAGTATCAAGGCAAAAGAGTAAAAACAAACAGAAAACATGTAAATTTATCTTTCAAAGACTTCATTTAAAAAAAATCCCCCATCAGTCAGACACTCAGCTTTGATTCATTGTTTCATCCACATATGTTTTAAGATTTCCCTTTTTGCTTACTCTCTTTAACATTGCTATAAATCCAATTCCTCTCATTTGCACTGTCTGTTGGCTGCATTCAGTCACCCATTTGGATGTGTTTGAACTCATTAATCTGATATGTGTGATTCTTAAATGGAAACTTTTATTTCTCATTTTTGAAGACAGAGGACCATGTAGCACGGTCACCTGCTCTTATATCAAGGATGATGGCCTTGGCTTCTCAGCAGCATGGAAGTTTACTTAACATAGAGTTAATGCCCCCAGCAGGAACATGTTTTATTGTCTTCCATCAGTGGGACTCTCATGTTCAGATACGAAGTCAGTCTGTGTACAGTCAAGTTATGAGCATATGTGAGTGTAGGTATCCTTGGTTTAACATGATGTCCATGAAAAATCAGCTTTGTACCTAAGAATATCTTTGTGTTTTCATTTTCCCAGAAAGGAGAGGGGAACACACGATAATCACACATTTTGACTTAAGGAAGAAACAAAACAAAGAGTTTAAAAGCCCCTCCTTTCTTGGGAAACCATTTCAAAATTATCATTAAAAATATCAAAAGAAACAAAAATGCTTAGACCAAAGTAGTGCCCACTTTGAGGCCCCTATTTACTAAAATCAGGATGCTACAAAAGCAAAATAAATCAATGTTGAGCATACAGGGCATTAACCTCATCACTGCAACAAATTGAAATTTAAAATGCTTTATTTGCTACAAACCTACACTACCAAACAGCATTATTGATATAATTTTGTGGAACAGAAAACAAGAATGGTGCACTTTTTTTCCAGAAAAGTTTCATAATCCCTTTTTTTCTTCCTGATAGAAGCAGTGATATATACCTCCTTTAATGTGAGTTCATTAAATGAATAACAGAAGGTTATGAAAATGTGAGGCTGCTGAAACAATTTTTTTTTGAAATAGCCTATTTGGTATCTCGAGTATCCATACATCAAAGACATTGGCTCTCACCCTGTGATGAGAAATGCCAAATATTCTCTGGAGTACCATGCTTGAAAAAGGTGTTTAAGAGCTTGCCACTCATTTACAGGAATTACCTTTTGATGCGCAATAAAAAGTAGAAAAAATTACCTTGATGTCATTCTTTTCAGCTGCCATGGTGGAAATAGGCCTTATCTAATAGTTTGGTATGCACAGAAAACAAAATGTATTCTAATGAAAGAATTCACTGAAGTGATTATAAATGCACTGGCCCTTTTCAATTCCTCTCCAGATTTCATAAATCTCCAACAACCTGGATTTTTCTCTTAGCCTTTATTGCAGAAGGCTAATTTCTGCTGCTCTAAGGAGGGTAAATTTATTCCAGGAACAAACTGCAGGAGCAGCCCTTCTTAACTCAAGCGGCACAGATTAAGCAGAAAGAAGCCCATTAAATGCCACCTTCCATTTTAAGGGATCATTCAAAAACAAGTCATCCTGGGTCTCCACTCCTATTTCTTGCACTGACAGGCTGATGTAATGTGCCTCACTTGTCAGAGGCAGTCAAGGAGCCAGAGCTGAGTGAACTGATAGTGATCACATCCCCAGTGGACTGGCAAGGCTCAGGCTACATGCCCCATTGCTCAGCTTTCTGGTTAAATCACCTTCCCTTGGTCCCCTGATAAGCCAGATGAATGTCTGCTCCCCCTCCCTGCAAGCTCAGAAGGTACAAGCAAAAATACCAGGCTATATTAATGTATCTTCCTAAAATCAAATTTTACAGGCCCCTCTTGGAGTTTTGTTTTATATGTGGTAAGAAGAAATTCTGAAATCATTGGTCCTGCAACAAGGTTTGGCTCTGCTTGAAAATAATTAAGGCAATAATCAGAAATTATAGTGCAATGGAAAGATCATTAACAAGCCTTGGAATCATGGGACCTTATTTTGAATCTGTGCTCTGCCACATAAATGAATGGCAATAGGTAAGTCCCTTAACATCTATGGGCCTCCATTTGTGTATGTATAAAACGAAGAGGGAGAATTAGATGGAATCCATGGTCTAAACTCGAGATCTGCAACTCTATCTAGCTCTTTGGGATTTGAACCATGTTTTATATACTTTATCTCGATTCATCCTCATAACAAATCAGGGTGTCAGGTGCTATTATTATCTCCATTTTACAGATGAGGAAACTGAGGCTTAGCTATTAAGTGATTTTCCAATGGTCATATAGTTAACAGGTACCTGAGGTAGGATTTGAACTCAATTGTTCTTGATTCCAAGTCCAGCACTTTATCTACCATAGATTAATTAGGGGATGATTTTTAATTTTTTTAAATAACTTACTATAAGTCTCTTTTAAGAGACTCCAGCTTCTCTAACGTTCATTCAACATGATTTGCAAAGCAAGCAAAATGCCCCCCACAAAAGTGGTAAATTTTAAGCACGTGTGTTGCATAAGAGGACCTAGATTTACCTGGGCTTAGTTTTCATATTATTCACAGATTTAAAGCTGGAAGAGACATCAACAATCACCTAGTTCAACCCCTTCATTTTACAGAAGAGGAAGCTGGGTTCCAGTGAGTTTAAGTGACTGTGGGTTCTCCACAGTCAACCTACAGATAAAATCACAGTAAATAGTTGACTACAATGAAATTCCTTCTCTAAGCCAAGACCAAACCACCAAATCAAGGCAAAACCTTTGTCAGAACATATGGAATCTTCTCTAATTCTTTCTGCTGGGAGTCAAAATAAAATGGTTCCCCAACGGTGCATAAACTGAATAAGCTTAGAAATCATTTGTGTAATTGGTGACAATATTCCTCGTGCTCATTGATGTGATGAGGCTAAACTTTCACTATCCCATGTGTATGTTTGTCATTTATCCCCTTCTCCTCAGGTGCAAAGAAGGCTACCAAGGAGTCCGCTGTGATCAGTTTTTGCCGAAAACCGATTCCATCTTGTCGGATCCAAGTACGTCCAATGTTTTGTTTTGTTTTGTTTTGTTTTTTTTTCTTCTTTTTCTTATGTCTATAATGCACATAATGGGCAACCGCACTCTATGACATAGACTTAGAATGCAAGATGAGTTTCTTGCAGTGATGTGTAATGAATGATTTTTTTGTTTTTTTATAAATCCACCAAAAGTTGGGCCAGAGGGCACCCAGCCTGTAGACTCTTACTTTGAGTTAGGAGGAAATTTCCCTTTTCCTCTTCACTAGTTCTAGTAACTGCTCAAACTCCTACAAATTGTTCAGCCTACTTGGCCCACCTAGATAATTTAGTGATTTATCTGGTGTGGGAATATCCTCCAGTGAGGCAAATTGAAAATTATCTGTGACTGAGCAAATGAGTCTTAGTGAGTTTCTGGAGTCCTGTAGAGGTAAATGATCACAAAATTTTAAGTGTCAGAATCAGAATACAAATCTTTACATTCTAAGTTTAATACTTAATCTCACACTGCTTCTCAACTAGAAAATAGGATTTTGAAATATTCTTCCTACCATCAAAAATAAGTAAGTGGTACGGGTATATAATATGCAATAATTCCTGTGGAGAAAATGTAGTGTAGTGGAAAAAGCAATGGATTTAAAACCAAAAGACCCAGGTTCAGATTCCACTCTGCTACTTACTATTTGTGCTTTATTCTCTACAAACAAGTTATTAAAAGAGTATTAACTTTACAAAATAATTCACCGCGGGCCTCTTTAGATAACCCCAAAGTTCCTTGGACAAGCCCCTTAGATCAATGTTCTTTGAATTTCCTTGGCTTTAAAATGAGGAAATGAGACTAGATTTTAGCTCTAAAACAATAATCTTGTTGCTTGGGCTGGCACTGATGTGTATATATTATAAGATGCTCTTGAGTCTTTTTTTTTCTTGTGCATTGCGGCATGCAGTGGAAAGAGGATTGAACATCAAGTTAAAATATCTGGGTGTCGGTATTGGCTCTTACATTTACTAGATAATAGAACTGAAAGCTGAAGAACTTTATCCCTACTAAGATACTGTGACAGCCAATTTAATTATTACATAAAACTTTATTAATTTAGATCCACCTTTTTTGGCATTTTTACTCATCGCAACTGGAATAGAGCTTAATCTATGTATAATATGCTAAGGAAATTAATAATGTAAATGCATTTGTAGTGTTGAGATTTGAGCAAATTTTGGGAACCAATGGCTTTTGTTCACTTCATTTTGATGAAAGGCTTTGAAGCCTTGACTACCAATGGTTAATGCAATAGTTACAAATAATTAATATGCCAATTATATTTTTAATATTCAATCAATGAAAGAAAGGCAAGACCTTTACTAAAGAATACTAGTCATTTACATGTGTAACCATATGCATTAAAATTATATGTGTATTAAGTAATACAATTATGTATTTTTAAAGTATTCTTTAATTTAGACTTTAACTAATGTGAATGGGACTTATACTCAAAAGTGAGGATTTACTAAAGCTACAAAGCATCATGAACTCTTCAAAGAGCTGGGATATAATTGTGTTGCCTAGCATATTTTCTTGCAAAAATAAATAATTCTTAAGCATTTTTTTATTTCACTGATACTGGAGTATTTTTAAGTCATTTAAAAATATTTCTGAGGCATAAAAAACATCCTCTTTCAGAATAGCAAGTGACCCATCTTGCAAAAACTAAACATCAGTAATATATATGGAATTCTTTAATAAAGATTAAATATCTTTTACATAGTATTCCCTTAGTACAGTAAGTGGTTGTTGAATTGAATTGTATGTAGACATATGGGTTTGTGTCTTTCCTGGTAATGACCGCTTGGATATTAGAAATAGTCAACTTCAGGTTCATTTTCATTTATTGCTCTTCATTCATGAAGAGCAGTAAACTAATACCCAGGGAGGTCAATTGT
>NW_020940527.1:16551687-16609378 GCF_900497805.2 Vombatus ursinus
TAACTTTTGGGTTCAAACTTTCTTTTTCTTTATTTTTTTCCTTCCTTACTGAGAAAGTTGTTAAAAAATCTCTTAGATGTATACAATTCAACATAGTAAAAGGAAATCTGATTTAAGGCATTTGCCCATTATATTGGCAATATTCTTTTCCTGCCCAGATACATTTCTCCTTCAGAAGAGTGAGGCTCCATAAAACTCAGAGGCCAGACTAACTCAAATCACCCTCAGAAACAAATGCCATAATCCTATAGTTCTTTATTAAGGTGATTATATATCAGAGGAATATTGTTAAGTTTCCTTCTTGTACATAAGAAAGAAAACTGTATTTGGAGTCAGAGCACCTGAGGTTAAGTCTAGGCTGTGCAATTTCCCTGCCATGTAACTTTAGGAAGTCATTTCCCCTCTTCAGATCTCAATTTTCTCAACAGTAAAGGGAAAGGGTAGGTTCAGAAGAGATCTAAGATTTCTTTCTGCTATACTATACTATGATTCTTTCCTTGCCTGGGGTCACTAATGTTGTTTGTGGTGGTAATTGAAAATAATCAGCAGAATTAACCTGAAAATTATCTTTTTCTTAGTGGACTGACCTTTGGCTAATTCATTTAACAAACATTCACTGAGCATCTATTATGTACAAGGGGTTTTGCTAGGCTCTGTGTCAGATAGAAAGTTATCAAATAGTCAATCCCTCCTCTGAAGTTCATGGTGAATATTTTTTCAGTACCCTTACTGGTTGCCTGAAGCAAGAGAGAAGGCTCACTCAAAAGACTTCTGTAGTGGCATTCAGATGGAGCCATGAGCAGCCACAATCAGAACACAAGGTGATGGAAAGAAAAAAGCTTAGGAAATTCCTGCCTCCAGAACCTCCAGGTTCCAGTCTTAGTGTTGCCACTTACTAGCTCTGTGACTCCATTTTGTTATTGTTCAGTCATTTCAGTCTGTGTCCAACTCTTCATGCCTCCATTTGGGGTCTTTTTGGCAAAGATCCTCGAGTGGTTTGCCATTTCCTTCTCCAGATTATTTTACAGATAAGGAAACTGAGGCAAAAAGAATTAAGTAACTTGCCCAGGATAACACAGTTAGTAAATGTCTGAAGATGAGTCTCCCTGACTTCAGGCCCAGTGCTCTATCCATTGAGCTACCTAGCTGTCCTAAGTTTCCATTTTATATCTGTCAAATAAGGTCACTGGACTCAACATTCTTTAAGTTCCCTTCCATCTCTTTGATTTTGTGACTATTCCCTTCTCCTGATAATATCCATTAGTCCTGATTCCACTGACCTATTCTCACTGATCTGCAGAGATTTCCATTCCTAACACACTCTATTTGGATTGTCCTTCCAACACTATGCAGTTATTTCAGCTTTCACTGAGTTTTAAACCTCTGTTGAAATACCCTTGTGGAAAGACAATTTAATTCATTCTTTATGACATGTGTGGACCTGTTCTTTGCTCACTGTAATATACCTCTACAAAGTTATACTTTCCCCATATGATGTGTGTGTAGTTTGTGTTTTTGTTTGTTTTTGTTTTGTTTTGTTGAGAGAGGAGCACTAGAAGCTATTGTAATTATCTTCCTCAGAGGATCAGGACAGTGCGGTAGAAAGAATTTGAACCAAAGAAAACTTGTTTTCAGGTCTCTACCACCACCACCCCACTTAGTGAAGTTATTTAGATGCTCTCAGCCTTACTTTCCACACCTATAAAAAATAAAACAAAGGGTAGTAGTTATTACCACCTAACCCTCAAGGTGTCCTAATGAACAAATGAGATAACGTATGAAAAAAAATGCTTTATAAACCATAAAGTCCTCTGTTGGGTCATGCAGAAGTGAAAGTTGGACCAATTATTTCATGCTGGATCAGCAATTCATCTCTAACTTAATCATAATTTTTATGGTACTTCTAGTCTTACAGATTTCCCTGGGGTACTGAGAGGCTACACGTTTAGTTGTATCAGAGGATAAGACTTCAGCCTTTACCGCAAGGCCAGATGGCTGTGTCAGACTATCTCCATATAAATTACTATATGAAACTAAATTCTCCTTCTTATTACTACCACCATGTTTGAATCAATCAATCAAATATAGTAAATTATTAGCTTACTCATTAGCTACCTGAAAAACCCTACTTGTCTGTTCTTCACAATCAATAGAATCTAATCAGGATTTTTTTGATACATGCCTTTGGCAAAGGATAAACATAAGCTTATTTCATACTTTAAAAAGGATTCTCAAATCATAACTATTTCGGAAAGATATCTAACACATCCTATCAACTGTAGCCCTGGTTTAAAAAAGCCTAGAGTATGTTGACAAATTGTCTCTGTCAAAAAGTTGGATGCTCGCTATCTGGCTTCCAGGAAATTAGCTTTGGGGTATGAAGTGGAACATTAATATCGAATATAGATCTAGAATAGTAGGCTTGCTGCCTGTAAGCATTACTATAGGGTCATTTGATTGAATTAATAAATGTTATCCTGCTTTTGAATGAAGGCAGAGGGACCACTTAATCAACAGACATGAAATTTTCCTTCCTAGTTTACATCAGGAACCTCAGAGAATAATCAAGCCAAAGTATTTTAATTATCTTGATTAGCGATGAATGGAAAAATCTAGCTTAAGGAAAAATAAATTTTTGAGTTTTAATTTTTTTTCTTCTCCTTGGGCCTTATAATTTAAAGATAGGCTGAAATGTAGGGAGAAAATTACTAGTGATATCAAAATGAATACGGTCAGGCTGTTTTTAATAAAATAGCCTTCCAGGAACCTATATTCAATCTGGAAGAAAACACTAGGTACAGGGGTCAATACAAAATTTAGACAAAGTAGATAGATAGATAGATTAGATAGATAGATAGATACATAGATACATAGATACATAGATAAAGGGGCAGACGGAGGGATGCTAAGCGAATGGAGGAATCTAGAAAGGCCTTTTACGATAGATAGCTTTTGACTTGAACTTGGAAGGAAACTAGAGATTTTAAGAGTTGCAGGTAGAGATTATATTTCCAGAGAAGCCTTGGAAGTGGTGCATGTGGTGTGTGTGTGTGTGTGTGTGTGTGTGTGTGTGTGTGTATATGTGTGTAGGGGGAATCATAGCTATCCTGACATGTTTGAAAGGCTAGCATCTAGAAGAGGCATTACACTTATTTTTCTTTGTCCCAGAGGGAAGTGTAGAAGCAATATATGAAAATTGTAAAGAGGCAAATTCCATATGAAAATACAGAAAACTTCCCTACAATTAGAGCTTTCCACAGGTAGAATGGGATGTGTCAGGAGGCAATGATCTCCCCATCACTAGAGATTATTCTCATGTATCATAGATGCTGTAGACAGTTTGAGGTTTTGAGGGCATGAGCTGAACAAAGTCACCTCTAAGGCCCCTTCCAATTATAAGGTACTATTATTTTATTAATGTTTTATTTTATCTAAAACTATGATTTCCTTGGTGTAGAGAGATCCCTAATGAGAAACTCCCTCCACTGCTTGCATATCTACAATTATAATTTACATTCATAGAAAGTTACTTTGGGTGTTGAGACATTGGGACTTGTCCAGTATCACACACTGTATGTATCTCAAGGGCAGCCCTTGGACCTAGTTCTTCCTAAGTCTGAGGCCAGCTCATGACACATATCACCTCCCTCTCCATTGTTTTGTTAAAATCATCAAATGAGAGATTCAAGAATAGAAAGAAAATTAAAATTGAGAATATAATCATGTATGTGATGCAATTAGAAATGTACATGCTTTATTTGAACGCTTAATTCTTTATTAGAATCTTATATTTCTGAAATTATTTCAGAAACTGGATGAGTGCTTAACCAAGGGTCCTACAATACTCAATATAAATTGCATATGGGCCCAAAGAAATATGAAAATGAATCTTAAAGGGTTTTCAATAGGAACCACAGTGGTCTAGGGAGAAATAAGCATAATTCATGAAAGGCCAATGTTTCAAATATTACTATATTTAGCAAAATCATTAACATATGATTAAGAGCTGGAAATATTGAAGATGATCTAGTCAAACCCCTTACTTTATAGATAAAGAAATTGAGGTCTAGGGATGTGAAGTGATTGACTTAACTTCGCATAGCTAGTAAGTGACATTAGGATTTTAACCCAAGCCCTCTATTGAAGCCAATATGATTTCAATTATAACTACCTTCTTTAATTACTATATAAATAACATTCTTCACTATACTCATCATTGTTGAAGCTATCATTATTTATGTTTCTTTATATTATGGATCAAATTCTTTAAAAAAATAAATGATTTCAGTTTACTCATCTGTAAAATTACAGGGTTTGACTAGATAATAGGAGTCCTAATCCTGGGCACTATGGATAACTTTCAGGGAATCTCTGAACTTGGATCTAGAAAAATCTACATCTTTGTTTTATTAAACTCTAAATGAAATTTATCAGTTTGTTTAATTACTTAAAAACACTATTATGAGATGGGATCCATAGTATTCATCTGAATCTTAAAAATGGTCCATGACATACAGATCTTAAGAATCTTTGATTTAGATTGTATTTAAGATACTGAAAAGATTTATCATCTCAAGCTATGTGTACTGTGTTTATCCCACAGTTATCCTATAAGAACCCCCCTACACCAATAGATGATTAGCCTTAGCATTATGATAAAGACTTTTCAGTGACCATACTTACGTCCTATATTTAGAACTATCATATACTGTTAGAAGAGATATTAATTCCACTCTATACAATTTCTTTTTTAGAAAGCCTGTGTAGTGTACCCTTTCTAGGGCAATTCATTTTAGCAATTTTAATGAAGAGCAGACTTTAGGTTTCTCCTGGATTTGAATAGTAGGAAAGGATCAAAGTAGTATTTAGCATAAGGAGAGAGAAGGACAATAGATAACACTATATCTTCTTTGTCTAACTCCAAGTTAACAAATATAAAAACTGACAGGAAGCCTGCAGCATCGCTTAAACTTACTTAGAATCAAACTTAGACTGTTTCATCTATTTAAGATTTTCAAATTCAAGTATTAGGATTTAAGACTCAAGGAGACCTTAGAGATCATCTATTCCCACTGAGTCCCTGAATCAATAGAGTCTGGACCAAATTTATATCATTAGAACCATTACCTCATTTATATTTAGGTTGGTTAGCTCCTGATGGTCCAAAAGAGTGAAAGTATTATTCTCAAGCTGCAAGTTATTTGATTGATTTTTTTTTCTTTTGAGGTTGTAGAGTTTTCTATGTTTTTCTTTCCAGCAGGTTTATAAAAGAGGAAAAAAAATACCTATCAGGATGAGAAGCTCAGGACTTTTATATAGTCTAGTGGTCCACTGTTCTGTAACAACTATATTAGCAGGTCTAGAAAAATTACTACTATCATAGTAATCATTTTAAAATTCATATTGCTTAGTGCACCAAGGTTGAGACAGATCTACCATTCATAGATCTGGCCTACAAATTCCAGGATCCTGATGACTGCAGAGAAATGGAGGCAGGGCCTCAGGGCTTAAATACATTAGTTGCCATGGAGAACACCACTTTCTTGGCAATTAAGGGAGTGGCCATGATTTTTCTCTTAGAGACATAATGGATTCTTATATTCTTAATTAATTTTAATAGAATTGGGAAATGCCTTCCCCAATCTTGAATAAGTAATGAAAGACCTAGGATGACAGTTAGGAGATACTTTGGAGAGTATTTACTCTAATTTCCCCTTCATAACTAGAAAAGACCTTAGAGATCATATATTGAAGCTTTCTCATTTAGAGATGTGGAAAATAGAGCAAGTGAGTTGTCCAAGTTCCACGACTACTTAGTGGCAGAAATGAGATGATAGGATTATGGATTTGGAATTAAAAGCAGAACTTTAAGATCATTAAATCCAACCCTATTCACTTTAAAAATGAGGAAACTGAGACAAAGGGAGAAAGATCAAGTGAATCTATGCCACAAGGTCAGAAAACTCCCATGTATCTGAGGTGATATTTGAATCCAGGCCTTCCCCACTGTAAGTCCAGTGCTCTATCCATTGTTCTCCTCTGCCTCAAATCCTCTGATTCCCAATCCAGTGTTTGTTCTGCTAGAACATTGCTACTCTTCTTGGAACAAGGGTGCCCAAATTTAGAGTCAAAAGTTGGACCCATCATTGTGTTTGGCATGAGTTTCTGTCCCATGGGTACCCCTGCATCCTTGCCAACTGTCGCTTTGTGCTAGAGTGGGCCTCAAAATGAGGGGGAGTGTAAAAGAACCTCATTTAAGGGTGAGTCTCTGTACATCCAAAAGCGTCTGAGCTAAAACAGAGGTAGGTCTCAGAAGGAGAAAAGCCCTTATCTGGCAGACTGGTACTTTGGAGTGGGAGTAGTGGAGGAGGAACAAGCATTTAAGTACATACTATGTGCCAGGCACTGTTCTAAGAACTTTACAAATATTCTCATTTAATCCTCATAACAACCCTGTAAAGCAAGTGCTATTATTATCCCCATTTTACAGTTAAGGAAACTGAGGCAGGCAGATAAATGACTTGTCGAGGGTCATGTAGCTAAGTGTCTGAGGATATATTTGAACTGAGAACTTCCTGATTTTAGTCCCAGAGCTTTAGCCACTGTGTCACCTAGCTGCCTCTTGGATTCTAGAACTGTGATGCTATTGATAGAACTGTATCCACAGAGTAGATCATGAGGGTACCTTCTATACTCTCCCTGTTATACTCAGAGGGTTCTGAAAGGTAGGTAGAAGATGCCAGCTCGCCTGGCAGAGAAATGGATACCCAAAAAGCATTGAAAGGAGAATAGGAAACAGACCTCTAGAGTGGAGAAGAGGGGAACCACAGACCTCATTGGACCATCATAAGATGATTCTCGCTTCAATCGACCAACTGGCATTTATTAAGCACTTACGATGGACCACACAATGTTCAAGACACTCTGATACAAAGAAAAATGAAACAGTCCCTGCCTTAAGGGAGCTTGCATTCTATTAGGGGAGGTAATATGTAGATGCATAAAGGGATTCCTTGCATGGAGGAGGTGTAAGTGATATTGGGGAATCTTTGTTGTGGAAGCCTTAGAAACTATGGGACCTTGTATGGCTTTGGTTTTCTTTGAGTCTCTTGTTACAGAATATGTACCTGGTTGTAGATGATGTTATTATTCTTGTTTTCTTTCCTTTCAAATACATTTTTTTTTTTTTACCATTTGAAGCCCCATCTTGCAAGCTGAGCAATTTC
Organism: Vombatus ursinus; assembly: GCF_900497805.2. Classification (NCBI taxonomy): domain Eukaryota; kingdom Metazoa; phylum Chordata; class Mammalia; order Diprotodontia; family Vombatidae; genus Vombatus; species Vombatus ursinus. The sequence continues at coordinate 16,558,914 of NW_020940527.1, forward strand.
AATAAACCTACTAGGGCTGTCTAATCAAGTGAATTCTCCAGGTTTCATGGCTGTAGCTGGGACCCTGAGAAGTGTGACACCTCCCCGCCCCATACAGCAACTTACAGACTAAAAGGGAAAACATTTTAAATGGAAACTTGGCCAAAAGTGAGCCTGACATCAGTTGCTATTCGTTTCTAAGACTATTTGGTCATTCCACAATAGCTTCTAAGAACAACAGTGTGTGATTTCTTGTCAAATTTCTTTCCTCATTTTACTATGTGTCTCCTAAATGAATTTCTGACATTGGACAAACTTGGAAATTATATCTGAAATGGGAGGCTTTTTTTTTCTAAAAGGGGGCTATTTTCATCCTCCAAAATGAACTCACCCCCAACAATATTTTTTTCAAATCCCTCAAAACATAGATAAGTGGCTTCCTATTGTCTCTAGGAAATACAAAACACAGACATTTTAGTTTAGTGTTTATGGCCTTTTGAAATCTGTCTCCACTATATTTTTCATGGTTCAATTGACATTCAGGCTGAACTAAAGTCAGCAAACCATTTCTGGCTTCACTGCATTCTCAAATGCCATCCCTCCTTCTTATGTAACAGATTCTAACTAGTACCTTGAAAACCTTCCTGGCTTTTCTTCTATCTACTCCCTCAAATTAATGCAGGGCTTGTGTAATATCAACCTTCACAATATTCCTTAAAGCTTCACAGGCAAACTTAGCTGTTCTCACAGCTACCTCTGGCATGACCCAGTTTATCTCCATCTCTGTGGGGCTTTATCAGGATTAAGAGTCTGTGTTGGGGCTGGTTGCTGCAAGTCTTCAACCTGTGTGAAAAAAATGCAAGGTGATACTCCTTTAGTGGCCATGTGACACTATCCTCTATGTTCTCACCAGATTCCCTGTTCTTTTCAGTTTTGGTATCTCTCTATATCTAGCAGCATCATTCCCTAATGAGAGAATTTCCCTGGTCCCAAAGTATCACATATCACCTATGTTCCAGCCATTCTCTTAAAAGTATGCCTTAGGGGCATCTAGGTCGTGCAGTGGATAGAGCACCAGCTCTGAAGTCAAGAGGACTTGAGTTCAAATCTGATCTCAGACCAAACACTTGACACTTACCAGCTGTGTGACCCTGGGCAAGTCACTTAACCCCAATTGCATAAACACAAAAAAGTATGTCTTCTTTACATAAAAGCATTATGGGACCATAACAGACTGGACCTCAGAAGAGGTAGCTCAGATCTGAAATGCACTTCTATGCTCATCCCTGCTTTTCAGACTTTTCAGACTCAGATCCAGGCTCATACCAAGTACTATGTGAAGCTTTTCTAGATTCTTCCCCTAACATGACCCAGTTGCAAATGTTCCCTCCTTCATATTTGTGTAGAGAACTTTTTTTTTCCTGTTTCCTCTTATTTCTTGAATTTGTATCATACTTATCTTTGGTGCATGGTATATCTTATTAGCATCATAAGATCATAGAATTAAAGCAGAAGGGACCTTTGAGGACATCTAGCTTAACCACTTCATTTTATAGACTAGGAAACTGAGGCAAAATAGTATGGGGGGATAGAGCCCAGCACTTTGAGTTAGGAAGATATTGGTTTAAATTCCTTATTAGTTGAATAAAGCTGATAAGCCACTGAACCTCTCTATGACTCAGCTTCTCCATCTATAAAAAGGGGATTTTGGAATCAGTTTCCTCTTAGGTCACTTTTAGCTCTTAATCTATAATCCTAAGTGAGGTAACCAAGGTCACACATACTAATAAGTAGCAAAGACAGGATTTTTACCAGAATCTTCTGTCTCCAAATATTGGCTGCCTTCAAGGCCTGCTTCAGTTTGTCTTTGTGTTGCCAGTGCCTTGAACACATCAGGTGTGAAGGGAATGAAGGGGAGTAAGGCTTTGTCTGCTTAGAGGCTTAGGACCCTAATGGAAAGCAATTCCTCTCAGTTTGGCAGATCGATTAGATGTCAATAAATTCAGGAAGGAGGCTAGGTGGCACAGTGGATAGAGTGCCAGGCTTGGAGTCAGAAAATCTCATCTTCCTGAGTTCAAATCTGACCTCAGATACTTCCTAGCTGTGTGACTCCGGGCAAGTCACTTAACCTTATTTGTCTCAGTTTCCTCATCTGCAAAATCAGCTGGAGAAGGAAATGGCAAATCACTCCAGGATCTTTGCCAAGAAAATCTCAAACGGAGTCACAAAGAGTCAGACACGACTGAAAAACAACTGAACAACAAGGCTGGAACATACAGAGTTTAATTAATATCCACTGATGGGCAGTTAACACGTAAATAACACGAGCCCCCAGTAGAGAAAGAATGAATATGTGGATGTGCATGTGTATGTATGTCTACATACACATATGCACGTGACATCTACACATGCATACGTACCTACTTATACCTACATGGACATACATACATGTACATGTGTGCATATATGTGTACATTGTATATAAAATGTTACACAGTCCTAGGGTGACATTCTCTAGCCAAAGAAGACATTCAGATCAGTCCATCAGGTGCTTAAAGCCTGTCACTTTCCTTTTTTATGCAACAGGAGCAGGGCATTAGGGGCTATTGCAAGATCAAAATCAGGCCTAATCTAGGCAATTAAACATGGGGCAAAATTGTAGAACCAAAGAAGACCCAAGTTGTTCTCTCTCCTCCTCCACACACAAATTAGCACTTTTTAGTTGAATTCAAAGAGTCTTCGAGCCCTGTGTCCACACTTTCATTGTTCTGAAGACACTTGAATGTCTCCTTAGGAAGTCTTCTTTATCACTGAATAGGATAATTGGAAGAAACAATTTGCATTTAGAACTAGGAGGAGTCCTAGAGATCTAGACCTCCTCAGTTAAAGGCAAGAGAAGTCACTGGTGTAAAGGTACATAATAATTAGAACCCAAGCCTCTGGATACCCAGTCCTGTGTGCTTTTCTTCCTCTACACCATGTTCTTTCCTGAAAAGTGGAAATGTGTGTGTGTGTGAGTGTGTGTGTTGCGTGGATTTATTCTACTATTTGAGATAGAAACTTAAACAGGAAAGCAATCACATTCATAGATGGTATTAATAAATAAAGGGAAAGCTTTCTCATTGAGAAATTCACTTCTCTTGACATGTTCAGGTTGTGAATTTGAAGCTAGTGAACAGCTTATATAAATATTCACTATATGTAACAATAAGGAACATAGGATGTTGTCTCAGAGTTATTTAATAAATAGAAAGAGATGGATTGGATATATACCCTTGTAACTGCAGAAATATTCTAATTCCTTTCTCAATCAGATTTCATAACCAAGGTTCTTTCTGCCTTTTCCCCTTTCCACTGTCCTTTTAGTAAGGTCTTGTTTGATTCTGCTTCACTGGATGAGGTGAAATTGTTCCTACAGCTTGTCAGATTGCATTTACAAGTTTCCAAAAGAAGAAAGTTCTTAGAACAACCTTACTTCTTGATAGACAGAGAAACAGCTGAATAAGGTCACCCAAAACTTCATGGAGCAGAAAATGGAAGGCATTTAGATTTCTCAGGATTCTTCTCCATCATTCCATTGCTCAGGTGTTCTCTGAGAAAAGGTTATATCACTCCAACACTTCCTCATAGATGAAGATTATAAGCAGGCCTTTATAGACGAGAAAAGGGCCCCCTGCCTTTTGTAACATTATCCTCTCTTGGTTCATGGTTTCTGACTATTCCTTTTCATCTGCCTTTGTTAGATCACTGATGGGCTGGTGAGTGTACAGAAGATGTCAACCAGGATGGTGAAAGTCCTTGAGTTCATGTCATAAGAGGAAAATCAAGGAACTGGGGATGTTTAGGGAAAACTCATAAGGAACATTTATATGTCTTCAAGTATTCGAAAGGATGTTGTGAGGAAGCAGAATTAGAGCTATTTGGTTGGCTCCAAAGGGCAAAGACAGGAAGAATGGGATGAAGTTGAAAAAAATGCAAGTTTAAGTATATTTGGAGCAAAAACAAAACAAAACAGAAAATCAACTTCCTAAGCTTCCAGGCAGAAGAGAAATAACCGCCTATTTCATATAGTGTGAATTCCTTTCAGAAATGGATAAAACTGGGGTAGCTAATTGGCGTAATAGATAGAGCACTGGCCTTGGAGTCAGGAAAATCTGAGATCAAATCCATTCTCAGACACTTGACACTTACTAGCTGTGTGACCCTATGCAAGTCACTTTACCTGATTACCTCACCAAAAATATATACATATATATATATATATGTGTGTGTGTGTGTATATATAGGTATGTATGGATAAAGCTAGATGGCCCCTATGCAAGTCACTTTACCTGATTACCTCACCAAAAATATATACATATATATATATATATATATATGTGTGTGTGTGTATATATAGGTATGTATGGATAAAGCTAGATGGCCACTGAAGTTCATGCTACCTCTAAAATTCAATGATTTTGTGATCATCCTTTTTCATCCCTCTAAATTAGGTCATTTCCCAATTATATTGACATAATATACTACTAGATTAAATATTAAATTCAATACTAATATATTACTATTAATATGTTAATGTAATATCTAAATTACTATTATGCATATACCTATTATGTAAAAAAACAACAACTTTAAAATGTTAAAAAAAAAAAGTTCACTGAACCCAGGTTAAGAAACCCTGCAGGAAATATTTCTCCTATCACAGGTGCTGAATTTGGATATCCTGAACATGATCTAAAATTTTCCCTATGCTATTTTTCTCTACTGTGACCTTAGACAATTAATTTAACTTCTCTGGGACTAGTTTTCTCATTTGTAAAATGTGGTATAAATTAGATGATATCTAAGGTCCCTTCCAGTTAGAAATCTATTCTCTAATGACCTCAGCTTTATTGATATATTCAAAAAGTTTCCAGACCAATTCTATTGTAGATTCAGGTCAATATAAAGGTTTTTTTTCTCTTTGTGCTTGTGTATTTTACATTTCATAGCAGAATGTTGCCTACTGAAAAACAAACATTCTACTTATAGCATGGTTGCTAAGGTTCCACCTGTTGTCTGGAAGATTATTCCATTTCAATAATGCTTTTTTTTTAAAGGAGCTAATTAAAAGTGTCAGGATTATTAACTGGTCCAAATCTATGGTTTTATCTTTGTAGGGAAATCCTAGCGTGGAAACTCCTTGCAGAGATATAGAGTGACAACTATCCATCTGTCAACTATACTGTCTTAAAGATTTGCCCCAGGACAATGAGAATTCAAGTGATTTGCTCAGGGTGACATAGTAAGGTTTGAAACCTGATCTTCCTGATTCCAAGATCAGACTTTTAGTCATTATGATATCCTTCCTCTAAATATCATACTATGACATGGCCATGTACACACAGAGATATGTGTATGTATATATGCATGTATATACACATATATACATACATGTGAGTATATATATTTATATCTAAATGTGTATCTGCATATGCATATACATATATACACATATGTGTGTATATATAATATATGTATATGCAGATATATACACATATATCTACATACATATATATGTGTGTGTGTATATCTACATACATAGACACACATATAAGCCCAGTCCACTTATTAACTCATTATTATAAATATAAGCCTCATGCTTATATGGGTCTCACTTAAGTTAAATTAATCATCTTGAGGTGTGATATGAAAGGTACAATGTCTTGCCTCACTTTCATGCAATATCAAAAGTTTAAAGGAGTAAGAAAAATGATCAATTATGAAACCATCTTAGGCCAATAGAAATTTTTCTTCTTCTCCAGCCTCCTTCACATAGGTTTCTTGAATAGTAAGCAAAGGAGAAATAATAGTTGATGTTTACAGAGCATTTTAAGGTTTATAAAGTACTTTATGTGTGTAATCTCATTTGAACATCATAACCATTGTAGGAGGTAGGAACTACAAAAATGAATGCCCTCTTTTACTTAAATGGAAACTAGGACTCAGAGATATGAAATGCTTTGCCCATGACTGTGTAGCTAATAAGCTTCCTATGGGATTGAAACTCAAGTCAACCTGACTCTAAGTCAAGAAATCTATCTAGTAAGAAATACTTTCTCTACCAGTAAGAAATAAATTCTCCAAGTGTTAATGCAAGATGTTGATTTTAAAGATGGCAGAGTATAGATTATTAAATATTGTGGTGAGCAACAGCTGGGTTTCTCATATTTGCCTTGTAGATCAGATTGAGTAATATAGTCTAAGACAGAGATGTCAAACAGCTGCCTACCACTGAACTCCTGAATGAGACCTTAAGCAGATTAAAATGTAATTGTATAATTACATTAATAAATAAAATAAAGTAAAATAAAATAAGTACAAATAAAATAGAACACAGATAAAGTTAATATGTAGCTTTCTAAGTCTATATATAGCCTGCAGGGATCCTTATATATATGGTTTAGTGGCCCCATTTCTATTAGAGCTTGACACCACAGGTCTGTGGCAGTGATCAGTAGTTATATTGTTGTATATATTTGTGAATTTGGATATAGTTAAATGACTAGGCGAAAAAAAATAAAGGTCATTAGTAGGTTAACCTGAAATATCTTTTGCAGAGTGCTATAGTGGTCAGTCCTTAGTCTTAAACTCTTATTTTTTTTGTTTTTATCATTGACTTGAATGGAAATCAGAAATGGAATACTCATACAATTTGCTGGTGACACAAAGTTTAGGGATAAGTTAACATGCTGAATGACAAAGTGAAGATCCAACAAAATATCTTGAGAGACTAGAATAATATGTTGAATCTAATAAGATTGTATCCATTCAGGATAAATCTAAAGTTCAACATGTTTTAAAAAATTCACTGCAGAAATATAGGACAGGGGAGGTTCAACTAGGCAATAAACAGTTCATAATAAAAATAATTAGGGATTCTACTAGAATGAAAATTCAACTTGAGTCAGGAGTGGAACATGACAATCACAAAAGAAAAAGGTCAGCTACAAATAGAGGTTTTATTAATTGAGTAGAAGAATTGTGTACAGGAAAAGGGAGGTAATAGTCCCATTACACTCATTCATAGTAGGATCATATCTGTAGCACTGTGCTAATTTTTAATGCCATATCTAAGGAAGAACACTGAGAAATTGGCTAGTATCTGCGAAGAGTGACCTTCTCATAAGAAAATTACTAGAAGGATCCTTAGTCAAGAGAAGACAGGAAAAACCTGTTGCTATTTTGAGGTTTTTAAAGGGACATCATGTGGCGGGGGATAACATCTACTTAGCAATGGGTATAAATCACAGAGGCAGATTTCACCTGTTTACCAAAAAAAAAAACGAAAACAAAACAAAACAAATAAAACTTCCTAATAATTAGGGTTAACCAAAAGTTGAACTATTTCTAGAAGTATTGGGTTCCCTTTTACCAGAGGTCTTCCAGCAGAAGCTATATTACCATTTTTCAGTGATATTGAAAAGAGAATATTCCTATTCAGATCAGGCTAGAAAGGATAGCCTCTAAGGTCCCTTGCATTTAGCAGATTCTTTCATTCTGTGAGCCTTTTGTTCATCTATCTGAATAATGCAGCGCTTATTCATTCATTCTCTTTCAAATATTTATTGAACACCTATTATGCCTTGGCATAGGTAATTCTGGTAATTTTGTTCTGGTATCAACATCCAATTGTTGGGCAGGTGCTTTGAAGAGTCTCTTAACTTGATGGCATGAAACAGAATGTATTTATTAAATAATGACTGTTTCTGGTAATAAGAAAAAGGTATCAGAACACAAGAATTAGACATGAATGAACCTGGATTGATTGAGGAATTCACTTAAGGCCATAGGAGGCATTCCGACAAAGAATAGAACATCTCCAGAACATAAAAAAAATGTCCAGACAGCTTTGGATTTCAAACAACATCCTGTAGCCTAACAATCATTATGGAAGAAGCTGACCTGCACAGGTATAAGTGATTAGAAATTGTCAGGATACTGCTAATGATAGCCAACTATCCTCTGAGAGATCACTTATTGAAGAATCCCCAACTCCTTTGATGTTTCTTTTGCTTCCTTCTTTTCTGATTTTCATCAAAAACTACTCATTTACCTATGTGTTGGACTGCTTAGCTGGAATTTATTAGATGGCTACCCGGGATCACCTTAGAAAGAAACATTAAACAAGTTTCTCTAACTTGGTCAAACACAGATAGACCAGATACTTGAAAATAGTTTGCAAAGATGATCAGTTGTTTTCTATTTCTCAAACTTTATTTTTTTGGGGGGGAGTCACTTTTGTATATTTTTTTGGCAGATGAAAACCCATCAGTTCTTAATCTTCTTATAAGACTTTTTGCTTCTTGCAGATTGCTGCTGCTCATGAAAATTGAGTGGCAGATGTGGTTCAGAACCAAACAATAACCAGTATTTTAGAATTTGCCTTCTCCTTAGATATCTGTGAGGACTGTGAGCTGTATCAAAGCCAATAGAAAGGAGATCATTTTTATTTCGATCACACCTTGCAAATATGATATAGTTTTCATGACATTTTCATAACATACAATGGACATAATCTGCTTAACTACTAAAGATTGTGATTAGAATAATATTTGTAAAATATGCACAGATGGGAATATCCACAGATATGTATACATGTATATGCATACATATGTATATACGTAAATATGCAAGCATAGATAACTGTTTCAATATGCTTGTTTTCCTTTGTAATCCTAAGTATTTTATTCTGAGAAGTATTTTATTTTAAAGTAAGTTTCACCAGTCTCTGTGTGAACCATGGCACCAAAAAAAAGTTAAGAGTCCCTGATTTGGGGGAATGTGACAGGTTTTTAAAGTAACAAGTCTTGTGTTCAAACTCAGACTCCATTATTTACAGGATGTGTGATCCTAGCCACATCTTTTCACCTCTTTGAGGCTTAGCTTCTTCATCTGTAAAAAGGCAACAGTTACATGTGTTACTTACTTCACGAGGTCTGTGTGAGGAAAATATATTATGAAATTAAGCATTTATGTATTGTCATTGTTTTGTTTAGAGCTTTAATTTCATTGATCAGTGGAGATTAGGTCTGTGATTTCACTGATATAAGAAACTCTGAGATCAGGAAACTTCCTCTAACAATGCAAGTAGACATCTTTTCTGGAACTTTTAGTCTTAGAGAGTTGCCTAGATCACTGAAAGTATAAATGACTTGTCCAGGGTCACACAGTCAGAATGTGTCAGAGGCAGGCCCTGAACCTAAGTTTTCCTTGCTTTGGGGGCCAGTTCTCTATCTACTGTGCTATGACTGTCTCTATGATTTTGTTAGTGTCTAAAATTCTTGGTGTAGACATTTCATCCACTGTTGTTGAGCATTAGCTTCTCTGAAGTTCATAGTCAGAAATTTGACTGGGGCTACTGAGAGGTTAAGTGACTTCCTTGTGGCTCTGAATATTTAGTATGAATGAATGAATGGATAGTTGGGTGGATGGACATGGATGGATGGATGGATAGATAGATAGATAGATAGAAAAATTAATGGATGGATAGATGGATGAATGAATGAATGAATGAACAATTATCAAGAACTTGTGATATGCCAAGGATATTGCTCAGTATGTGGCAGAAGCAGATTTTGAACTAAGACTTTCTGATTTCAAGGAGGGTCATCTATTCACTACACATGTTCTATGAACATGATTTATTTTTATCACTATTTAGTTGTGTGATCTTCAAGAAAGTTATTTAACTCCTTTTTTAGTATCAGTTTCCACTTATTTTAAGGAAAACATGGGGAATAATAATAATTACAATATGAGGTTATTGTGAAGATCAAAGGAGATAATGTATGTAAAATGAAACCATCAATGTGCTAGGATGCTATTAGTAACAACTCAGCAGAAACCACTGTGATCTAGACCATTGGAGCAATTATGTAGCTCAGAGCTGGTTTATGTCTGAGATATTTGCCCACTTCCTTTCACTGGGTTTCTTTTGAGCATGACTGATGCCAGAGCTGCAATTTCCTCATCCTGAATCCTCCAAGTCTTCACTTTTACCTTTATAAAAGGGAGAGCCTTGAATGTTAATGAGTCTATTTTGCCACGCAAAGATTCACTGAAATTGCTGGTTTGGGCAGTCTTAACTGTCCGCCTTTAGTTGTTGTTTGAGGAGCCTTGGGATACAGCCATGGCAATCCTGTCTGGACATGGCTAATTATAACAAATTTAAAAAGGCAGGAGAACTTCTGCTGTGCTTAGCCCCAAACCACAAAAAGCTTGTGATCTCATTAGCGTGGGCAGATGTCAACTATACTCCTACAACTCAGTAAAGGACTGCTATGAAGGTTAAAATACATTTCCTCAGTCCTCACCCTTTGCTGCTGAGCCTCTCTGAACTAGTCACTGGACAGCAGCCATTCAAGTCATCCATCAGTTACATCCAAAGGGATGTTTCTGTGCTATAGTGTCTGTCAAAAATTTTATTACACTGATTCAAACTATGGGATAACAAAGTTTAGAAGTCAACCGTTTATAAATGCAAAGTTCTGTTATACTTTGATATAAAAATGAATTTTTTAAAAAAATCTCATCAATATAGATACTTCCCTTGTATAACAAAGATTATGTAGCTCATCTGTGCCCTGTTGTCTAACACAACCTGTAATCGTGTCTTCATAGAAACTCTCTGCAGGGGGTCCATAAAACGTGCCTGGGAGCCAACCTATTATTCTCTTGAAACTTCAATGGATAACAGCAGAGCATCATGTGAACAAACCACTGTCTTTTCTGATCAAATATCTTTATGATCACCTAAAGATCCACATTGGAAAACAAGCAAAGTAATATCTGTTGCATTGCACACTTTTTTTTTAAAAAGCATGCAAAGAATAGTTTTGGTTTTCACTAGAAACATTAGATGAGTGTAATGCTAATTACATCATCATATAAAAACATCTTTCCTTGAAAACCTCTAAGATTTATCAAGCCAAAAATAATTTAATCTACTCAATATTATGTCTAGCCTAGTCCAGAATGGTTTTAAAAATTACTTTAGTGATTTCTTCCTCCATATAAATCAATGACTTAATGTCTCTATGTGGACTTGATGGCCATGAAACACTGTGATTCTTATCTTGATATAATGTCCTACATTTTTGCTAATTTGCACTATTCCTTTGATTTTTAAATATCTGACTCATTCTGAAAACGGACATGTCTGAAACAAAAGAATTGTCAACTAGAATCAAATATGGCATTGACACTATGATTGAAGCATTGGGGTTGTGATGAGGCATCATGATATATTGGAAAGGTCACCAGACTCAGAATCAGGAAGACTTGGGTTCATATATCACCTCTGATCTTTACTAGATGTGTGAAGTTAGACAAGTCACTTATCCTCACCATGCCTCAGTTTCCTCATTAGAAAAATGAGATAGTTGAACTTGATAGCCTCTAAGGTCCATTCCAGCTCTGAATCTTTAATCCATTGATTATTTTAACACAATGAGCTACATTTTATTTTATTATAGAATAAGTCAATTTCTCTCATGTGATGGAAGCAGATTTCTCCCAAGCCCTTTTCTTTAAAATGGATTACCAAGAGGTGTAGTGAGTTCTCCCCCTGGATAGTTTTCAATCATAAGCTCGCTAACTACTTGTGAAATATTTTATTGTAGGAATTATCTTCAGGAAAGGGTTGGATTAGATATTTGCTGAGGGCTCTTCCACCTCTTTTGTCATATGTGTTACTTTTAGCACTGGCTGAGTATAATTTTGTAATTTACTCTATTTTGTGATTAGACATGGGTCAGTAGTGCTTCTATCATTTGTGCAGAGCACATGTTCCCAAACCTATTAGTCATTACTATTTCTCCACTTTAACATCTTTTACCTCAGGTGGTTTATCTGACCTGAGTCAGAACTAAATGACTTGATTTACTATGATTGAGGTGGAAGAGGGTATAACTGAAGGTTAAAACACTAATTCTGCTTTTATTGCTCATTTGAGGTTGACCTCCATGCTCCAGTAACCTCCCTGAATCTCTAGGTTTTCAGGTATCTGTAATGCTCAGCAGTAAGCATGGCCTTACTTGACACCTAGAAAAGAGGGAGGCAGCAGGACATTTGGTCAGAAATTAAGATTTTCTTGAAGTGAAAACCAATGTCATCCCAACTTCCAAATTCTTTCATTGAGGTAGAAAACAGGCAATTCATCTTGAGAAGGACAGAATCAGAATAAGGAATATAATAGGTACAGAGAAAGTCACTGTAAGGCATCAACTTCAAGAAAAATTAACTTGGAGGGGGAAGGTTCCAGGTTAATCCAATGAGGAGTGGGAAAAATAAAAAGATATAAGAAATAAATCCTCCACTTAGTTTCTACTCTGATACCTGGTGACCACAGCTTTTTTTTCTATTTTTAAACATTTTTATTTAAAGTTTTGAGTTCCAAATTCTACCTGTCCTCCCTGTCTTCCCTCCATGTTCCCTGAGATGGTAAGCAATCAGATATAGGTTATACATGTGCAATTATATAGAACATTTCCATGTTAGTCATTTTATACAAGAAGACTCGAATAAAAGAAAAAAATGAAAGTGAAAAACTTGCTTCAGGCTATACTCAAACAATTGTCAATTCTTTCTCTGTTAGTGGATAGTATATTTCATCATTAGTTCTTTGGCATTGTCTTGGGTCTTGTATGACTGAGAATGGCCAAGTCATTCACAGTTCTTTATCAAACAATATTGCTATTACTGTGTATACTCTTTCCCTGGTTTTGTTCATGTCACTTTGCACCAGTTCAGGTAAGTCTTTCCAGGTTTTTCTGAAATCATCCTGCTTGTCATTTCTTATAGCACGATAATATTCCATTACAGTCATATAGCACAGCTTGTTTAGTCATTCCCCAATTGATGGGCATCCCTTTGATTTCCAATTCTTAGCCACCACAAAAAGAGTTGCTATAAATATTTTTGTACAAATAGGTCCCTTTCCTGTTTTTTGGGTGTCTTTGGAAAATAGACCTAGCAGCAATGACCTTAGCTTTTGAAGGCCATGGCAGTAGAATATAAACTCTGTCAGGTTCTATTATTGTCAAGAGGCTTTGAGTATGGGATACTGACAGGCTCTGGCTCATCATAAGATTAGTCTAACAAAAAACAAGAAGATATAAGAAGAAGGAAGGCCACCAGATGATTACTTTTTTTAGCCACAGGAGTGAAAGACTACCTCCAATATTCCTATTGAAGATTAGGGTCCCTCAGTCTGCCACTGGATTTCAAGACCATATAAGTAAAATATGCAAGTCCTAAAGAATATAATGAGTATAGTTTGGAGGCCTACATTTTTCTGAGAAGGATGAGGGAATGAGTACTGCTTCACAAATTATTCACATCAAACCATATATTTACAGTCACCCAACTGGTATCACATTATATACATACATACACACACACACACATGCATACATACACATATATACATATATGTATGTATATATATAAAATCCAATTGTGTTTACTTTTTTCTTATTACTAAAAAAAAAACCAAAGAAGAAAATTTAACCTTAAAGTCTTTCTTTTTACAAGAAGTTTCTCATGAGCACAATAAGATTATACAATATTACTGAACAAATACAAGAAATATCTTCAATAATCTTTCCTCAATAACCCTTAGATTATATACTTAAAGTAGCATAAAGCAGGGAGGCTATACTTGCTATGGTGCTGATCATTATCTCAATGCATTGTCCAAATAATGGAAATGAGATTCCCCATAAATGATAAAGTTCCCCAAATGTTTTCCATTTACATATGATATTGTGTTGATTTTATTAAGTCCTAGACTATTATAGCATTTTAGTAAGATATGTATTTATTCAAAAGGCTTAACCTTCTGATATGGCAGAGTTGATATATGGTTGAACTTGTGGGACAGAAATAGATGGGATCAAATACCTCCTCTAATACCATGTCCATGGGCAAGTTACTTAGTCTTTCTCTGTCTTACTTTTCTCATCTATAAACTTAAAAAAAATAGGTGGAGTGACATGTCGTATATAGGATCAATTATGTAGTCATAGAGAACTAAGTTCAAATCCTACTTTCACACATGTTGTCGTGTGAACCCAGGGAGCAACTTAATCTCTTAATGCTCCAGGTGACTCCAAGAATGTTTCCGAATAGTTGTTGAATTGCTAGAGGAGGTTTCTTCAGGCAGAGTTCTTTCAACCAAATGAAATCATTAATATACACACAAATAGGTATATTTCATTTAATACCCATCTCACAGAGTCATTATGAGAAACAATGAAATTATAGACACACACACACACACACATATATATATATATATATATACACACATACATACATACAAGTTGAAAATTTTAAGACACTATTTCCTATTATTGTTAGTCTATCCAAGAAGAACTAAATGGATAAAAAGTGTCTATGACACAATTATAACATAGAGGTGGATGGTCAGTCTATCGAGCTAACATATTGGTTACTACATCTATATGGGGCACCTACAACTGATGGATAAAATGTAGGGGCCGAAGAGAGAGAAAAGAAAAAAAGAGAATGTGATGAATGAAATTTAAGATATTCTATACTTCTTTACTATTTTCTGATGCAAAGACCCTTTTGCCATCCAAATTTCCTCCCATTCATACTTCAAGGTTGTGAATCTTTCAGAATTACAGTCTCTGAGTGTTCAAAATTTGTGGACAAAGGTAAATGGAATGCCTAGTGGGTATGAGTAGACTACACCATGTACGTGTTGTCTCTCTCACTAATTTAAGCTCCTTGAAGGACAGGGACTTTTTTTCCCTTTTTCTCTGTGTCCATAACACTTAGTATAGTGCATGGCACAGAGTAAGTATTAAATAAATGTATCTTTAAACTGATGTATTTTCATTGATGAACTGAGCTGGGATGTCATGGAGAAAACCTATTATCAGAAAAAGAAGTGAAACAGATATTTGGTACAAGTGAAAGCTAATAGATGGATGATCTGTGAGTTCCATTTTTTACCTTCATAATGTAAAAATACCTTGAGGAAAGACTCTGGTAAGTGTTAATCCTCTGTGGAGTATGAATGGAAGAAAATAAATATGAATTGCAAAGAATGAGAAAACATAAAAGAGTTCTTACTTGTACTGAGGGGGGAACTACTCTCAAAGGAGTTCACAGATTCATTGAATTATTAATTCAAAATGACTTAATATTAATAACAAAAATAGCTAGCATTTACATAGCTCTTCAGGGTTTGCAAAGCACTTTGCAAATTCTCTCTCACTTCATCCTAAAAATAATCCTAAGAGGGAGGTGCTATTATTAACCTTAATTTTATAGATGAAGAAATTAAAGCAGGAAAAGGTTAAGTGACTTCCTTAGGGTCACAGGGCTGGTAAGTGGTTCAAACAATCAATTGACTTTTATTAAGTTCTTACTATGTGCCAGAGATGGAGTGTATTGTTCGTTTAACAGTCAGAAGGTCAGGCACTGTATCATTTCTATGATGGGGAGTAAGGTGTAAGAAGAATGGGAAGCAGGAAAGGGCTAGGTAATGAAGGACTTTGAATGACAGTGAATTTTTTATTGATCTAGGAGTCAATAAATAGTCACTAGTGTTTATAGAGTGCAGAGATGATATGATTGGACTACACTTTAAGAAAATTACTTTAGTGGCTGAATGGAGGGTGGATTAGAGTGAGGAGAGACTTGAGACTGGCAGGCAGATCTACCAGCAGCTATTGCAATAGTCCAGATGCCAGATGAGGAAAGTCTGTACTAGAGTAGGGGAAGTATCAAGGGAGAGAAAGGGGGCATATTCGAGAGATATTGCAAATTTGAAATTGACAGACATTGACAATAGATTGTATATGGGGGAGAGATAATGAGAAATCCAGGATGATTCCTACCTTGCGAACCTGAGGGTCTTTGAGGGGTATGTTGCTCTCTACAGTAATATAGATGGTAGGAATAGGGAGGGTTTGGGGGAAAGAGAGTGAATTCAGTTTTGGAAATGCTTAGTTTAAGGTGTCTACCAGACATCCTGTTCAAGATGTCTGAAAGGCCATTGGAAATATGAGACTGGAGGTCATCAGAAAGGTTGAAGCAGATATAGGTAGATTTTAGAATCATCAGCTTAAATTTTTATTAGTAGATGGGTTAGTGTTTTACTTCTTCTTTTTGAAGATGTGTCGGTGTTTTTTGGGATTTTTTTGTTTTCTTTTGTTTTTCAGGGACAGGGGTACAGGGATGGGGTCCATTCTATATAGGAAGACACAAAAAAATGCCTTAATATGAGCCCAATTTGTACCACCACACTCTGTTCCTAGTACTAATGATTAGTTACTTGACAGTTCTTGGTGACCATTCAGTTTTCCTCTATTCCTATTCCCTAGGAAAGAGGTGGGGTTTTTTTGTTTGGCTTTTTTTTTATACTGATAAAGCATTGTTTTCCAAAGCTTATGGCCTCCTTACCTTAATTTCCAGGTTGCATTTCCATCAAGTTGAAATACAAAGTTGGAAGTTTTTGCTTTGTTTCTGTCTTGTCTATAAAGCTTTACATATAAAGGGCAGAACACTTGAACTCTAAACACAGTAGAATTTTTTCTTTCTTTTTTCTTTTCTTTTTTTTCTTATTCTCTGAAAAACAAACAACAACACACAAAACCATCATCAAGATCTGCCTTTTAAAGGCTTCAGGTGTGGGCTTCAACTAAACAGATGCTATTAGTACCTCAAAGCCCTTTCTTAGAGCACTGGATTTGAGCTGTTCCTATTGGAGTTTAGTTTTCATGCAGTTACCTCCAGAGAGCCCCCAGTGCCTTGTGAAAACAGCCAGGGTTTTCCTCATTCCCCACCCACTCCCATTCTTTGCCCTGCCAAAGGGAATTCATTCTAAATGTTACATTTTCCTCCAGGGCTTTCGAAGGAACATGGAATTTTGTTTCAGATTGTAATCTCATGTAACCTCAGGTTGTTAGGGTAAACACTTTCAAATTTCAAAGATCCAGGTAGAGTATTTTTTACTGTACTGGTAATGGAACTACCAGGTACCTGAATTCTTAACACTGTTGTGCATCTGTATAAATAACCATGTGGTGACTTTTTTTCATGTGATCCTGTGTATATGATCCAGTTTTATTCCTGCAATACAGCCACCTAGTTTTGTGAGAAAACCAAATGTGGTTTTTGTACAAAAAAAATAGAATCATCAGCTTAAAATGATAATTAAGTCCATGGGAGCTGAAGAAATCACTAAATGGAATTATATAATGGGAAAAGAAAAAAAGACCCAGGACAGAACCCTTGTGGGGCACCTATAGTTAGAAGGTGAGATCTGGAAGAGGATCCAGTAAGGGAGACAGTAAAGGAGTGGTCAGATAGGAGAACTAGGTCTCCTACCTGGCTTCACTCCAAAAACCTAGAACCAGGAAAGAATTGCACCCTGAAATCAAGGAGGAGGGATCAACAGTGTCAGGCTGCTGAGAGGTCAAAGAGAATGAGAACTGAGAAAAGGTCAATGAAGCTGAATTTGAACTAAAGTCTTCCTGACTCCAGCTCCAGCACTCTATCCACTTTGCAACCTACCTGCCTGAATATTTTTCTGATTACCAAAATTTTTCTGATGAGAAAAAAAAATAAATGACAGTGAGGAGTCAGGCTGGGCACATATGTGTGCAGTGTGTGCTCAATATACAGGCATACAGAAACACAGAATCCTGTGACTTAAGGATGGAAGACCTTCATGGTCAACTAGTTCTTTCCACATTTTACAACCGAGGGAAAGGGGGTCTTAATAACTCCCATTTCCATAATTCCTTAAAGTTAATGAAGTATTTTCCTGGCACTGCCTGTGTGACAAAGGTCAGGCAAACATTATTATACCTTCAATGTAAAATGTAAAATGTAAAACACAGAAATGCTAAGAGCAGAGCAAGTCAGAAGATCTGGGTTCAAATCCTAACTCTGCTATAATAATTACTATCTTCTATGACCTTAACCAAGTCACTGCACTTGTTTGAGGTTATTTCCTCTTCCATAAGATAAAAAAATGAAAGAATGAATACATCATAAAATGAGGAAAAATGAAATTAAGATGAAGGAATTATTTATTAAATACCTACTATCTGCACACTTTGCAAATATCTCATTGATCCTCACAGCCACTCTGGAAGGTAAGTGCTATTAAAAACCTCATTTTTCATTTGAGAAATCTGAGGCAAAAAGTGACTTGCCAACTTGCCCATTGGCCATAAAGCTACTAATGTTCTGAGGTCAGATTTGAACTCTGGCCTTCCTGATTCCTGGTACAGCACTCTATACATTCATAGAAAGATAAGATACATTTCAAGAATGACTTATATGCCAAATACTAATAAAAATAGTCATCTGAAGAAGATTCAGAAAGAACATTGAAAATTTCATTACTGTTCATTCTGCTAAGTTTGCATTTAGTTATTTATCTATTTTTGTTTGCCTTTTGGCTTTGAAAGAAGTGGTTGATGAAGTGGAAGCAATAGGAGTATTTTTTAAGAGGGCATGAGGTAGGGAGGGAGACAGGGAGGAAGGGAAGGACAGAGAGAACAGTGCTAGACACTGAAGTACAAAGTCAAAAACAAAGCAGTCTTTTTTCCCAAAGACCTTATATTCTACTGAGAATGGGAGAGGAAGAGAGGAAGGTTTAACATGGACACAGATGAATAAACACAAACTATATCCAAATTAAATCTAATTAGTTTTGAGATAGAAAAATATTGCCAGAACCAAGAGCATCAGGAAGAGCTTTGGAATTGGTAAGTGAGCTGTCTATTTTTTTTCCCATTTTCTTTATCAAAGAAAATGTGTTTTTTATTCTGAAAAAAGATAAGAGAAACATGGATTAAAGGAATATGAATCACAGGATGTTTTTTTGGGAGGTACCTAGCTTCTAAAAGTGAATTCAAGCCTCAAAGCTCATGTAAGTCGCATTCCAAGTACTGAAGGAACTTACATATGTGATTCAATTGCTATCTGTTGCATTTAAGGAATTGTTGAATATGGAAAAGATTCCAAAGACATACTTTGAAATGTTGTCTGTTTTAAAAGGCATGAGGGAATAAGTTTCAGAAACTACAGATCACTGAGCTTGATATCAAAAAAATTAAATTATGAACAAATTGTGAATGTTACTATTTTATGATTTATGAACACTTCAAAAGGAAAGAAGCAATGATTAAGAACCATTGTGAAGTTATTTATATCATCCCAACCTTACAGAGCACAGAAAAAGTAACTTAAATAATTCAAAATTTCCCAATTTATAATTATATTTATGTGGATATTTTCTTGACTAGTGTAGACTGTGAACAGCGTATTACAGAGCAGAATGTCTTTGTGAAATATCATGGACCCAAATCCATCATCTGTTGGCCAACAGAATAAAAAACACATTTTCTTTGATAAAGAAAATGGGAAAAAAAATAGACAGCTCACTTACCAATTCCAAAGCTCTTCCTGATGCTCTTGGTTCTGGCAATATTTTTCTATCTCAAAACTATGGACAAGCTTCTCCAGACCTCACTAGGAGAGTCCTTGCAAGATGAATATTCAGTAGGATGCTGTTTCTGTAATCAAAGCTTTTCCATAATGGTAGGTAGAAGCTGCCAAAACAGAAACTGCTGTCATGGCTTTGAACAATGTAGGGTCATCTCATCCACAAGGCATCACAGGCAGACTTTAGCAGATGGATTAATGAGCATATCTATATATTTCTCCAACAAATGAATGTATATATGAATTTTTATTTTTTGGTGGGGTTGATAAAATTGTAGCGGTGGCTTGGCATTATGGATAGACTGCTAGGTTTGGAATTCAAAAAGCATAGATTCAAATCTCTCTGCTGACACAGCTGCAGTATCCTGCACAGGTTTCTTAGCCTTTATGTGACTCAAACCTATGAATTATCTACTAAGTCCTTACGTGCTAGAGTATGTCTGCATAGTGGGAGCTGAATGTTTATGAAATTACAGATCCTAATTGAAATATAAATGAAAAATATTGTTTTCCATGTTTAACACTACATTTATAGAAGGAAAAGGATATTATCTATGTATATGAGCTTGAGATATGCAGATTGGACATGTTGAGCATAAGCATATTGAAATATAGTTCAAAAACTAGACAAAACAAGTTGTTAGTGGATTGCTATCAACCCATTAGGAAATCTCTGTTATCATGCCACAGGGCTCAACACCCAAACCTACATTGTCCATCATGTCCATCAGTGGCTTAGATGAATACATAAAATGTATATTCATTTGTGATTTTGGGGATAGCAAAAAATTTAGGAAAAATAGTTTATGTATCTGATGACAGGATTGGGATATATATATATATATATAATTTATTTGCATTTATCTATCAAAACACATATAATAGATATATGTATGTATGTGCATATGTATATGTATTTATATCCACATACATATCTAAAAAGGTTAGTATGATAGTCTCAAACTAACATGATTAAATCTAATAAAGATGAGTATAAAATCCTATGTTTAGGTTCAAAAATAACACTGAATGAAAATAGCTATTATTAGCTGTCATTATTAAAATGCAATAATTGGGGGATTTGGTTAACTGCTTCCTTCAAATAAGTTAAAGCCTTTTTATGGGAAAGAACTAATATAAATCTTATCCATGGAGTTCCAAGAGAAGAATCAGAATAAAATGTGACAGATTTGAGCTCAACATAAAAACAATACTTTCTATCAATTGTCACTTCTGAATCTAGCAGGAAACTCCTTTTTGATACTAAAATAATTCACACAAAAGCTGGTTGGTTACCCTTCAGTGAAGTCATAGAGGGTATTCCAATAAATGTAGGAGGTTACATAAGATGGACTTTATAAGACCACCTTCCTACTCCATGATTCTCAGTTTCTTTCAGAATAGAGTTTCAGGAGAGGGATTAAGGAATTTAAAAATATATGTCATATGGATGAATAAATAAATGGATTTTCTTCTTTGTAGGATTAACAAATTGGTGGAGGCATCTTGACATAATGCTCAGAACTTTAGGCTTGATATTACAGAACTCTTGGTTCAAATCACACTTCTAACATTTAATAACTCTGGACATATTACTTAGTCTATATTTCCTCAAGCCACATGATATGTATTACCTCTTTGCTCATAGCTAAGCTGTGACTTGTTCTTTCCTTTGGATAGAAAGCACACCTAAGCCTTACTTTTCTTATCTTGGATTCCTGAAAACAGGAAAGCAGCTCCACAGAGATAAGGCAGCCAACAGAGATGGTCGATGTAGTTGGAAATTATAGAGCAAACCTCCTGGACTGCCAAATTTATGCAGAATTTTTCTGCTGTTTCATCTATCTCAGGCATTGCAGTATAAAAAGACTGAAGTGTGGGGGAAGTATAAAGAGGAAAAAGGTTCCAGTGGGTGAATTTTAAGTAATTCTTTGAAGTAGTGGCCAGGTGATTTTTGCCCCCCTCCATTTTCCATTTTTGTCTTTCTCTTGGCTGTGTCTAGAGTGAAAGGAGTCACTGAAAATTTTCTATCTCTGGGTTTGTTTTGAGTTTCCCACAAGTCCCATGGAACTCATTTCCCATGGATTCGTGACTTCTATTCTGAATCCTTTCCTTTTTTGATACTATCTTTTCTGTACTTCTGAGGTATATGTCTGTGTTTTGTAAAAGAAGACAGCTTTTTTTTCTCAAGTGCAAATTCAAAGCTAAGATGCTTCATGTAATCACTGCACATTGGCATGGACGCATAAATCTGGGAAGAAAGAAATTCATTTCACTAGCAGAATCTCTGGATTTTGAATATGCATTATTAAAATTTGCATGGTGTAACTTGGGAGCACAACTAGCAAGGCTAATAAATGAACTCAGTATGTGTTTTTGGTGATTGTTAATTTCACAATAAAAAATTAAAAAAGGAAAAAAATACTCAAAAATTCTAGGATTGAAGCTAGGCTAATTTTAAAGGGTACATTAAAAATATAAAAACAGTCAATTCCAATTAAGATCCGCTTGTTCAGACAGAAACACATAGTTCTGAATTAGTGTTGGCATTCATTAAAATGTGTACTTTTGATTAAACAAATGTTTATTAAGTGCAGGTGATATGCAAGGCACTGTGCTAGGCTTTAAGTATATGAAAACAACAAGGAAATTGTTATTCCTCACAAGGGGTTCATATTCTATTCCATCTCTGATTATTTCATTGACTGTCTTCCACAGGTGGACCTCTCTCCTTCCTCATCTTTGCCTCCTGGCTTTCCTGACCCCTTTGAGTATCAACTAAAGTCATATATTCTTCAATCGTGGGGAAGGATTCAGTAATCATTTTCTAGTTCTTCTTAATCTTAATACCTTCCCTTTGAGACTACCTCTCTCCACCCCAATTTACTTTGTATGTATGTTGTTTTGCTTTTGTTTGCTTGCTTGTTTGGTTGGTTTTTTAACATAATTCTTTGCATGTTGTCTCTCCTATTAGTCTGTGAGCTCCTTGAGAGTAGTGGCTGTTTTTTGTTGTTGTTGTTGTTTTTGTTGTTTGTTCGCTTCCTTGGTTTTTTTTTTCGTTTGTTTGTTTGGTTTTTTTTTAACTTTTTTATATCCCCAGAGCTTATCACAGTGCCTGGTGCCTAGTAACATGCATAGATATAAGTATAATGAGATAGGCAGTGAATGAGTTCAAAGGAGACAGTCCAGTCAATTCAACAAACATTTATTGGGCAAGTATTATGTTCAGTACTAGTAGTCATAAAAATAGCAGAATTTATCTAGTACTTTAAAGTTTTCAAAGTTATTCACACGCATTATCTCATATAAGCCTCATAGCATGCTTGTGAGGCAGGTATTAGTATTATCTCTATTTTAGAGATGAGGACAGTGAGGATGAGGGATATTAAATGACTTCTCCAGGGTCATACAACTCTTGAGAGCTTGAAGCAAGTTCCAAAGGCAAGCTTATCTAACTCTTTTTAAAGAATTTTATTTATTTTTGTTACATTTTGAGTTCCAAGCTGTCTCACTCCCTCCCAACCTCACCCTAGTGAAGATTTCTCTCTCTCTCATATATATATATATATATATATATATATATATACACACATACATATATATACACATACATATGTATGTATGTATATATATATATAGTATGTGTACATATTTGTATATGAAAAAATACAATACATACTTCCATGTGTCAGTTGTTTTTCTAGATCCTTCAGAAGTCCTTTGTAGTTGATTTGAAAGTTCATCTTACTCAGAATAGCTTAGTTATTCACAGTTACTCTTTGAACAATATGACTGTTACTGTATACAACATTCTTTTGGTTCTCTTGTTTCACTTTACTTTTTTTCACTTTCATGTAAGTCTTTCCATATTTTTCTAAAACCAACTTGTTCATCATTCTTTACAGTATAGTATTCCATCACAATCATATACCACAACTCATTCAGCCATTCCCTAATTGATGGACATCCAATCAATTTCTAGTTCTTTGACATCAAAAAAGATAGCTGCTGCAATATTTTAGAACAGATAGGTTCTTTTCCTTTATCCGTGATCACTTTGGGAAACAAACCTAGTAGCAGTATTTCTGGGTCAAAGGGTATACATAGTTTTATAACTTTTTGGACATAATTCCATAATTCCTGATGGTTAGATCAGTTCACAGTTCCAAAAACACTGTATTAGCATCCCAAGTTTTCCACACCTCCTCTAACATTCATCATTTTCCTCTTCTATCAATTTAGCCAATCTGATAGGTATAAGATAATATCTCAAAGTTGTTTTAATTTGTATTTCTCTAATCAATAATGATTAGAATGTTTTTATATGACTATATGTAACTTTAATTGGTCTTCAAAAAATACCTGTTCGTATCCTTGACCATTTATCAATTGAGAAATAATTCACATTCTTATAAACTTAATAAAGTTCTCTATATATACGTGATATGAAGCCTTTATGTTAGAAACTGTCTATAAAATGTTTTCTCCATTTTTCTGCTTTCCTTCTAATTTTGGCTACATTGGTTTTATTTATACAAAATCAAATTTAATTTAATGTTATAAAATTATCCATTTTACCTCTCACAAAGCTCTCTCTCTCTTATTTATTCCAAAAAGTCTCCTACCCATAAATCTGGTAGGTAATATGTTCAATATTCTTCTAATTCACATATTAGTATCTCTCTTTATGTCTAGATCATGTTTCCATTTTGTCCTCCTTTTGATAAATGGTGTGATATATTGGTCTATGCTTAGTTTCTGCCAGACTGATTTCCAATTTTCCCAACAATTTTTACCAAATAGTATATTTTTATCTCAAAAGCTTAAATTTTTATATTATGTATTATATGTTTATTTCATTCCATTTATCTACTCTTTTATTTCTTAGCCAGGACCAGATAGTTTTGATAATTACTGCTTGATAATACAGTTTAAAATTTGGTACTGCCAAATCTCCTTCCTTTCTATGTTTTTTTTATTAATTTCTTTGATATTCTTGACCTTTTGTTCTTGCAAATGAATTTTGTTATTGGTTTTTTTTCTAACTCAATAATTTTTTTTTGGTGATTTAATTGGGATGACACTGAATAAGTACATCAGTTTACACAGAAATATCTCTTTTTTTTGTATGACCCACACATGAATAATTAATATTTCTCCAGTTATTTAAATCTGACTTTAGTTGAATAAAAATGTTTTATAATTATGTTCATATAATTCCTGAGTTTGTCTTGCCAGGTATACTTCCAGCTATTTTATATTGTCTGCTGTCATTTTAAATGAAATATCTCTTACTATCTTTTCTTGCAGAGCTTTGTTGGTGATATGTAAAAATGCTGAAAATTTATATGGGTTTATTTTATACCCTACTACTTTGCTAATATTATTAATTGTTTCAATTAGCTTTTTTACTTGACTCTCTTTGATTTTCCAAGTATACCATCATATCATCTGCAAAAAAGATAGTTTTATTACCTCATTCCCATTCTGATTTCTTCAATGTCTTTTTCTTCTATTATTGCTACTGTTAGCAATTTCTGGTACAACATTGAATAATATTAGTAATAACAGGCATCTTGTTTTTCACTCCTAATCTTATTGGAAAAGCTTTTACTTTACATTCATTATAGATAATGTTTGCTGATAGTTTTAGGGTGATGCCTCATCATTTTAAGGGAAACAAATCCATTCATACCTATGATTTCAAATGTTTTTAGTAGGAATGAGTATCACATTTTGTCAAATGCTTTTTTCTGTGTTTTATTGATATAATCCTATGATTTTGTAACTTTTGTTATTTATATAATTAGCTATTTTAATAATTTCCTTCTATTAAACTAGTCCTTCTTTCCTAATATAAATTTCATTTGGTTTCCATGTATGATTTTTTTATATATTAGTAGTCTCCTAGTTAATATTTTATTTATGATTCTTTGAATCAATATTCATTAATAAAATTGGCTTGTAATTTTCTTTCTCTGTTTTTGCTCTTCCTGCATTAGCACCATGTTTATTTCATAAAAGTGATTTGGCAGAATTCCTTCTTTGCCTATTATTCCAAATAATTTATTTAATATTGGGAATTAGTTGATCTCTTTGATGCTTAAATCCAATACTATTCACTATGCCATGGTTCCTTTTAAGGCATGGTTCTGGGAACAGAAGGCCAAAAACAAAGAAATAAAAACAACTAGTACCTGTCTTCAATAAGCTTATATTCTTCTGTGGGACTACAATGTGAGCATAGATAAGTAAATATAAAATAATTGGAGAAAGAAAGAGCCCTGCCATCTGGAGAAATCAAGGAGAACATGACCCTTGAAATGAGTCTTAAAAGGAAGGGATTCTTAGAGGCAGGGATTAGGGAAGAACATTATGATAAATTTTGTAAGTGATATAATAAGTTGTATTTGACCTAGCATCAGTCTTGGAGGAGCTTGCGATATCACTGAAAAAATAACACATACACATGTAACAATAAGGTAAACACCCAATGAATGGTACAATTAAAGAAAGCTGTATGTGTTCAGAAAGGGAGATATCACTTTTGGCTACATTGATGGCTAAGGTGTCAAATATCTACATTAAGCAGAATAAGAGATATGTCTATTATACTGCTTTGTGGATGTAGATGGCACGATGGGTAAGACCTATAAATTTAAACTTTCATTTCAAAGACTCTACTGCCATGCCCAGGTCTTTACCAAATGCCTGGTAGCTCATTGTTGAATATTCTTTGTTCCATGGTCAACCCATTCTTATTTATTTCCTCTGAGACCATGAAATAGGATTTGCCCTGAGAACTACATGCTAAACATAAGAAGTGGGTTAGACTTGAAGAGTTGCCCAGATAATTATAATGATATAAGGAAAGGCAAGTTTAGCAATGAGTATGGTGAGAGGAAGGATGGAGAAAAGCTGATCAGGATGACGCTAATCAATTGAGCAGAAATGAAGGGTATAAGACTGGATAACAGGAACAAGGTGTGTTGAGATCTTAAATTAGATATAAAGTTTTTCTTCATTGTCACTCGTTCACGAGCAGTGAAGTTCTTGGTGGAATTAGTAAGCAGTCACATGTTGCTGTCTAAGGCTTGGCTCTCTAGCTGCTCAGTGATGGCAAAGGAATCATGAGGATCATGACCTCTGGAAGCAGAGATGAGGGCCTGCTATGGGAAAACCCAGGTATTGAGAGATCATTCTTTACCTTTGCCCATATACCTCTATTACAAGGAAGATTTTTTTTGTTGGGGGTTAAGGGATTTGTCTTTTTTCCCCATCTTCCATTGGCTGTCACATCTTTTAGCAGAGCCACTTTCTCAATAGGAGATACTATATCTAGCACAAAGTGTCAAGGCAAGAAAATAATTGAATGAATCAATGAAAGAATCAATCAACTAATAAATGAATGAAAAGCATTTATTAATTGTTTCTTATGTGCCAAGCACTGTGCTAAATGGTGAGTATACAAGTATAAGAATGAGATATTCCTGCCCTTAAACTTATTTTTTAAAGGAGGAGACACCACCATATGTAGGGAGATGTTAGCAAAACAAAAAGGAGTTATGATCTGGACTGCCACAAAGATGATAGGGAGAATAATAAAGCAGTCAATTACTATTTCCTTTACAGAAGCCATGATTGATTTGATTGTAGTTCTCAGGGTAACAGACAGAAAACAAATAAGAGGAGAAAGTTATGAAGAGCAGAAAATGGCCAGGGTGAAAATGAGGGTGAGAGCTCAGAAAGAACAAATTTAAATGGCTTAGCTCCACCCAATCTTTTGTTGTCAAGTTTGGAGGATGGAGTTGAAGGGCAGAAAATGGCCAATATAAAGACGAGGAGTCACGATCCCAGGGAGCACAGAAGAAAGTGAGTTCATTCCTACCAGGGTAGACCAATGTAATTCAGTTTGGGTGGGTGGGTGGAGGGTAAATCAATAGCTGCAACAGGAGGTGGAGGATGGGAAGTGGCAGCAAAGAAGAGAGCAAATTAGGTTTTCCAAAGAAAATTATCACTTGCAGTGGGTAATTGAGCTACATAGATAAGGAGGGAAAAATATTCCAGCTAAGCAATCAGTTCAATAGAGACTCAACATTGAGGGCTTTTGAACTGTAGTCTGGGGAGTGCAGAGCTACAGATTACCTTGAACCTGGAAGTAATCACACATATGCACCCAGGACCCAAATGTGAAGACAAGTTGGGTGATGGCCAAGATGATATGCTTCATCCTGATTAGGGATCAATTAGAACATAGTGGTTTCTGAAGTGAACACTTCATATAGGACAATGAAGAAAGAGAATACAAGGAAAGGTACATTAGGAATAGGTTGTGACTATTGACATTTTGTTGACAAGGTTAAAGCATAAGAGTTATCTAGAACATGGAATCATGATGTTTTAGGAAACATTAATCTCACACTTGTGTACAGGATCAGTTGTATAATAGAAAAGAATCAAGGTGGTAAGATCATTTAGCAGGCTCCCCAAAATTTAGGAATAAGGTGGAAAGAGGCTTGACTAGGGTAGTTGCAAAAACAGAGATGATAAATGGGTCTGAGATTTCATAAAGGAATTGGTGACACATTCTACTGAGAGGAGAAAAAATTGAGTCATAATTTCTAGATTTTAAGCCTGCATGAGTAAGTGAATATCATTCCATTAAAATCAAAAGGCCCCATGAAAGAGAACTGACTTCGGTGGGCAGATGACAAAATGAAATGGAAAATCATAGTCATCTCTCTCTGTGAGTCTCTCTCTGTCTCCCTGTCTCTTATAATTTGACATTCTTTCACCTTGAGAGTCATAGAAGAGATGTGTCTAGAAAAGGGAAATTATTATTGGATCCATTCCATTAATGTTCAGCATGGAAGAAGGAAAGTGTGATGCTCATTCAAAATGTTTACCTTATGGTGATATGGCATAAAGTCCTAACAGTATAAGATGAAAGAATATAATCTTCCTGACAACAAATATCAGTTGCCTGGAGTATTTTGAAATGTCAGAACTCTACCAGTATAGCAAGTAATAAAAGTGAACATTAGATTTGAGTGTAACCAGATTTTCTATGTTTAGGGGTTTTATCTTGGAAAGGATAATATTGCTTTGCAGAAGGGAGAGACTATTATTCATTACTCACTTACTTTGATATGCCTATTTCTTTGAACAAAAATTATTTTAAGTGCCATCTTTGATATACAAGACTATGCTGCTTGTGCAAAGAATTCTCCATGTATCCATCCATAAGATGAAAGCTTTAAATTTTTTATTTATAAAGCACTTATTTTGATTTTTTTTTGCTGGTAGTTTTTCAATGGGAAAATAACTGCCTTTACTTTTTTTAATTCTTCTAATAAAAAGAGAGAGAGAGCAAGAGAAAAGACAGTCAGAATATTCTAGTTTTTTACAAATCATTGCCCTGTCAGATCTTCCTTTGACTTTGATTGCTCTTTTTCTTATTTTGATTGCTATGATTACTCCCAATGCAAGCATTCAAGTTTAAATCTACTCATATAAGACCACCAAATGGACAAAATGAATAGCAACTCATAGATAGACATATTTAGTCATCTACTTTCTTTCAGGTACTACTCATTTTTTGTAGAAATATACAATGCTCAAGCTGGAACTAACCCTACTGTTTCATTCATTAGGAAAGTGAGAGTAAGACAGAGGAAATGACTTTGTAAGGTCTTAGAGCTAGCTAATGACAGAGCTGGAACTAGATTCCAAATATCTTGACACTCCAGCCATACAGCCAATGTTTCTTTTTTTTTTCTTTTGCTATATACCACGCTGATTATAAATAAAAGACAGAAAAGGAAAAGAAAATTGCAGAGAGGGAAGGAAACAAGATTTTGTTGTTGTTGTTGGGTTGTTGTTTTCTTCTTGTTGTTGTTCTCTAATGAACAGCTCCTTTTATACTTTCTTGTCAGTGAAATCCACCCAACCCACTAAACTGTTACTTATTCTTTACTAGGATCTTATTTCCATACCTAGTTTAATGACTATTGATTTTGTCTTTACTACAGTATCCCCTTCATACCTTGTAATTCTCAATTAAATATGTCAACACTATATAGATTTTTAGACCCTTTATCCCTGAACCTAATGCCATTCTTGACTTGCTAACACCTAGTGCTAATCTTTATGACTCTCTTCCTAAACCCGAGCCTGGGCTAAAGGCTAATGTTGGGCTAAATCTTGCATCTGAGTTTATCTTTTCTAATATGTGGACATATGCTTTTCTCTTATATCTTGACCCCAGTTTTCCTCACTGATTCTTTTGGAATCTTGCATATGCATGGTTTCACACCTCCTCTTTATGAGTGTGAATCCCAGTTACAGTGCTCACTACCTCAGTTATCTGGGGCTCACATCACCTGGACAGGCTTCAGTCTCCTTATCTATAAAATAAAGGAATTTGTTTGGATAAGCTCTAAATTGTTAGTACTGTGATGTTCATTTTAAATTTTTATCTATATAGCATATGAAATTAGGAGCTTAAGAATTTTAGTCACAAGGTTTGTCCTTTTTATATATCCCCATTGTCTACCCTACAAATCATATCTGAATCTACTATCTTATCTTTCTCTATAGTTTCCCAAGAGGAGCTGTCCCACTTCCTCTCTCATTTACCACTCATAACATGGAGCTTATCACTTCCAACTTCATGCAGAACCATTATCCTCATTGATCTACTCCCTCCCTCACATTTTAATGTTGCTACCCTTCACTGGCTCATTGTTTTCTGTCTTTAACATTCTCAGATCTCTCCCATGTTGAAAATGAAATGAAACAAAACTTTTCTTGAGTTCACTGTTGCTTCCATGTACTATTTAATTTCATTTGTGTCTTTCAAGGCTAAAAGTCTTGATATTCTACTCTCTGTCTGCTTGCATTTTTCCACATTTCCTAATTGCCTGAAATCCATTTTTTTTTTACCAATCAGTCTTCTGAAATCTTTTTTCTCTATTTCATTTTCAACAATCCCTTGTGGTTCTTCTTGACTGTTCAAGAAAGAAGCAGTATGTTGCAGAGATAGAGTTTAGGCCTTAGAATCACAAATACCTGGATTCCTAACAAAGGAAGGAAACTAGGCTAGTGAAAAGATGGGGATGGTATCATACAAGGATGAATTAAAGGAATTAGTAATTTTTAATTTAAAGGCAAACAGTATAGCAATTAATTCCATCCCAAAGTAGAATAGGTTGCCCTAGGAAGTAGTAGATTACCCCCCACTGAGAGTAGTTACATAGGAGCTGGATGACCTGTTGTCAGGGATTCTTTAAAAGTCATTCCTGTTTTGATTTGTGTGAGATGAGAATAATTCTGAAGTCTCATCCAACTATTTGATTCAGTTATTGTGTGGAATACAACTATTCTAAAACCAAGAGAGAGGAATTACAGGTTATGGGAAGATTGGAAGAGCCATGTAGAAAGACAATAAGAAAAACAGCTACAGACCCAGTTGACACAGGGTCGTGAATAATTAGACTGTAGAATTTTAACTTCTTATGATAAACTATAATGGGCTACAATTTATTTGTATTTACTTATCTGTATAAATACTATATCTCTCAATATAATGAAAGCTCCTTGAGGGCAGGGACAGTTCTTGTCTTACATTCTGGTTGTGTGACCACAGACAAACCACTGAACAGCTTCATGCCATAAGCAATTTGTTTAGACTAGAAGATAAAGGTAGGTTGGTGGTTCATCTATTTCAGTGTATCAGTGAGGAAATGTTCCTGCATGGAAGAAATACCAATCTTGGACCTTCCTTCCACCTACAAGCATATACAAATACACAACACAAACATACATGCACACATATATAAACATATACATATATACACATGTTTATATTCATACACAAACATAGGTGTTAAAGAATATGAAAACAGTTCCTACCTTCAAGAAATTTATACTGAATGATGAAAGATGCCCCATATATTTTCTCAAAACTTTTTGAAATCTAGGCTGTATATGAGACCTTGTTCAGCATTTCACTCCTTCCTTATCATCTACATGAGTTTAATGAACAAACATTCATTAAATATCTATTACATACAAAGAACCTGGACTTGGTGCAATCAGTAAAATGCCATCTGAAAACAGGAAAATCTGAATACAATAACTTTACACATAGAATCACATTAGTGAATGCCTTCAAAGAACATTCATCTCCCTGTTTTATGCTTCACTTAATATTTATTCTCAGAAGGTGATTGAGCAGGATCATTTTTGTCATTACAGGTCCCAAGAATTGATCTTGTTCTTTGTATGTGAGGCACCTTGCTATAAAAGTTCTTGTAAAGCAGCATTTTTTCCATCAAATCAAATGAATTTTTAGGCAATAAACAAATAATAAGCAAAATGGGATCTTATATTCTCTATAACTTTTCTTTTAATTATGAACTGGTAAAAAAAAAGTGTTCCATTGTAGAATATCACTTATGAATGCTTAAATGTTCAATGTTAATATTATAATTGAAGATACCTTATGATCATATATAGATTACTTTTATGAGCATTTTTGTGTAGATAGGCTTGTGAGGTAGCTAGGTGGCACTGGAGTCAGAAGAACTTATCTTCCTGACTTCAAATTTGTCCTCAGACATTTACTAGCTACGTGATCCTGGGCAAGTCATTTAACCTTGTTTGTCTCAGTTTCCTAATCTCTAAAGTGAGCTTGAGAAGAAAAAGGCAAACCACTCCAGTATCTTTGCCAAGTAAACCCCAAATGGAGTCACTAAGAGTTGGGCATGACTGAAACAACCAGACAGCAACAACAGATAGAAGTCTAAGAATATATAGCCCAGAAATTATTATGGTTGTCTTGGTCACCTTTAGGAATATTAACTAAGTCCAAGATTTTTTTCTTTGCCTTGTGCTTTTTCCCCCTTCAGATATGTTGGCTAAATGTTCCTCAATATCCTCATGATTATTAGCATCTCTAATACAGATTTCCTCTCTCATAGGAACAATCCAACTGCTTTCACCACTTTTGTTCTCTTTGGTATCATCTCTGCCAACTCCAAAAAAACATTTTTATGGAATGTGGGATTAAGGTCATATGGTGATTTCACCATCACTGATGGAGAAAACAGTTTCATTTCCCCCATTTTTATTGTCTTTGTAGCTTTCCTTATTTTTTTTTATCTTTGAATGACATTGGGAAGACTTTAGTTAGGTGAATATCTCTACATGTTTTCTTTATGCTGGTGTTATTGTACATTTATTTATTCTAATTATGATATGCTCATAATCATCAATCTTTCTTCATTGTAAGATTTTGGTAATGAGTTTTTACTTTAACTTGGTGATTTTTTTTTTGCCAATCAGCTCTCCTTATCTGTTCAGTATGTCAAATTTTGATGACTAATTTGCTTTCTAGAGCTTCTTGGTTTCTTTGTTGGGACAATTAATTTGTGTTTTTTAAAATTCTTAAAGATTCCTTTGTATTTGTTTTACATTTTTCACATTCTTCTTTATAACTCTTATCAAATCATTTCATGTATGTGTTTTATCTCTCCCTCCTCAAAGGCACGAGCCATATATACTGTCTCATAACACTGACATTTTAGAATTGTGTTCTATAGACTCATTAAAGGCTTGCTTCATTCCTTAACCAGGTAGGTTAGTGCCCATTGATACTATTAATCTTATCACATGTTTTAATTATAGAACAGTGAGCTTTTATTTTGATAAATATTGTATGGTACATCTCTTATTTTATTTAGATCCTACTTCCTCTCCTTTAAACAGTTTTCTTTCTTATCCTTCTTGTTCCATCATTCTCATATATCAGACCAAGTCTATTTGATCCTTTTTATCTTTCTAACTTTTGGCTCATCTGAACCCTTCAAATCTTGGCATTTATCTGTCTCTATTTTGAAACAAAGTTAATTAAAAATGATAACATGAATAAAATTTTAAAATAAATAAGGAAAAAAGAGAGGCAGACAATGAGACAGTGACAGAGAGAAAGATAGATGAGGAGGCAGAGACAGGGAGAGAGAAGGAGACAGAGAGACAGAGACAGAGAGAAAAACAGGGACAGAGAAGGACAGAAACTGAGACACAAAGACAGAAAGTCAAAAATAGAAGACAGAGATAGACAGACACACACAGAGACCAAAATAGAGAAGCAGATTCACTATTGTTACTTCTATCAGAAAAAGATTCCCAAGAGATGAATAATAATGTCTGTTTTCTGCTGAACCCCAGTGCTTGTAATCCTAGCCTGAGCCAAAACATCCCAAAATCATGAAGAAAAGTCAGTTTTCTTCTGCTTTTCCCTAGTGGAAGATATGTTTCCAGAAGTTAAAATACTCAGAAAACTATCTTTGATTTGGATATGTATAATAAATAGTCAAAATGACTTAGTCATTCAAAGTTGTTCTTAAAACAACATTGCTGTTACTGTATGTGGTGTTCTCTTGGTTCTGCTCATTTCAGTCTTCATTATTTTGTGAAAGTGTCTCCATGGTTTTTTTAGCATCATTGAGCTCATCATTTCTTATAGCAATTCTGTATCCAGAGAAAGAACTGATAGATAGAAGTATGTATAGAATGATTTTACATTTATATACATATTTGTATCTAATGGTAGCCATCTCTAAGTTGGAGGAGAGGGAAGAAAAAAAAGAAAGTTATGTGATAACTTTATTATATATTTAAAAAGAAAAGCAAATTGTACACAATAGAGTTGCAGTTCCAGGTGTGATTGTCTTTTATTTTAAATTCTACTATGTTATGGAAATGCTTGTTTTATTTGTAAGTTCCAAATAAAATAAATAAAATCTTAAAAAAAAAAAAGAAAACTATCTTTAAGTCCCACCCATAGTTGTATTTCTGATGTTTAGGCACTAGTTTTTTGAAAAGAACATGAAACTCTGAAGTAAAGATTAATCAATCAACCTGAGTTCCAGTTCTTTCTCTGTAACTTTGTCACCAGGGGAAATGAACTTAATTTTTTCTAGACCCCAGGTTCCTCTTCTCTAAAATAAGGCAGTCAACCTAGTTAACCTCAAATCTCTTCCTGTTCCAAATCAATGATCCCTATCTTCCTAGTCCAGTCATTTGTTAGAAGCTCCTGTCTGCTCTTCAAACTTCTGGCCAAGTAACAGCCACATAACTTCTGTATGCCAAACTCTGTGCCATATCTGAGGATCAGGGAAGTCTCTCATCTTTTTTTTAAATGGAAAGTCAATTCTTTTATCAATAAAAACCTAGTGTCTCAGTTCAGTAACATGACTTGCTTTTATCCATTTCTTTGCACAGAAGTCATCATTGGGACTGAGTCTGTCCTTTTCAAGAATAGGTCAGTTTTTAATCAAGGAAGTCCAATCATTTGACAACAGAAAGTTGCCACTTCAATGAACTGACATAACTCATTAGGATATACTTTCAAGGAACCTATTATTTTATCTACTATGGAAAGAATGAGAATCCAGTGATTATTCAACCTTCCTTCATGGAAAAATTCATTATTCCAAATACCAAAAGGAAATTGGTTGTCACTAGAATATTGACAACAATCATTAAATAGTCAGCATTCTAACAACGTCCAAGCAATTTCATAAAAGGCCAATATTTTATAAAAAAACTACATTATAAACCACAGTTAATAAAATTATATATCAACAAATTTTTTTTACATTTATCCTTCATTATCTTCTCTGCCAATCATTAAAAAGTAAATAATTATAGTTTCAATATATAGGTGATTCTGTCTGTAAAAAATTCAACACTGAAATAAATGGTGAAAATAACTTCTGGTACAATTTTCTTCAGTCAAATAACATGTGAAAAACTAATGCTTTCTTCCCTCTCATCACATAACAGGAAATTGTTTAGCTCACATGTGCCACTATCGTTTCATCACCCCAGGATACCTCAGGAAATTACCTTATAGGTTATGCTTTCATTTCAGATTGTATAATTTCTTTCTCCATTCCTCCTGTCAATATTTGCTGAGAACAGGATGGCACAAAGATGCCTTTGAAAGAGCCAAAAACAATTTTAGCTTATATGATAAGTGTGTGTTCAACTTTATTGAAGGTAGCTAGGTTCCTCTTCATATGTAGAAAACTGGAGTTAGAGTCAGGAAGACTTGAGTTCAAATTATACCTCTGGCTTTTACTACCTGTATGATCCTTGGAAGATCACTTTAGCCTCTTTGTGCCTCAGTTTCCTCATCTTTAAAGTAAAAGTTGACTCAATAGCATATAAGGTCCCTTCCAATTCTAAATCTATGACCTATATGAAATGTGACTGTTTTAAAATGCCATTAGCTATCTCTTTTTAAGTGAAATTTACAAATTGATGTTTATCTGAAAACAAAAATCAGCAGTGACTGATTATTCTGATTCTTCATGTCTTAGACTTATGGGAGTTCAGAGAGAGATGATCCTGGGTCAGATATGTCTCTGTCCCTCTACTATTCTTTTAGTTCAGTGTTTGGTTGACAATTGCACAGGGAGATGAAATGACCACTTTATGTAATTGAATAAAAGTGTCAGGATATAAACTTACCTTCAAGGCTAAAGTCAAGTGCTTCTTTTTATTGGGAACTATTTCTGATCTCCTAATTTGTTAATATTCCCTCCTTCAAATTAAAACTGCTTATCTTTACATATGTTGTATTCTCCAGTACTAAGGCAGCCAGATGATGCAGTGGATAAAGTGTTGGGCCTAGAGTCAGAAAGGTTTATCTTCCTAAGTTCGAATCTGGCTTCAAACACTTACTATCTGTGTGATTCTTGGCAAGCTACTTAACCCTGCTTGCCTCAGTTTTCTCATCTGTAAAATGAGCTGGAGAAGGAAAAGTCAGACTACTTCACTATCTTTGCCAAGAAAATCCTAAATGGGGTGACAAAGTGTCCAATGTGACTCAAATGACTGAACTGATCCTCTAGTATTTGTAAGCTCCTCGAAAGGATTGACTTTTTCTCATTATGTCCCTTGGACCTTTTTCATAGTTAGTCCTTAATAAAGGCTCATTTAATGAATGAATAAATGAATGAGTGAATAGATGAAGAAATAAATGAATGAATGAAACAATTCTGGCTGGGTGGCTAAGCAAGTCAATCAATTTTTATGTCTCTAAGCAGCAGTAATAGAGAGAAGAGAGAGGATGGAAGTGGTACTCCAAAAGCATGTGTCATCTAAGACTGTAAGTCACAGGCTATTGGCCAATCTGCACTGATGCCACCAAAGGTGACACCAGAAATGTCTTACATGGATGAAAGCCCAGGTATTCACAGCTGCTACTCCACCCCACCCTAGCCCCGCTAATACACACACATTAAGTAACTAATCAATGTGTATGTGTGTCTGTGTGTACATGTATAATATACATATATATATATTATATATAATATATATATATATACATACACAACCTTATAACACTATTTCTTCTATAAAGAAAGTGAATGAAGCACTTAGAGATATAGTTACCTGGTGGCATCAGAAAAGTGCTCTTGACACAACATTCTGATTTCTGCCTTCCAAAAAAGCTTTGACTATGCTATGCCCTTATGAAGCCTTCATATGTACCTTCAAATTTAGGTTCAGTCTTCCTCTTCAGCCTGCAAACATTGGCATGTTGCTATCTGCAGTTCCCAGCAGTTAATAGGGAATTTCCTTGCCCTGTTACTGAATCTCTCCATTTGGTCTGTGGCAATGAAGAATAAATGTCAATAATTATGAATGTCAAAACCAAAATCTCAATGTCAGCACCATCAGACCTCCCTGGCATCTTCTAATTCCAAGACTAACTTGTACAATTCAGCAGGTAATGAGACAAAAAGCTTTTATTCAGCACTCACTAGGTACTAGACAGTGCTAAACACTGGGGATACAAATACAAGCAAAAAAGAAAGTCAGTAATATTTATAGGAAGCCACTGGGACATATCTCAACAATCATATTGTATTGTCAAAAGTTACTGAAAATATAATAAACCTAGTCCTGAAGAGAGGTCCTATGTCTATCATGGATGTCACAGGCTTGGCAATCCAAAATTGAGAAAGACCTGAAGCATTTCGTCAGGTGGTTTAAGAACAATTGTCTTAATTTAAGTAATGCACCTCTCATTTATGTTCCTAACCCATTCATACCTTTTAATGGAATGGGGAGATTAAGTGGGGGGGAGCAGATTGTGATATTTGCACGGTGTTTGAATGATAAGAACAGATGGAATTATAGCCTAGGGTTGGGCCAGGGATTTCTTAAAATCTGAAATGGAGGTGTCAGCAAATAATAGTTGGAAGAAAGGGGGTGAATGATTTGTTTTATATGGTGTTGTCAAATACACACACCATTTTGGCTTATTCTTTATGAAGGGACCAGCTCTAGTAGTAGTTAGCAGCAATTTGCCCGTGTTTGTCTAGGTCCCTGAGGTATAATGACTTGCCTCAGTCAAAGGCATAGAAAAGGGAACATGAAAATGAAAAAGAGAAGCTGCTCTTACATAAAAGAAAAAAAGGAATAGAGACCCTGGAGATACATACACTTGGTATCAGGTTCAGGATTTCAAGGAATAAAGACATAGTCCTTCTCACCTTACTCTGTCTATAGAATTTGTGGCATAATGTGTAAATGACTAGAATACATCAGGGAAATGAGATTACTCATGTAATTATTTCCTGAAGATAGTAGACCAATCATGGGATAGCCATAGAATTATAAGAGGTAGGAAGTTTTAGGCTAAGATAAACAAAGGGAGATAGTTCTTCCTACAAATATAATACTGCAAGGTAAAGGGATAAGGCAAAACCCTAGTAAGAGCTTTGGAGTCAAGGACTGCTTCATGAATAGTCACAAGTCACTGTCTGTATCTTTTGGGGTCTCTGGAAGTGCTACCCAGTGACACCTTTACCATAAATTTCATTTCCTACCATTGGCTTGGGAGAAGCCAATCTGGTATTTTTAAATTATTATTTAAATTACATATATGCTTTATATCTTGAGCGTTTGTTTACTTGCCTTACTCAAAGGGTTACCTGCCATTTATACTGTATATATGTTGTATGTACACATTTGTTTCCATATTGTCTTGTTCATCAAATGTGAGCTCTTTGAAGACAAAGACTGCTTCTTTTTACCTTTCTTTGTATCCCTGGCTCATAGTAATTATACTGCTTAGTACAACACAAAGTTCTAGTGGATGTTTAAATATTTGATGATAAAGCTCTCTAATAAGTGCTAATATTATACCATGGAAATACCCATTTGTATCTTGAGTAAATAGAAATGATAAACAAAAGCCTAATTAAAAAGCATATGTATATGTGTATACACACACACGCATGCACACACACACACATATATACATATATATATATATATATACATATATATATATATATATATAAACCATGGACCAAAACTGTGTGACACACTTCAACAAACTGACACAATATGTTTTGATGTATCTGTTAGAATGGGACAGTAGACCAGATGTCATCACTGGTCTGGTCCAAGGTGGTATACCCTGGGATTTTTTATAGGATTTTTTTTGTTGCTGTTGATACAGATAGAGTTTCAGTCTAACGAAAATTTATTTACAATTTGTTTCCAGAACTTGTTCTCATTACTAACTGTAAATTGTGTGTTTATTCAGCTGAACAGCACAATTTTTTTGTTTAATAAAAGCCTAATCTGCTCACTTGTTTACTGTTTGCTCCCTAAAGGCCAAGAATATTGTGACTGAAAAC
Source organism: Vombatus ursinus (assembly GCF_900497805.2). Lineage (NCBI taxonomy): Eukaryota > Metazoa > Chordata > Mammalia > Diprotodontia > Vombatidae > Vombatus > Vombatus ursinus. Next base: position 16,598,159 of record NW_020940527.1, read on the forward strand.
AGTATTTCATAAAGAGAAGACAGACTATTAATTCCAAACACTGTTACTCTACCATGTTTCTGAGAGGCAAAGTATACTGTAGCATTGATCATGCTATGTGAATGTAAATTTTTGTTTTCCCTAAATGTTTTCAGTCTTTTCAGGTGAAATACCTTCAACTTTCACTAAATTATTCTTGACCCTCAGGGAAAAAATTGAGGAAAATATTATCCCTTGGGTACTACTCTTGATCATTTGCTTACCTCTTTTGAAAGCCACTACCATAAAAAGAGTATAAAAATCATAGCTCAGTATTTTTAGCCCATGTATTAGCATTCATTATGACAGTTCTTTTTATCCAAGCAAATAACTTCTAAACAAAGCAGATGGGTATTATATTATAGATTATTTCTCATATGGTCTAGATGGAAAGGAATGATCAACTAATTACCTATTTATCCAAATGTATTCCTACTAAATCATAAACAGTACTGGAATGTACAAGAAACACATTGTAGAAATACATTGTTCATAGGATTTAGAATCAGAAAGCAGTCATAGATAGCATTTAAGATAATTGCTGCATTTTATAGATTATAGAACTGAGCTTCAGAGACATGAACATTATTTCTATCTACAGATATTTTTGATTAGGAAAATGCTGTTTTCCCCTTTTCAGATTCAATTGCCTACAATTCCTTAATCTACCCTGCTTTCCTACCCCCACCCTCAAGGATCTTAAAACTTCTGTTTGTCTATTGTCCAGCTATGCTTACAGTAATTCATAACTAAAAGAAAAGAAATACTCCAAAGTTTAGGTCTTCATCAACTAATTTTTTTTTATTTTAAACACATCTTTTATTGAGATCTTTCTTTTGTTTTTACTTGACCCACATTTCCAAATATATCTTTTCTCATCTCCTTCCCAGAAAACCATCCTACATAACAAAGAAAAAGAAAAGAAGAAATAGTTCAGTAAAATCAATCAACACATGGAAAAAGTTGGACATTATATATAGTGTTCCACTCCTACTTCTGCAGTGAAGATTGGTGCCCAACTTGGTCACTATATTTTTATAAGTCAAATCAATAAACATTTATCAAGTGCTTGCTATGTGCCAGACATTGCATGAAGTGGTAGGGATACAAATGGAAGGAAAAGAAAGCCAATCTCTGCATTCAAGGAGATGACACTTTAATGGGGTAAGCCTTCATCAAAAAGGAAGATAAAGGGGGAGAGGGAGAAGTTCCAGTATTCAGATTTGATTGTCTTGTTGGATGAAACATTTATCAATTGCCCACTATATACAAGGGCATAAGTAAAATAGGTGCTTATTCATCTAGGGCAGTTAAGTCAGTATTCCCAGCTCCAAAATTCTAAGGGATCTGTGATTTCATTGTTGTGGATATCCCCTCCAAAGATGAAGCAAATCTTGCACTCTTATTGTATACATACATATATACATGCGTATATATATGTATATATATATATACACATATATGTATGTATGCATGTATATATGTATATAGTCTACCCCATTAAATTTGGAGATCCTTGAGGTTAAGAGCTATTTTTGCATTTCTTTATATATCTAGCATTTAGCACTGTGTCTGGTTCATATCAAACACTTAATAAATGCTTATTGTTTGATTGTTAATTATGATGAACTATTTTGACTGACTATGGATGTTATTTTGGAGGTTTTCTAGGGTTTGATGCCATAAAATAATGTCACCTGCAAACAAGAAGGTCTAGCAGACTTGACCACCTCATCATCGATAGCAAGGATTCTTAACCTTGTGTCTATAGATAGATTTCAGGGTATCTGTCAACTTGGATGAGAAAGAAATTACATCTTTATTTTCATTATTCTAAATGAAATTTAACATTTTCTACAATTATGAACATAGACAACAAATATGACTCTAAGAAAAAGTTCATAGGTTTCACTAGACTGGGAAAAGGGGTCCATGAAATAAGCCAAAGGAGTTTAAGAAGCTCTGATCTATAGTTAATTTCTTTTCAGTTTGGGTTCTGCCTTGTACATTCACCATAATTGTCACAAATACCTCTGATAAGATTATACCATCCTTTTTCATGACTCACCTTATGCTTATAACCAAAGATCTGTGTAACAACAGAAATATCTTTGTTACATCTTTAATGGGAGTTTTGACACAAAACCCGATCATCTAAGTTGGAGGTATCCATAAATCCTCCTCTCTGATAGAAACCGGTCCCTGGCATCTCTTTCTTATAGGTGTGCCTCCAGTTTAATGAACTAGTCATGTGCTAAACCCCATTACAGATATTTCAAAAGAATCACATACATTTCTGACATATGCTTAGGAGACATCATGTTGGAAAAGAATCTTTAAAGCAGTGTTGTACTCTATTCAATCACATGTTTGTCTGGTTTTTAATAATCAGCAAACAATGAGTACAATAGAAGCTTATTTTATCTTTACCTTTCAGTCAATTAAGATGGGTCCAAGAAGAAATTTACTTGGAATTGTTTAGATAGTGTAGCAACAAGGTTTTGTTTTTATTGTTTGTTGTCATTGTTGTTGTTTTATTTTGCTTTGCTTATTTGTTTGTTTGTTTTGAGATTTAAATATCAGGCTCCTGAGAGATTTTAACAGCATATATATATATATATATATTTTCTTTTATAATTCCTTTTGGGTGTAAGAAATGAACACCTATAACATTGCTGTTTCCCAACATGTTCTATGCCATAAACCTCTTTCAACAACAGCAAAAAAAAATGTATTGTGAAGCCCCAGGGTAATTTAATATATCACTCATAATATTCTTTTAGATTTATTCATTAAGTATTTGCAGTAACTATAATAATTTTTTACCCCCCCCAAAAAAGCTCCAGATTAAAATTTATATTACATAGTTATAATTCTAAATTATATCATGTTTTTCCCTATGATTATGAAAGCTAAATATGAAATTATAAAACTCTAATTATAAATTAATTATGAACATATTATATGGAACATTCTGTAAAGATTGAAGGAAATAATCCAGGAAGATCTTCTTTGCTTACTATTGTTTGTAAGACTTCAAGTGAAATTATTTCACAAATTTTGTTATCACAGAAGAAAAACATATTTGTAACATAATTGGGCAATCATTTCCTCTTTAAGGTACCATTAGGCAATATTTACCAATAAATATTAGGCAATTACTGCTTAAGGTATCATTAAAGAATACTTGGTATGATTCGCTTAATCCATTACAGAGAGGTGGTTCACAAACCATTAAACCAAAATCACTGTATATCCATTTCATGTTTTGCATTGAATACTGTTTTACATGCCCCTTTTGAGATTCATCCAAAATCTAAACTAAAAGTATATTTTTCCCCTGGGGCATCAGGATGGAGAAAGTCACAAGCCACAGCACCATTTGTGTTCTGGGACAAGGTGGAATATTAATGTCATGTTTCCTCATTCACTCCTTCCCAAAAAGATTCAGTATCTCTGAAGCTCCCAAACTCATAAGGTTACTTTAAACTCTGGACACATTCGTCATGAAATAGATAATAATTCACATTAAATCAGGAAATAAAAAAAAATAGGTAGCAAAAAACCTCAGATAAAGCCTTCTAAAGCAGGGCATATACTTTATCTATTAAATGTACATCTTATAGAAATCATGCAAGTCAACAGACAGGACTAAGGCTTTTTGAACACCCTGTATACGTCTCCATGTAAATCAGATTTGTTTTCATTGCAAAGCATTTTTTTTCTCATTTTAATTCTTTCTTTTTATCTTACATTATTTTTAGCTTTTCTCTTTTCTCTATTGAGTTGGTGGTCTTGCATATACAAAGCTGATTGAGAAATGAATCCCACATCAGTTGTAAGCAGTTTCCTATGTCTTAAAATGAAACAATAGTCAATACTAGTCAGCAGTCATTTATTAAGTGCTGCTTGATGCTTAACATGAAAAACCCCTAAGATCTTGGCAACTGGTCCCATCATTTCCTGGTAAACAGAGAGAGAAGAAATGGAAGCAGTGTCAGATTTTATATTCTTGGCCTCAAAGATCATTGCAGACAGCAACTATAGCCATAAAATTAAAGGATTCTTGTTTCTTGGAAAGAAAGCTATGGCAAATCTGATAGTATACTAAAAAGCAGAAGTATCACCTTGCCAACAAAGGTCCATATATTCAAAGCTATGTATTTTCCAGTAGCAATGTATGGCTGTGTGAGTTGGACTATAAGGAGAACTGACCACCACAGAATCATAGTGCTAGAAAAGACTTTTGAGAGTCCCTTGAACAGCAAAGACATCAAATCAGTCACTTTTAAATAAAGTGATTCAGACTACTTACAGAAATGTCAAGTACTGAAGCTGAAGCTTAAATACTTTGGCCACATACTGAGAAGACAGTACTCATTGAAAAAGAGCCTAGTGTGGGAAATATTGGAGGCAAAAAGAGAAGGGGACAGCAGAGGATGAAATGGATAGATAGTATCATGAAAATAACAAACACAAACTTGGAGAGACTTCAAGAGATAGTAGAGGACAGAAGGACCTGTCATGCTGTGGTCCATGAAATCACAAAGAGTTAGACACGACTGAATGACTGAACAACACAATGTGCCAGGTACTGTGCTAAACACTGGGGATACAAATGTGAAAAAAAAATAATCCTTGCAATTAAGGAGCTTATAATATAATGGGGGAAGATAATACACAAAAAGAAGCTGAAATGGGTGGGGCTTAACAGAGGTTAGCCACATATCAAATCCAAGCAGAGCTGCTGATGCAAAATGAAGAGTTACCTGGAAAGTTCTGAACCTCTGCCCTCCAGCCCTCCAATAAGAACAGAGAGGCTATTCAGGTTTCTGAGGTGTTGAATATCAGGGCTGAGTCAATCAGCCTGATGAGGAGATTTCATCTGTTGCTGCTGTCTGAAAATTAACTTTATGCAGCAGCTACAAACAATTCTCAAATAAAGTATTTATGTATAAAGAAGTAATCATTAAAACAATTTTGATTTAGATTATGGATATCATTAAGATTATGAATATATGTAAATAAGTATGATTATTAATATTAATATGTACAACATATAAAAACAAATTAGCTAAGTAACCTAGTGTTCAGGGAAAGCTGGAAAATGGCCTCTCAAAACTAGATATAGACTAAGATTTCATGCTACATACCAAGAAAAGCTCCAAAGTACATGACTCAGATGTAAAGAGTGACATCATTAACAAATTAGAGGAACAAGGAGATAAATACCCTGTCAGATTTTTAGATAGGGTGAGAATTCATGAGCAAATAAAGAGATAAAAAATAATAGAAAATAAAATGGAGAATTTTGATTAGATGAAATTTAAAGTAAAAAAGATGCACAAACAAAACCAATGCAGCTAAATTTAGAAGGGAAGCACATAATTAGAAATAATATTTGTACCAAGTTTCTCTGAAAACACTGTTATAACATATATGTAACTTATTCAAATTTAAAGGAATAAGAGCCATTTCTCAATTAAGAAATAGTTCAAAGACATAAGAACAGGCACTTTCCAGAAGAAGAAAACAAGCTACCATAATCTACATGTAAAACTATTCTTTATCATTAAACATAAGACACAGAAATTAAAACAATTCCCAGGATCTACTTCACATCTATTAAATTATCAATTCTGACACACACAAAAAGAAAATACAAAGTATTATGGGGATTGTGGGAAAACAGGTACATTAAAGAACTATTGGTGGAGTTGTATATTGATCCAGATATTATGAAAAACAATTTGGAACTTGAGCTCAGAATTGTGCATACCTCTTTACTCAGCTATATTAATACTAGAACTATACACAAAAGATCAGAGAAATAGCAAAAGGATGCATATGTACAATATTTATAGTAGCTCTTTTTTTCACAGTAGCAAAGATTTGGAAACTAAAGTGCAGTATCAATTGGGGAATGACTAGGCAAAAGATGACATATAAATGCAAGGTGATACTATTGTGCTATAAGAAATAATAGAGAGGGTAACATCAGAGAAACCTGTGTATATTATTATGTGCTGATACATGACAGTGAAATGATCAGAACCAATAGAGCAAAATATGTAACAAAACATTGTAAAGACAAGCAACTTTGAACTCTTTAAGAACTCTGATCAATTCAATAGCCAATCACAATTCAAGAGAAACCTTCTCCTGACACTGTTTTGATGGATTTAGGGTGCAAATTGAAACATTATTTTAATATAACTAATGCAGGAATTTACTTTACTTGACTATGCATATTGCAGGGGTTATTTTTCTCTTTTTTTCTTTTTTGATGGGAAAATTTTCATAATTAGAAAAAAATAAAGTTTTCCTGATACTTGAGTATGAAATGTCATATCTAAATTTCAATATAATCTATAGTGCATTAGCCTTTCTTATTTCTTACTTCTAAAATATATAGCTTAAATTATTATTTTTACTCTCCTACTATATGCTTGCCTTTGCCATGAAGTTACTGAGAATAAAAGTGTATGTTGATTTAATGTAGAGAATGTTATCGACTTTGGAAAAGTTATCTACATCCTTTCTGCTGCAGATGATAGCACATAAGATTTCATGGTGGTTTTTTGGGGTGGGATATAGATATAGATATGGATACATTGTGTGTGTGTGTGTATATGTATATATGTGTGTGTATATATGTATATATAGGTATACATATGTTTGTATACACATATATATAGAAAGAACACTAAATATTAGATGATCAAATACTTTATGAGATGTTGCTGTTTGTTGCCTTTTATAGCATGATAAAATGTATGAAAAACCAACTGTACCAATTACTCTATTTTCTGCTCCAGGAAGAATCTGTGAAACATTCTTCCATTTAGCTCAATCATCCTTTTATATTTATATTACATTGAAAAAGTGAAGATTGTTACTATGCCGTTCTTCTAGTAGTATATTCACCAGTTTTCCCTTGCATAAGATCTTACATAAAGAGTACTGCCAGTAAGTTAATATTTATATACTAGAGGTTCTTCACCTAGTATATGGCCTGGTTATCTTTGGAAGTTTCTTGAAGACTATGGACCACTTTTGAGAATAGTACATTGTTACTTACATTGAAAATTGAAAGAAATGTTAAAATTTAGTTAAAGGTTAATAAAAGTAAAGATACAATTTCTTATTTCATGCAAGTTTATAGAGTCTCTATCCTTGTCACAATATAAAAACATGTGACCCTTCATCCCTTTTGCTGCCTGTTCTGATATTTTACAACTGTCACTACTAAAACAGAAGATAGTTCATGAGACTAAGGAACATTTTGCATTATTTTTATTTATTTCATAGTTTACCACATCTAAAGAATTATTTTCTAAATGGTAATGAGCCTTTTTATGCTTACCTATTCATGTCATTGGAAAACAAATATATTCTGTGGCTGGAACCATAGCCATAACCTTTGCAGAAGAGTAAAACCTTCAAGAGTTTTTTAATAACTTTGAGTGATCTCTCCTCCATGATGAAGCATTAGAGTAAGACTTGTGAATCTTGTATAGATTGGTCTTTATAGCTAGTAAGAATCAAGTGATGGCTATTCAGGCATGATTATTCATATATTCCAAAAGCATCACTATCATTCCATCACTCCATATCTCATCACAACATTTATGAGTCATTTAAGAGATTCCAGACACAATGCATTCCATTTAGTCACCAATGTAGCTCTTCATGGTACTTAGCTTATTGAAATTTTGCATGCCAAAGGCAAGGAAACTATAGAAATTAGTGATACTACAGATTTACTTGAGGAAAAGATATTCTATCAAGTCTTAATGGCTGCTGTCAATATTGTTTCAATATCAATTAGGAGACAAAATAGACCAGCATGAGATCTCCAGAATGTTATTTCACAAGTTGTTTAACTTTATTTCTCACTAAGTATTCTTTGTTTTTCTTCTTCCAGGAGTTTTTAGTGAAAGTTTTTTGGATAAAATGTAAGGTGTAGCAAAATGTAGTGGCTAATTATTTTGAAGGAATCAATTGGATGCTAAAATATTACTTATAGGTATTAAAATCACAGTAGGTTAATTGAAATAGTTTTCTGCACATAGAATTTAATCTGATGAGGGATCTCTTGGTGAAGAACCCATTCTACTAATAGAGAATGTAATGCCTTGCAACTTATAGCCTTGGAGAGTTATATGGGGGCACTGAGAGGTTACATGACTTGTCCAGAGTCACACAACCAGTGTGCATCAGAAACAATTATTGAACTCAGGTCTTCCTGACTCAGAAATATATGGATGTAGATATAGATATAGATATAGATACATACAGATATTCCATAGTTGGGGTGAAAATGGAAGAAAAGCATCTTAATCCTTCTTTGAAGAACAAGATATGTTTCCATACTTGTAATTTGGTATATACTAATCCAGAAGAGATTCCACCATGTTTTCTCTTTTTAGTATTTCTTTGAGTACATGGTAGATGAAATTAAATTGCATTCAAGGGAAAGAAAGAGGGAAGTGCCTCCCCACCCCAGGCCATTTAAAACCTAGATTATTCAATTTAATTCAATAAGTATTCCTTAAGGGCCTGCAATGTGAAGAGCATTGTCCTGGCAGTGTAAGATCTGAAAACAAAAATGAAATAGTCCTATCCTCATGATGCCTAAATTCTACTGGGAAGACACAACTTGTGTACAGATAAGTATATATTGAGATTTTTTAAAGAATAATAACTTAGGAACCGGGAAGGCTTCACCAAGATGGTGGTACCTTAGTTTAATCTTTAAGGAAGATGAGGATTCTGGGATATGGATGTGATTGGGGGTGCATGTGCCTTATAAGCATGGGCTTTGGAAGTAAAAATTCACCAAGGAAAGACATAAAATGTTGAGTTCAAGGTGGATTCATATTTTGGTGGTACTTAAATGTCATCTTGAAGAATATGTATTTTAACTTAGAAGCATAGGAAGCCAGGGCAAGTATCTTGACCCAAGTAGTGACATGGTTAAACGTGTACCTCTAGAAGATTACTTTGGTTGTTGTGTTGATGATAGATTAAGGAAGGCAGAGAATTAAAATAAGAATACCAATTATAGGACATTTAATAGTCCAGATGAGAGGTGATGAGACCCTGAACTATGGTGATAGTTATGTGATTAGAGAGAAAGGGACAAGTGTTAGAGTTGTTTGGGAGACAAAAGTGATAACATTTGACAACTGATTGGAAATATATAGAGAAGACAAAGAGAGGGAAGAGTTTAGGATAACTCCCAAGGTACAAACCTAAATGACTATAAAGATGATGTTGCTGTCAAGAACATCAAGGAACAAAGATGGAAGGAAGGCAGGAGGGAAGGAAAGGAGGAAGAAAGGAAGGAAATTGAGAAAAAGGAAGAAAAATAAAGAAAAGTTTTTTTTAAATTTGTATCAATTGCTCTTTTTAAAGGCAGAAAGATTTCTAAATGGAGTGGAGAAAGAATTTTAAATGGATTCTTAAACAATTTAAAATTTGAAATCCTGAGGAAGTAACTACCTTAACTGTAGCTGAGTTGGTAGAGGACCAGGAATGACTTTGGGTAGCTCCCAAAAAGATAGGGTTGCTTTAACAACAGTCAATAGGAACAGTTCTAAATAGATTGTAAAAGAAAAAATCAGTGTCAGGGAGGACTGACTATAACTGCCTGAATACATAGCTGGGAAACATAGCAGGTCTTCAAGGGAAATTCAAAACAAGCAATAAATTGAGGTCAAGGAAGACTGCATCAAACAGAGATGGCAGCAAGTCTAGAGTTAAAAGGTAGTATCCTAATTTATGAAAAGAATGAGAATGCCTAAGGAATGCTCAAGACTTTAACTTTTAAGAAGTTGGGATAACAGGAAGCCAAATCATGGTGTAAGGGATGTGCCAACCACTATTGGAACTGATACGAAAGTAAACTAATGAAGAATAAGGAAAATCTTAATTAATTAGGATATTGTGCAAAGCCAGAGAAGGGCTAGAAACTGAGGCAGTGGCCTAAGCTACTTATACTTTTCCTGCCAATTGATAGGGTTGATAAATTAATCTGGAATGGGAGTGGTCCTATATGTGGAAATTGTATTTCTGACTTCTATAATTAAAAAGATGCAGTACATTCAACCAATCAGTTTAATAGAGAGTCTTAGAAAAGCAAAGAGTCATCATAAGCAACCTGTATGGGTTCACTATAAACATGTCTTGCCAAGCTAACCTAATCTACTTCAGTTATAGGGTTATTGATTGATTAAGGAAATGCAACTAACATAATATATTTGGATTTCAAGAAGGCACAATACAAGACTTTTGTGGGAAATATAAACAGATGGAAACTGGTTGATAATAACATTAGACAGGTCCTAACTATTTGAAAAAATTCCCAAAGAATATTGAAAAATTGATCAATATTAACTTGGAAGAAGACCTCTCAGGTCACTCCCCAAAACTGTGCATTTGTCCCTGTCTTACCTACCTTTTTAATAAATAACTTAGAAAAATATTTAAAGATATGCTTAAAACTGGCAGGGATAAGTAATATATTGGATGACAGAACCAGAATCTAAAAAGATCTTGAAAGACTTGAAATATGGGGTCAAATTAATGAGATAAAATGTAATTGAACTAAGTGGAAATATTGGACATTTTAATATAATCAATTGTATGAATGAAAGATTTGGGGTTTCACAGGACACAAATTCATGTGAAAATGTTTGGCTATAAGTACAAAAGATTACTATAAGCACGAAAGGCTTTAAAACTATTAGAACACAATTTTAGACATCATTAATAGAAGTATAGTTTACAGATTGAGTAGAAGTATTCCCATTGTGTGCTGCTGGTCTGACAATATTAGGAATGTTGTATTCAGTTGAGGATTTACATTGTAAGATGATGACTGATAAATTAGTATGTGAGTAGGAGTTGAAAAGGCCAGAAAGTTAAAGAGACAAGAAAGAAATATTTGGAAGAATTAGGGATAATTATAGTGAAAAATAAAACAATGAAGGAAGACATAACATCTTTTTTAAATATGTGAAAGCCTGACATATAAAAAGTGGAGAGGTTTATTTCTTTCGTGTTTGTTCCAGATTACAAAACAAGGACCAGTGGGCACAAGCTATAGGCAAAGGTTCTTGACATGAGGGCTGTGAATTTCAAAGAAAAAATAGATAGATAGATAGATAGATAGATAGATAGATAGATAGATAGATA